>NC_046619.1:21136399-21448642 GCF_900324465.2 Anabas testudineus
CATTTCCTGCTTTGAATTTCCTAATGTTCTCTGAATAACAGTTTGATTTCACTCAGTGTCTTTTCCATCTTTATATGTCATCTAACGTATCCCACTGACTACAATGGTGGACATCAAAGTCTTCAATCAGAGTTAAAACTGGAATTGCATTTTGAGGTCAAACTGTAGTTAAACCAGTTTATGGATAATAAACATACCATGAGGTGAGATACTCTACATCTAACTTACTGTGGACTGCAGTTGACCTTCTTGAGGTCAGGGCTAACGTTAGGTTCAGGGGCCTCCAGGGGCCTGGGGGGCAGCAGGTTCCTCTCTTGCAGCAGGTTGACTGGCCTTAGGGCCTCCACTTCTAACTCTGGCACCCCGCTGAGCCCCCCCAAGGCTGCAGACAGCTGGGACATGTTCGGGAATGGCTGCACACAAGAGGTAGTGATAGTAAGTAGTAGTAAGAGTGACTTTTGATTCTTGAAGTTCTAAATTACCACAACACAAAATCTATTTCTCACATATAAGACAGTTCTGCTTTTTGCACCACCCTAAATGAAGTGTTCATTACAGCTTATGATATTCAACATCTAACCATAAACTGAAGTAAGACTGCAGACTGCTCATTAGGAGACTGTGCACACTGACTAGATTGTTAGATCCTGGACATGCTTAGTGAGCATTTGTTAGACAGTGCAAAGTATCTTCATTGGCAGTTATCTATATTACCAATTATTTTCATGATTGAGTAAATCTATACAATAAATCTCGAAATATAGAGAAGAAGTCCCGTCACAATTTATGCATATTTCTTTATACAATAAATACAATCGACAGATTCATTTTCTGCTGAACTGCTAATCACACATCCACTAATACTGTGGTTTCAGCTAAATTCCAAAGTTAGATTCAGTTTATGTAGAAAAAAACATTGAACAGCAAGATGACCAGCAGAAGAAGATGTAGGCAGGGATTTGAGGCCTGGCTCCAAGCTGGTAAACGAAAAGTTCAAATATGAAACAAGATGCGTGCTTACTTCAAGCTGCAGCCTCACCTGGGAGTACTGCTGGTAGCTTGACTGACCATACAGGTTGTGAGAGGGGGAGGGTGCTGTGTGGGTCGGTCCCTGCTGATAGGCTGGCTGCATGCTGGGGTATCCATGGCTAGCATAGGGCTGAGCCTGGCTGGTCATATCATTGGAAGGTGGCATGGAATCTGGGAAAAACAGTTCAACATTAATGTGATGTACATTCAAAACACACAAGCAGTTGGATTTTAAAAAGTGCAACAATGAAAGCATGTGCAGTTTGGACATGTGAAGTACATGTGTGACACATTCCTATCACAGGCTTTTGCATTATTTGAGAAGTGCATCACAGCACTGTGTCGGTGCATCTTCCACATCCTCTCCTGTATATGCTGCATTACAAGTAGTTTAAAGGTTTCAATCAACCTGCTGTGTCAACTTGTTTTACATCATGACAGCGTGCATGAAAGATGCAACATTATTTACAGTATTTGCTTCTAAACATTAACTGTAAATAGGGGAAATAACTAAAATTAATCATGTTAACAGAAATTATTCTTGAGTAGATCTTTAAATTCTTTAAATGACAGCATGTTTGACCACTTGTTCAGTATATGCAGCAGGACAAGCAATTGAAAGCAATTAACTGTTTCAAATTAATTGTTGGTAAATCACAATCTAACATTTACCCATGAGATAAGATAAGATATGGAAATCTTTATTTGTCCCACACTGGGGAAATTGCATTTTTGGGTTTCATAATGTGGTAGATATGCCTATGAAGTAGATGTGAAACCCGTTTATCTTATACCTGGATAGCTGCCCCCTTCGAGGGAATCATAGCTGTTGGGCACCGGAGAGGCACTGCCAGTGGTGGAAGAAGAAGTGTCACCACCTGCCATGGTTGGAGAGACACATAATTTAAAATGAATATCAAAGAGAGAGACTTGTTGAGATAATGGAAGAGCAAATAATTTCGTCTGCAAAATACGAACCACAGCAAAGTACAAGTTACAGAAAGACAAACACAAGTAAAAGTAACTAAAGGGTTGATCAAATGGCTCAATAAAGAAAGAGGGAAAGTCTGAGAGACTGCTGCTGTAAATGAAGTCAAGAAATAAAAAGGAAGGAAAGAGGATCAAAAAACAGGAGGGGGAGATTCAGGAGCCAAAAAACATTAAAGAGAATGAAAAGCAGCTTTTGTTTGTTTGACCATGAAGTTTGCAGTGTGGATTCCCTCTGGGCCCTGAGATGAGGAAAAAAAGGAGGCAGTGTGAATACAAGGATGAAAACACGATGAAAGGATGCACATTAGTCCTGAAAAAGCTTGCATACATATATGTTGTTGGGAGCACAGGCCTCTGAAGAGGCGACTAAGACCAAGAAAATATGAAAGGAACAAAAGTATGAGGAGAATCGCAAAAGAATATTATCACAAAAAGAAAAAATCCAATAGATACAGCAATTAACAGCAGCAAACAATAAAAAAAGACACAAACAACAACCATCTTAAGAAAACAGTGTAGGTCATAAAATACTGCTAATAGTTTAAATACCAGCTTTATTTTCCAAGGAAGAAAAGAAATTCAGCACCTTTTTAGGGCCCCAGAGGATACCCAAGGCCTGCTGGTGAGCCTCACTAAATGTAAAAACGTCAAACAGTAACAGTACAAAGTATCGTCAGCCCACAACAGAGAAATGATCATATCAGACATTGTTCGAATGTTTATACAGATGCAGACATTAATGTGAGACAACCAACGTTTGTGGGACAGAACTAATTCTGTTATTCTACATTAATGTTTGAAACTTTGCGCTAGTTTGAACAGCTGAAATTTAAATTACAAGTTTAGAGAGAAAATGTGTCTTTTGTGAAAGATGTTGCTCAGTGGGATTTATACCAGTTTAAATAAAAGAAATTTAAGAAAAAAAAAAAAAAAAAAGACTTGCACTTGGTTTAGAGGAAAACTCATCCATGAATAGGATTACTAGGATATACCATTTGAATGAATTTGAATTAACCCATGTGGGCCAAAGGCAGGGATCAACAACAGAAAACCATGATACGACAAGCGTCTGGCAGAGAGCTCATTGGACAGGACAGGATCCAATTATCTCCGACTAAATCTGAACAGCAGACTGACTACTGGATTATCTGCTGAGACAGAGGAGGACTCCAGGAGGGCTAAGCCTTCTTCGTCCACTTCCAAGATCCTTCAGACACCTTTTCCTGCTCCTCTTGCACTTTGTTCTGTCACCTTATAGGTTATTAAAGTTTATTAAATTTTTTTTTCTATAAACAGCTGGTCTCAGGATTTTTTGTCACATGCCCACTTTGCGAGGCACCAGGCAGTTTTAACATGCAGGACCTATTTTATGTCTTTTTTTATATTTAGACTTACAAGGGGCAAGAAAAAGTATGTGCACCTTTGGAAATCTTGTGGTTTTCTGCATTAATTTGTCATAAAATGTGATCTGATCTACATCTAAGTAGGGTTAACCCTTAACCCCCTCTATCAAAGTACCTCTAGTCCACACCCCCAAACTAATGTTCTTAACAAGATTAGCTTTTTCTGTGATTATTTCAAAGGTTCACTTTTTCCACTAGCACTATGAGGTTTTTATGGTTGTTCTCAATACAGACATGAAAGATCAGAAATTGTTTTTGTGCTATTATTTTGAGCACATTATATTTGTTAATACTCTTGACTTGAAGATCAGATCACATTTTATGACAAATGAATGCAGAAAACCATTAAATTCCAAAAGGCTCTGTATTTATTATAACTTATAACCTACCTTTAGATGGCATTCCCCTGGCTGAACTGATGTTTCAAATTCAGATTTGATTGTGGATAGATAGCAGGGAATGCACTCCTAATTATCAATAATTACAGTAAAGATTTAGCTCATGCTATGTGGCAAAAGTGTTTATGAGTTGACTTTCTGATCCATCTCATCATCACACTGATCTGATTACATGTAGATAAACGGCAAGCAAGAAAGCTGCACAGAGGTTTTAAGTTTTCACCAAGACCGCATCACGTGTGAATAATCCACTTATACACAGCACTGCTATGACAACATCTGTCATTCTCTTGAGATGACTGTCATCATTTTGGGACCACTGGCTGCATGACTCGGCAGGTTTGGCCACAGACACAGAAAGCTGCATCTTCACTCAGCTGGGTTTCAATTGGGGTTCAACTTGCAGGAGAGATTTAATGTCTTGGAAACTGCTGCTCATTCTTTTTATAAATTATTAGATTTTTTGCTAAAAATAAATAAAACAGAGCTTTAAAACTTTTAAAATAGAAAATCTGGAATGTAATTTTGTGTAAATTTGTCACAGTAAGAGAAAAAAAGTATTCTGTCTATTAGCATGACACTTAGAAATCAACAACTAGTAGTTTGTTGCAGAAGACAACCTATAAGACCAAGTAACACCGCAGAGACTTCTGAAGATCATAAGGGGGAAAGTGAGAGCTTAATTGAGCCTCTCTTTTTATTAAGAGATGTGCTAATGAGTGCTTTACTGACAAAATCTTCACTCATGTTCCCTCGTGGGGAGCAAGCGAGTGAGCAAACACATACACAAAGACTGGACCAGCTGGCAGGGGAGAGGTTATATTTAAAAACCTGTTAACCTCTGGCTGATGACACAGCTCTGGAGGGACAGTCATCAGGAGAACACCTGAGTGGTGCATAACACGCTTATGGATGAGAGTGTTCAACTACTTTTTCCACAGAAGGATTCCACTTCAGTAACTATTCTGTATTGTTAGTTTCACTAAGGTGACAGGTGAGAGTCATCTACTATATCTTAAACCAATGTGAGATTAATAAAATTCTCTTTGCTCTGAAGCAGAAAGAAAAGGTTTGTTAAAAGCCTTTCTCTGGTTTAGCATATTGATAAAGTGTGAACTTGTTTCAACCTGACACGGCCCTCTACAAGTCACACAGACTAATTTTATCAATGAGAGTGAAAAGTATGCAAAATGTCTGAAACTAGGTGGTATCTTAAAACTGCCTTTTTGTGCAACAATCCAAAACGTTACATGAATACATCAGTTTAAAAGCATGATAAGCGTGGCTTTGTCCTTCTCCCTGTAAAGATTTTGTCACTTTAAGTAGGAGGCGAACAACAGATAATTATATCCCAAAGGTTGTTTAGTGAAAGTGAGCTTCTCGGCCTTCAAGGAATACAGCTTGCACTCACAATAAAGAAAAGCGGAACATTGCAGAAAGCTTTAAAGAAATACTAACCTACTCAACAGATTGCCTTTCAGATGAATAAAAGTTTTCATGACTGATGATTGTGAGGGAGAAAGATAATCAAGCAACGGCTGCACATTGAAAGGCTCCTGTTGATGAGGCAGCAGCAAGGTTTGAGAATAGATGTAATTAGGCTGTTAGAAAGGGGATGGTACAGCTGATGAGGGGCAACCTGATTAAAAGTGTTGGTAGGTTAAGCAGAAGTGACAGATGGTCAACAGAACATGGGAGCAACAGCGACTCAAAGCGACGTTGCAAGTGTGGAGGATGAAAAAGTAAAAACTGTTGATGTTTTTTTGGCACCATGAGAAGGTTTAGGACAGAGCTGAAGGAGTTTATGTGGATGTTTCATGGGGCACAAGAGGGGTTATAGGGGAAGTAAAAGCTAAAGCAGACCTGCTTCCTCATCCTCATCTTCCTCCTCCTCATCATCATCCTCAGAGCTGGATGACGAGGGGGCTCCTGTTGGGCCTGAGGTGGTGGCAGAGGCAGAACTAGCTCCACTATTAGCAACATATCCATACTGCATGCCTGTTGGAAGGTGGAGCAGGAAAGATAAATAAGAAAACTGTCAACAATTGACAGCAGATGGGATGATTGTGATCGTACTGTACACTTCCCACCCAGTGATGTGTCTGTGTGTGTGTTCAATTACCTAATTTATTCCTCTCACTGACCAAAGCACATTGTGGGTTTCACACTTTGTCAAACTATTCCACAGCACTATTTGACTCTTTTTTAGCTGTAGAAGCTAAAAGTCAAGTTGTTCCACAACAAGCCATGCTGCTTAGGTGCATCTTAACAATAACTCTGCCCTAGTCTAAACATGAAGCAAAGGAGATGACTAACAACTTAAAATGTACACATTCCTCAGTGTGTCACTCAAACTGATTGGAGCACTTTAAGGTGTGTTACTGCCTAAAGTGCTTTACTTTGGTTCGTTGCGTTACACCATGCCTGCGTATTCCTCACCACCTTGCAACTTTATAAATGTTAATAATCAGTATGACGTTAAAATGCATTATGATAAGTTTGTACTGCATTCAGTGTTAACATAACTGCTATAAATAATCAGAAGACTTCATCTAACACTACTAACCACTTGAAATAGGTGATGAGTTCAAACTTATTCTCCTGCTAACATGTTTGCAGTTGCCTGAGGTGATATTAACAGCAAAGAGAAAACTGAGTCCGACACACACTTCACTGGCCACAGACAGTAACAAATCTGCAGAAATGTTGTGATTATTGGTGTTTTTACACTACTTAAGCTACACTTTCTGTCACCATGGTGCAACTACACAAAGCATCAAAGTCCGCTGGTGTTTGCAACACAAATTATGATTAAATGCAAATGCAGCTTTCGCAGGAGTCCTGTGATCTTAACCTGCTGAAGAAGGTTAGCAGTGGAAATATTCACAGGCCACAGTCAAAATAAACCAGCAGCTGGCTGGTAAATGCTAAACTGCAGCCTGAAACTCTTACATTTGTATATATTTGTGTTTCTGTTTGTGTGTGTCCACGTGTGTCCACAAGAGATTAGGTGCAGAACATTTTCAAAGCGCAGCTGTGAGTGTGCAAACCAGCCTCACACACTTGTAACCTTAAAACAGGATATCAAACATTTAAATTGTACGCCCCAAAAATAGGCTCTTGAATAAGAGAATTTTCGACGAAGTTAAAGCACTTGTGTAGCGTTAAACTATGTTTTCGTGTCATCTTCTGAATTAAATTCACAACTTTACTTTTAGCTTACATTTGAATTACTGTTTTGAAACAGCTACAAAGCACAATGGCAACTTCCAAACACATACCTGTAGAAACACACAGTAAATATATACAGACAATTGTTAATATTCTTCATTTAAACACTCAGATCACACAAGCTGTCATTCATTAGTACTAAAAATGTGGAGCAAGAACAGCACCAGTGCAGATGTGCATTATGTTAATGAGTCACAAAAGAAAACAGACTAACATTCTTTCTGTTAATGCTTCAAAAATCCAAAGCTTGAATTTCTGTGTTACCTTTATGGCGGCTTGGTGAAGAATGGACTGAAGTGGAGGGGGTTCCTGAGGGCGGTTGGTCTGCATCTGCACCACTACTGGTGTGAGTGGTCGCACCATAGGAGTCATACTTCAGAGAAAGCTGGTGACTTTGGTCATAGTGTTGGTGGACAATAGTCTGGGCTAAAGGGAAAAGAACAAAGACCAGATTAAACTAAGAAGGGTTGCTTAAACAGAGATCTCAGTGCAGAGTCAAGACTGAAACTCAGGGGGGGACAGCAAAAATTGCAAACTGCACAAAAGAAGTAGAGGTCTGTCAATCATACGAGAATGGCTGCTGGCAGATTCTCCACCAGGAATGCTGAGTGGTTCTTCTTGTTTCTATAGGTGTATTTTACAAACACAAACCATGTACCTTTGTATTAGCTTTTACATGGAAAATGAAAATGTAAAATACTATAACTGCTTCCTGTACTTGATATAAAAGCAGTATTATTACTCCTCCAATATCTCTTTTAAAGCTGGCACTGACCAATGCTTATGAAACACTAAATTCATATGGTGCTCTTGAATTAATTAATAATTCCTCTTTTTTTTTTTTTTGTCAACCTCAGCGTTGACCAACAAAGTCTCACATACCCATGTTTCCCTGCCCATTCATTGTCGGCGCCAGCTGACCAGAAGGAGCCAGAGACCCAGGCTGCACCGCTGTCGTGGAGGCTGGCCGAGTGGTGCTGTACTGATGTAGGGGTGCACCCATTTGGGTGGGCATGACTCCAGGTGTGGAGGTGCTCTGAGAGGAACTGAGGGTGCCATACTGGCTACTTCCTGGTGCTGATGGGTAGGAAACAATAGGGTAGATGGGAGCTCCAGGGCCGCTAGCTGGCGCGGGAACCAAAGTGGGCTGCTGCTGCTGCTGTTGTTGTTGAGGGTGTGCAGGAGGAGCGTGGTACGACTGCTGTCCATAGTAGGATCCTGCAGTAGCATAGGGTGGATGCTGTTGCTGCTGCTGAAATGGCTGTTGATTGTATTGGGTGTTTGATGGTGGGGGTGCTGAAGAGGGAAAGGTAGCATATGGTTGAGAGGGAGGGGCAGAGCTTGGAGGTGCACTGTATGGGGAGGGTGCTACATGATGCTGAAGATGTTGATGCTGCTGCTGACGGTGGTTGTGGTAGTAGTTTGCACTGTTCGTAATGGGCGCTTTGTTGGGAACAGGAGCAGAGTGGGCAGGGATGGTGGAGTAGCCCTGTTGTTGAGGTGGGGCTCCGTAGTAGCCTGCAGGTGGATACATGGATGGGTAGGTCTGTGCTGGACCTCGGGAGAGAGACAAGTGCCGTTAATCCACAATCACTGATTTAGTGTTAAAACACTGAGCAGGTCATCACTGGCTACACACAGCCAGCTTCTTCGACAGCTGTCACCTGACCAGGTAGGGTTAATACCCCTTTAGCTCTCAGCTGAATGTGCAGCCCTGCTAACACTGCAACAACCAAAAACAAAACTAACGTTACAATATTTCACTTTCCAATCTATTAACTGCTTATTTATTTCTGCTCCAATATAAAACGGACACCGTGAAATGATGCTGAGCAGTCTGTCACGCAGGTAATATGTTGCTAACACTTAGCTCTCGTTTGATGTTAGCTTGGAAGTTACTGTTAGCCGCTACTTTGAATGGGTTTCAATGCCTGGGTTAGCTCTGAAGTTAGCTAGCGTTAGCATCTCACTAGCTAACTTAAGCCGAAACCCTCAGTTTCTGCCCAATTTACACTTCGCCCTAATTTATACTTAAAGTTACCCCATGGAGTCAATATTACATGGTAATAAAATACAAAAATAGCTCAGAGCCTCAGCTCGACTATCTCGCATCACAGGGTGTTAGCATGCTAGCACTAGCGGGCTAGCTAATCGCATCACCCGGCCTGGTTTACCATTCTGATAGGGGGGCGCAGCTCCACCGTTCGGCGTTGAGTTCTGGTTGTAGCTGACGGAGCTGTTCAGGTTAGTGAACCCCGGCGCTGACATCGCTTTGTCCTCCCGTTCTTACGCACACAGATAAACACACATGAGCGTCACTGTCTCAAAGCCTGGTTTCCCCCGAGAAGTGCGGTGAAGAGGCGGCTACTGGTCAGTGATGACCCGGGCAGCCTGGTCAGGTCCGCTCGGCTGAGAACTGAAACCTCCAGTGAGGCTGGATGTTGAGGATATTACCGAGTCCTGGCTGTGGTCCTACCACACCACCTTGTGGACTTTTTCTGCAAGTATCCCCATTTTAACATTATTAGACAGGAATCTCCATGAAGATTGCAGATGACACTGTGATCTGTGGTGAGTGCAGGGAGCAGGTGGAGGTAGAGTTAGAGAGGTGGAGGTAGAGTTAGAGAGGTGGAGGTAGAGTTAGAGAGGTGGAGGTAGAGTTAGAGAGGTGGAGGTAGAGTTAGAGAGGTGGAGGTAGAGTTAGAGAGGTGGAGGTGAGCTGTGGAAGGTTAGCTGCAGCAAGACAGGATGCATGTGTTTGATCGACAGGGAACCAAGTGGAACAGTGAGGTTACAGGGAGCAGAGGTAAAGAAGCTGCAGGACTTTAAGTACTTAAAGTCAAGGTTCAGAGCAACGCAGAGTGTGGAAAAGAGGTGAAGGGACGTGTGCAAGGAGGATGGAACGGGTGGAGGAAAGTGTCAGGAGTGTTGTGATAAAAGAGGATCAGCAAGAATGAAAGGAAAAGTGTTCAAGACGGTGGTGAGACCAATGATGCTGTAAGGCTCAGAGACAGTGGCAGAGCTGGAGGTGTTGAGGTTCTTTGGGAGTGACGAGGATGGACAGGATCAGGAATGAGTCCATCAGAGGGACACGTCAGATGTTTTGGAAAAAGACAGAGAGGACAGATTGAGGTGGTTTGGACACGTTCAGAGGAGAGATTGTGAGCATATCAGTAAACAGATTCTGAGTTTAGAGCTGCCAGATAGGAGGTGAGGAGGAGACCAAAGAGGAGATTTATGGATGTAGTGAGAGAGAACATGAGGTTGGTATGTGTGAGAGAAGAGGATGAAGAGGACAGGGTTAAATGGAGACAGATGATTTCCTGTGGGACTCCTGAAAGGGAACAGCTGAAAGAAAAAGAAGATTTTTTTCATTTACTTAACAAAAACACACCAATTAGCCACATCATTAAAACCAAGGAGGGTCAGTAGCTTTGTGTTATTGTTATTGTTTGTCTATTTGCACAAAAGGAGACAAAATATAAAAAAGCCAGAGGGATGAAACACCTCAACACACAGCACAAACTGTAGCCACCATGACTTCTGGAAATTAATGTTTCATCTTAAGTAGCAGCCCTGCAGCAGCTTTATTATTGCTCCACTAATAAAAAAAAAAATCAAGTATTTGTTATTGAAAACGAAGGTGAAACTGTGCTTCTGTAACTTCTTTTATTCAAAACGTGCACTGCACTTCTGCGTTTTTGCATGTTTTCGTTTTTTTTTTTTTCGTTCTGACACAATTAACACGTCTTGTTGAACACCTTCACAAATGTGTGTCATCCCAATGCATCACACCAATGCGTTGCTGCTTGTGGTTTTGAAGGGTTTGAGCAACACCTGCAGTCTCTAGAGCCTGCTTTGGTTTAAAGGGCACAAAAACTGGGTGTATTTTTGCATTTACACTTTTTGTGCAGCATAATGCCAGATTACTTAGTACTTTGTGAAACAGCTACAATTTAGGGAAAATAAAACATACAATTAAAAAATATAGATAAAATCCAATTTTTATACAAACTCCCACACACAGTAAGCTGTCTATATCTCCTGAGAGTTCCTCACTGATTGGGTATTCAGTTAAAACTTGTGGATTTGTACATTTTCACAATAAAAGACGTTTTATAATCCAATATCAGATATATGGACTGATTCTGAACTGTGTGTTCAGACTTAAACCATGTGACTTAATTCCCAACGTTCAGACAGTGTAATAAAAATTAATTATTTTAAAATATACTGGAGGCTTTCACTATTTGTAGTTGTACATTCTGACCTTTATCCCTGCACAAGTTTTTTAATGTGTCTGCAAGAAGTGATGTCCAACCCTAATCTATCTATCACTAAACATCCTGAGGGATTCTAGGACGTCCATCAGTGCACTCGCACTCCTCTTTGTGTCGTGGCGAGTCGGAGGTTGCCTCGCTCTGAGCTTGTCCCTTGGTCTGGCAGGTGGAACAGCAGGCGGTGTGTCCTTCCAGTCTGCAGCTGGGACAGGACAGAACCAGCTGGCAACAGAACTTGGTGGAACAGAGTTCATAATGGTCCCATGGACGGCCACAGTATCTGCAGTCTGAACAGAGAACCAGACCTATTTATATTTAACAACATGTAATTTTTTTTTTTTGTGTTTTAGATACGGCTAAAAGGATTTGGGTTTTTTTTTTTAAACATGGTAACACTTGTTAAAACACCAACCTGAAATTACATCATCGTTGGAGGATATGGTGTAGCGCTCATCGAAGACGAAAAGCTTCCCTCGATAGAAACCATCTGGGAAGCGCTCCAGGTACTTATGGATTCCACCTTTTAGCTGGTAAATCTCTTTACAGACATCCTACAAGAAGGACAGGGAGATGTAGGGGCCAAACGTAGACAAAAATATAGGTTCCATCTTTTAGAGCTGTTCCATATTCATTTACTCTTTTGGTGTGACAAAGAAATTACACAAAGACATGACTTAACAGCTCTCCCTGTAAAGCATACACCAAACATAAATGAATAAAAATCAACTTACCTTGGAGCGCAGGTAGGCAGAGCCGCGCTCACAGCGGATTCCTCCTGTGCAGTACATCAGAACCTTCTTATCTCTAAACAGTTCCAGGTTTTGGTCCACGTAGTCTGGGAAGTAGCTGAATTTACGGATGTTTGGGGCCAGACACTGAGTAAACTGCCCCTGCAGAAGCAAATAAAATAATAACCATTTAGATATTAAAACAATGCAAGCTGGCTTTCTGTCCTATTGATAACTGTGTGGATAATATCCCTTTTCCTTCTGTTCTAACTAGCTGTTCTAACTGGCCTTCTTCCTCAACAAGTAGCTAGTGTATAAAACAATAAATGACTTCATATAAATAAATGATCAGACTTTGATCAATAATTTTGCCTATAGAACCTATTCAACGTAAAGATTTGCAGAACACTAATAAAGCACTTACAATTTTACTCTCATAAAAGTTACGACAGTCAAGGAGGATGGTGTCATTGCATAAATCCCCTTCAGACAAAAGAGCCTCCACTTCTCTATGAAACTCTTCAGGCTCCAAATGAATTCCTGAGAGACAAGACAGATTTCAAACTCTGACAACAACCTTCACACACCACAGTATCAATGTCACAAAACAGAAACTCACATTAAAATAAACACATCAATACAAGGTAAAACTTGTGATATTAAAAGGAGGACACATTCTAAGTGGTAATAGCAAAAATAAAAAGAATAAAGAAATGTTATAGAAGGAAAAACAAGCAATACCTGCCAATTTGTAGGAGATCACATCAGGATCCACTCCCATTGGAACGATTTCCTTATAAACGCCGACCCTCAGATCTGTGAAACACTCTGCACCACCATCACTCGTCTGAATGAACACACACAGGACAATTACATATGTGTAGCAGCAGATTTCTGTAACTCTCAATGAGACTTCTGCACCTGTTGACAGGTATTTTGATCCTTGTCTGTAATTAATTTAAACAGAATGTGCACTAGTAATAATAAAGAGCACATTTATTTTTAGATTATTTAAATCTCTGTGTCTACCCAGCGAATAAAAAATGGCCATATTCATGCACAGCACCCATGTACAAACAATATGCACTCTTTAATATATGTAATGTGGTAAAAGTATATCTATATATTCTAAAAGTCATGTTTGATTCTGACCTTAAAATCCTCTTTATCCATCTTGAAGACAGGATGTGAACGCATTGCATCAATGTAAATATCAGTGGCCACCTTAGTGCCACCAACTGTTCCATTAATACCTTCTGTCGCCACCCTGACCTGTACAATACAGATTTTAAATGAACAATAAAAACTGGTTTACAAACAACTATATTTGTTTTCTTTCCATTTTTGAAAATGGTTTAAAGTCTGTATTTAATCCTGGTATAAATATATTCTAATTCAATCACCTTGCCAGTTAAGTGGAGTTTCTCACACAAAGCTTTCTGCCAAGCACAGATGACATGAGGATCCTCCACTTGACAGTAGCAATAATACAGAAGAACTTGTCCTGGACCCCTAAAAAAAGCAGGAGAAGAACATCATTGAGAGACACTAGTATTCATGTTACTTAAATCTGAAATGTAATCAAAGGCAGAGAGAAAAATCTAAACTTGACCAGTACATCTGGAGTCCATCTTCAGAGATGTGACTCATATCTGGTATCCATGCAGAAATGTCCACTGGCTTGAGCTCATGCTCAGTCTGCTGCTGCATTCCAGGTTCTTCTTCCAGTTGGATTAGCAGATGCTCATATGTGGCCTGTGTGAGCTGCTTTATTTCAGCATCATGAGTCCTGGCAACATGTTTGTGAATAGCAGAGTGTTCATTGAAGCTCTGCCCACAACAGCACCAGGACCTGCTTCCTTCCTCCTGACTGCCCTCTGTCTTGGATGCCACAAAGGCAGCAAATGACTGAAGAAGACAGAAGAATCAAGGGATTTAAATGTTACAAAGCTTGTGTGTTTCAATTAACACATGTTTCTAACTTCGGTTTCAATTAAAGCTTAAGAAACACTGTGTATATGATTTTAGCTGTTGTGTATAATGTACCATAAGTTATTGATTTACTTCTCAGGATTAACCCCGTTTTCGTAGGTGAACACAGATTAAAACAATATTGGTCATGCACCAGTCAATGTTTCTGTTGACACTCACCTTCCTCCTGCAGAAGCTGTAGTACCTTCTTTGTGAGGCAGAAAGTTGTTTCTCCTGTTTTAACGTTAATCCATTAACGTTAGATGTTAACGTGTCGAGTTCCAAGTTTATAAACTCAGAGCAAGGAATAATATCCGATTCCATGGTTGTAAACCTCTTTTATAGTATTATCGCTCAGAGCTAACGTTGGTTAGCTAACAAACAAACAACTAGCCAAGTTCTAAGACTTGTAAAAAAACAATTAGAAAGAGGTAACCACTACTTTGTGGTTTGAACATGCATGATAAGCGTATCTTCGTGGCATTATGTTATTAAATATGGACCTAATATTGTCTAACATTAAATATAAAGTCGTAAAAATTACAACATATACATTTTACATATCTGCCCCCAACGTGTACCACGTAACATCGGACAAAAAAGACGCTGCACCTTCCGGTTGACCCCTGACAGCACCGGATGTGCTTCACTTGAATCAGACCGCTTTTATTTTTCTGCACAAGTAGCGGCCAGGTTGAATAATCTAGAAGCTTGTTTAACCTAGTTCTAATTTAGTTTCAAACTCACCTTCTCCTTCAGTCTCATTACATTTGTAGCGAAGCGGCGAGAAACATGTCCAGGAGACGACACAGCGACGAGAATGACGGTAAGTGGACGTTACATGTGTAACTAATTCAGACGTTAGGCTAACGAGTCGTGGCTAGCTAACGTTAGCGTGTTTTGGGGAACGTTAATCTTTGGCTTGGTGCATTCGTGCATGTTCACTGATAAACCAACGCGATCTTACAAGGTCAGGTTGGGTCTTGTCAGCGTTATCCCCCAAAATACAAACAGTTCATATCGGTTATTATTTAATTCCATTGTCGTAGGTTAACGCGAGGAGCAGCGGTAGAAGAATTAACCAGTGCTCCTTCCCCGTTAGCTGCTGGGCTAACTGCTTTTAGTTTACATGGGGGCGGTAACCGAGTAAATCATGCAAATACATGCAAACGTCTGTATAAAATGTAACTGTTAATACTGACTAAAGCTAACCAACATCTCAAACATAGGTTAAAATGGACAGGGTTAAAGGATGAGTTCACAGTTTATCAAGTCTGTCTTAAGACGATCACTCAGGTGCTCACAGTTAAACATTTAGCGTTAAACGGATTTGGGACTCTGTGTTCCTTCTGTTGGTTCTGGCAATAAAAACATTTTATTTTTATGCGATTTTAATATGGGACACAGTTCATCAGTCTTGTTTTTTAAACTTGAGTTATTGAATTTGTCCACTTGTCAAAGTGTCTTAGGAAAGACACTGATCCCCACGTTGATCATGGGGTGTGTTTTATCTACTTGTGGTGGCTTTGGATATGTGAAAGAGTACATGTAATTGTTTTGCAGATTAAGAGAAGCGCACATTAACATGTACTCTGTTTTACTGCATTGTCTAGTTTAGGGTAGATGTTCCCCTTCAAAGCTGCCCTTGACCTCTGAACTCACGTTTTCTGCTTCACTCCCTCTGTGGTGATTGTCTTACTCTTTTATCCTTCCAGGAGGTCAGGCCCACAAAAGGAGGAGAACATCAGAGCCCATTGAGATTGAAGATCGTCTGGAGTCACTGATATGTCGTGTGGGAGAAAAGGTGAAACCCTCGGTCACCTCTGGCAATATAGTTCTTGCTCATTCTGTTGTACTTTCAACAAGCACTGCATCGGATTTTTATTAGCATTTAATATGTCGATTGTTGGTTTAATTGATTGCTGAATCATTTTGTCTATGAAAGTTGAAAAATGTCTGTTTTTCTCCAGAACAAGGTGACCTAACTTGTTTTGTCTAACAGTCCGAAATAAAAAAACATTCAGTTTATCATAGAGGATGAATACAAACAGATATCTGTCAAGCTGAAACCAGAGATTTAGTTTAGAATCAGAACCAGTTTTCTGCAGATGAACTAATCACTTCTGCTCTGTCACACAGTGATCACTCTGCTTTGGCTCTAAAGGAAATCACCAAACCTTTTTGACTTCATATTTCTTACAGAGTACATCATCCCTGGAGAGTAACTTGGAGGGCCTCGCAGGTGTTTTGGAGGCAGATCTTCCAAACTACAAAAACAAAATCCTGCGCATTTTATGTTCTGTGTAAGTTCACACCAGTTCTTACTTGGATCACTGTAGAGATGATCAGGCTCTGAATATGATTTCTCACTGGTTTGTCTTTTGTCAACAGTGCTCGCCTCCTGCCTGAGAAGTTGACTGTGTATACTACACTAGTTGGCCTCCTCAATGCCAGAAACTACAACTTTGGGGGCGAGTTTGTCGAGGCTATGATCAGACAACTGAAGGAGACGTTGAAAAACAACTTGTACAATGAAGCTGTGTATTTGGTATGCTGATGTTTTATTAGCAACTGACATATTGGTCTGAAAAACTCTGGTATATTGCTGTTTTTTTAATGACTTTTTTTTGTAGGTGCGATTCTTGTCTGACTTGGTGAACTGCCATGTAATTGCTGCTCCGTCTATGGTGGCCATGTTTGAAAACTTTGTCAGTGTTACTCAAGAGGAGGATGTACCACAAGTAGGTAGAGCGTTGAGCTGTCATACAAATGTGACCCTGCATGTGGATGAGATTAATGGTTTTATAATTCAACTTCAGTTCTTCTGTTTTTGATGGATTTCTAGTTTTAGACATTAAGCATTAAGATATTCTATGTGGTCTTTGTGTCGTCAGGTTCGGTCAGACTGGTTTGTGTACGTTGTTCTGTCCTGTCTGCCCTGGGTCGGTAAGGAGCTTTATGAGAAGAAGGATGTTGAGATGGACCGACTCCTCAGTCAGATTGAAGGTTACCTCAAGTAAGTGTTCTGCTGTCAGCTGTTTTCTCTGCTGCTGTCTTACTATATTTCTATTTTCATCTGCCTGATTCTTAAAGATTGAAAGAGGTCCGTACCTTGACCGCTCCTGTCTCGTCAGCTTATTCTTACATCACTACTCGTTGTATTTTTCAGGAGGCGAGTAAAGACTCATGTTCCGATGCTGCAGGTGTGGACAGCTGAGAAACCTCATCCACAAGAGGAGGTGAGGGAAACGCAGCGCACCACTGCTCTGCACTAGTAGGATGTCTTGCTTGGCCTGCACTGTGCTGGTACAGAACTTCGTAGTGACCTTTCTTTTATCCTCCTCACAGTACCTGGACTGCCTTTGGGCCCAGATTCAGAAGCTAAAGAAAGACCGCTGGCAGGAGCGTCACATCCTTCGTCCTTACATTGCCTTCGACAGCGTGCTGTGTGAGGCCCTGCAGCACAACCTGCCCCCCTTCACTCCACCCGGCCACATGCCCGATGCCCAGTATCCCATGCCCCGGGTCGTCTTCCGTATGTTTGACTACACAGATGCCCCAGAGGTATGTTACAGATGTGGTTTGACTTTGCCTTTGATAGGAGAAGTCTGTAACTGTACAGTTGGGTGTAATACACAGTATTATAGATACTTACCTGATTAACAATTGAGGTTTGTTTTTATTTTTTTCTGCTGTAAGTTCACAAACGTTTCTCTTCTGTCCTCAGGGTCCCGTTATGCCTGGCAGTCATTCTGTGGAGAGATTTGTCATAGAAGAAAACCTGCACTGTATCATCAAGACTCACTGGAGAGAGAGAAAAACATGGTGGGTAGCCATCTCGCTCAGAGTGTACATCTGAATCCAAATCCTTAAGTGCTTATCTTTTTGTGTGTGTTTAACCTTTCAGCGCAGCCCAGTTACTCAGCTACCCAGGGAAAAATAAGATCCCACTCAACTACCACATTGTGGAGGTACAGTTTTGTTTTCCATGCTGATAAACAGGACAAATATTAAAGGCTTGTACAAAATATAAAGTTGATCTTTTTTTTTCTCCAAGGTGATCTTTGGAGAACTTTTCCAGCTGCCCTCCCCACCTCACATTGACGTCATGTACACCGCACTGCTTATTGAACTCTGCAAACTGCAGCCGGGATCTTTGCCTCAAGTTGTATCCTTTTGTTGTTTGTATCATTTAAGACAAGTTGGTTCTTCACCACCGCCCTTAAAATTTCTGAGCTTCGTTCACAACCTGATCTGAGAACTGAGCCTTAAAGTTTCAGTCCTAAACAGAAAATAAACTTTTCCTTAACAACTGACTGTTAGTTGGCCCAAGCCACCGAGATGCTTTACATGAGGCTGGACACCATGAACACCACCTGTATAGACAGGTAACCTCACAACACATTTACTCTTACTGGACAAGAGCTTCTTAGAACTGTCTCTGGTCTAACACCACCCTTTGTGTTTCCAGGCTAATCAATTGGTTTTCTCATCACTTGAGCAACTTCCAGTTTCGATGGAGCTGGGATGACTGGTGAGTGATCTGTGATGGACACAGACGGTTCTTATTGGACATATTCACTGTTCAAACTGTTGACCGTGTGCTCGTGTGTCCTCTGTAAAGGGCTGACTGCTTGACTGTGGATCCTGAGAAACCCAAACCCAAGTTTGTCAAAGAAGTTCTGGAGAAGTGCATGAGGTATTGAAGCGTCATCCATGTCTTCTATAAGTTGAAGTGTAATTCTTTTTCTGGTCGTGTGAAGCAAAGTAAAAACCTGAAAAGCTTTGGAGTCGGGTGATGAACAGGATGATGAAATGGTATTTGAAGGTATCTCTTCTATTGCTTATGGAAGTCGGATTGTGTCCTTTACTTTATTACGTACTAAGTTTACCTCCAAAGTTTAACGTACAAAACTGTGAGTATAATAACAAAATCATGTTCTAGTTTTTCTTCCAATCTGAAACTTGCCTTCTCCCTGCAGACTTTCGTACCATCAGCGGATAGTGGACATCGTCCCTCCAACCTTCTCTGGCCTTATCCCTGCGGATCCCATCTTCATTTACAAATATATTGATGAGAGCGCTTGTAAGGAAACAATTTCTTCTGCTTTACCATAAATTACTATACAACTTATTTAATGATACTGTAAAAGGTTTCGAGTCTAGAATACTACTTGAAGAAAATGCCTCTCCCATCTCACAGCGTCGTTACCAGGATACCCAGTCTCCATCACTGTTTCAAACGCCATCAAGAACCGAGCGTCCAACGAGGAGATCCTGACCATCCTCAAAGAAGTGCCCAACCCCAACCAGGAGGATGATGATGGTGAGCATCACATTTTCTTTTGCTTCAGTGGCATTTCAGTGTTTCTAACAGTTCTTCACTATCAACCCTATCAGATTAAATCCACAAATTTCACACGTTGATGGAGGATCAGAGAGGAATAAGGGATGACATCAGGAGTTAGATGGTTTGAGATTCAATCGATCATCGATTACATTCTCTCTACTTTTCTTTTGTTCCTTTGTATTTTTTCCAGATGAGGGGGAGAGCTTCAACCCTCTGAAGATTGATGTGTTCCTGCAGACTCTTCTTCATCTCGCAGCCAAATCTTTCAGCCACTCCTTCAGTGCCCTCGGCAAGTAGGTGTTTTTTCTTCTCTCACATATAACAAACTAAAATGCAGTTGATCTACAACATACGAGTTTAATATGCAACGTCTGGAACACGGTAAAAGTTTTGATTCAATCCAGACTTTCTGGCCTCACCTGAGTCTGATTCATCCAGGTTTCATGAAATCCTGAAGACCCTGACTGACAGTGACGAGGGGAAGCTGCACATCCTCAAAGTGATATATGAAGTGTGGAGGAACCACCCGCAGGTACAGTGTGAATGTGTTTTAAAAAGTGTTTTAAAAGTACATGTGAAATGTTCAATTAACGTAACATGTCTTTGCTGCGTGACAGATGATTGCAGTGTTAGTGGACAAAATGGTTCGGACACAGATCGTGGACTGTGCTGCTGTTGCCAACTGGCTCTTCTCTCAGGACATGGCTCACGAATTCACCAGGTGAGACATCAACAAGTGCTAAAGTTTTAAAATGGATCCCATGAAGATGTCCGTTGTGTATCTGGAGTACAATGTTTCCTGTCTATCTGCCTCTATGAAGTAAAAAATGAAACACCCTCTGTCTAGACTTTACATCTGGGAGATCCTGCACTCAACCATCAGAAAGATGAACAAACATGTCCAGAAGATCCAGAAGGAGTTGGAGGAGGCCAAGGACAAGCTGGAGAAACAGCAGCATAAGAGGGTAACTGTTTTTCATCATTGACATTATTAATTCAGTAAGGATGAGGTAAGAAGGGGTATATTGTTTGTGTTTGTGTTTGTCTGCCAACAGAGGGACAGTGGTGACGACGAGGACATGGACAAGAACAGCGAGGATGAGGAGGGTCAGCTGGAGGAGCAGATTGAGAGGCTACAGGAGAAAGTGGAGTCGGCTCAAAGTGAACAAAAGAATCTCTTCCTCGTCATCTTCCAGGTACATAGTCACAGTTTATTTAGTTCTGTTTAGATCCTCAGAACACACTGGTACGGCATGGAGTGGTCGCAGATCCTAGATGTGAATGTGTGGTTCAGCCTCAGGTGCTGAGCCCAAAGCAAAGTCAGCTGCTCGGTTTTTAGGCAAATCACAAAGACTGAGAAGAGAAAAAAAGACACATGTGATGTTAGAAGCTTCAGTTATTTATAGACAAATAAATGTTGGGGTTGAAAACAAAAGTTACTAAAAATCGATTCAGACAGTGACTGTTCCGAGCTGCAGCTTTAACTCACATGTGCTTGTTTTTAATTCTTACTCTGTCAGCGTTTCATCATGCTGTTGACGGAGCATCTGGTCCGTTGTGAGACCGGCAGCGTCGACATCAGCACACCCTGGTACAAAAACTGTATCGAGCGACTGCAGCAGATTTTCCTCATGGTAAAATCATCACACACATACACACACACCAGAGTAATACGTTGCGGTGTTTCCGCTCGATGACGTGCTCTCTCCTCTCTCTGCAGCATCACGTGACCATCCAGCAGTACATGGGAACCCTGGAGAACCTGCTGTTCACGGCCGAACTCGATCACCACATCCTGGCTGTGTACCAGCAGTTCTGCGCTCTGCAGCTCTAAGACACACACACACACGCACACTGACACAAATTGAATTAAATGTGTACCTGTGTTCAGACAGCACCTGTGCTAAACCTACACATGAGAAACTACCAGCTCTTGCATCAAGAATCTCTTCATTACAGTTTTTTATTTACCTGTTTCATGTTCGGTGCCAGTGTTCAACATGTTAGCGGCTGTTTTCAAAGTAGGAAGACAAATGAGTCAGAAATTTCCTTTAGTGTTCCTTTTTGTAATTTCAATTGTATTTACTTTTGGCTTGATTTTCAGTTTTTGTTTCTTTTTACATCCAGCTCATATTCTTATGAATGGCTCTTTTTAAAGCTGTATCAACTGTCTACGTCCAGACGAAGCCAGAGGAATGATCATAGGAGGGGAGAGTTCAGGCCGGCTCTGACTGATTCTGAATCTACAGAGCGCTCTACTTTTTTATATTTGTTTTATGTGAAATTGGGAAATGATTAAAACTCTCCAGAGTCTTTAACTGCCCGATTGTTGGTTTCACTTTCTCTTCCTCTTCGAGCTGGTGCTTGTCCTTTTTTTCCCTCTTCAGTAAACAGTGAAACGTTCAGAGGAAGTCAAATTAAGCTGCAGCTATGAATAGTATTCATAATTTCCTCTGCATCCAGAAATCAATCTGTGCTCTGCAGCTCCCAGGATCTGATCAACTCGTCTGCAGAACGTTAATTAGCAACAATTAGGGTAATTGGTCAGTTGTCATTTTTGATGCTAAACATCTGTTCTTGATTCCTGGAAGATAAAACTCACCAAATGACAATATAGTGAGCAGAAACTTGTCCAACATTCAGTTATTTACTTTTTATCAGACACAACTTTATTTTGACAGATTCTGTTGATTTTGTCAACAGAATCAAAAACCCACACCTGACTGAGTTTGATATGAGCAGTACTTTTACATTTTTAAGGTAATAAATAGTTGCATGATTAGTTTTAGGAGTCTTTTAATTCATAACACAATGACACAACAGAGTTAGTGGCAGTTTGGTTCAAACAGGAAGCACCTCATCAGATCGGACATTTGAAAATTTAGTTTTCTGAAACATACAGAAATTTAATTAACGTGTCAATTTAATAATTACTCATAGTGAACAGAGCAGCTTATAGTGGTTTTAGTTCAGTACACTGTCAAACAGCTGCAGTGGAAACTGGCAGCAGGAAAATGTGTCTGTGATGTGAACATTGGGTTTTGTCGTTGTCCCTGAGAATCGAGAAGCTTCTGTCGTTACAGTTACTCTACACAGGTTGAAGTCCTGCTGTGTTCAGCACAACACTTTCATTTTGGTCTCTTAAATTTCTTTAACCACAGAAATTCCTGGATGTGTCGTTTAGATGAGACGAGGGCTGCGTGTCATTTCTTTAATTTGTCTTCATTTTCTCTCATCTTATCTTATTCAAAGGTGATCATTTAAATACACATGATCAGTTTAGGAATGTGAAGTCTGTACATCCATTAGAGCTACCTCACATTTCTCACTGCTCACTTCTCCAGTGGACGCAAAATAATTTACACAAATTTAATCCTTAGTAATTTTTTGTCTGTAAAAATTTTAAAATCATTCAAGTTACAAAAATACACAGTGTTGAGATTCTTTCTGTAGATAAACAGTGGATGTACCATTGTATAATATCCTGAGGATTACCTGTTAAAGTAGAAAACATTTGGCCCCATTATCATAAAAAATTAAAACACTCATTAATGAGTGTTACGGAGATACAGGTAGGTGTGATCACACCTATAATTTCCTCTGTGTCTCATGAGTCTAGTATTGGAGTGTGCTCATCGGTTGCCGAGTTGTTGATTGATCTGGTTCCATAAGTCGCCTGTTCTTCAGCCTCCAGTCGTCTGTATCTCGTGTGGAAGAGGAGGACGAAGCAGCAGGTGAACAAAGTGCACAGTCCTGCCATCACCAGTGTGGGCACTGAGGGACAGAAATGTCCAGATTAGGGTGGTTTGAAGCTTTATTCTCATTTTATTTGTAGAAATTTAAAGAGGATTATTATTCAGTTCTGAACCATCTGAGCATGAGCAGAACCGTTAAACTGCTTTCTAACAATAATGATAATGATGTTTGAGTTTGTGGTGTTTCTGACCGGTCAACACATTTTCAAGGATACGTATGTGTGCATGTGTACGGTCGGTCAGGAAATTCTCTGGATGCTCATTGTGGAGGAACATGACGCGACCTACCTTTCCAGCTCAGGACTGCATCCCCGCAGGTCGACTGAGGGGAGTCGGTGAGTCGTACAGTCAAAGCCTGGAGGAGGATTATGTAGAGAACAGACTGAATCTGTCTGTAAAAGATTCATAGGAGAAAAGTGAGTATAACCAACAGTAAACAGTCAAACCTGTGAGTTAAACTATGAAGTAATAAATATCTCGAGAAGAGCACAGTACCATAACTACAACCCTTGTCGTTTTGAGTGGTTCTTTAAAAGTACTGCAGTGTTTTATATTTACTTTGAGTACTTGATGATCAACAACTCATTTACATTTTCTCACCAATTTATCATTTTAACTTCTATGACATGAAGCATATTAACAGCACATTTACAGTCAACCAGAGACCTCTAATAAGTCTATTTGATGATGCTCTCATTTATACTGTATACTGTGCGTGCTGTTTGACTCAGACAGCAGTACCCTGATATGAAGATAAGTCCGGCTGATGTGGCTTCTCCGACCGGATACGAACACTCCACAGAAAGCTCCATGGCCACCGGGTAAATAGAGAAACCAAAAAAGCCAAAAAGAGAACAGACGGCAGCTACAGCGGCTTTCTGCTGCCGCATCAGAGACACCTGCAGAGAGGAGAAGAGATAGAAGAGGAGCTCTGAAGATCAACATGGTGGGAAAACATATGAGCATCAAATGCGTGTTCTCACCACTGCGAAGGCGATGCACGCCAGGGCTGAGAAGCTCATGTTGATTTTTATGGCTTCAATGAACTTCTTGGTTTTGTCGACGTAGAGACCCAGAGCGCCGGCTCCTACGATTCCAAACACAATGAAGAGAGCGCCGCACAAGCCTGCAAAGTCCTGCAGGGGTGAGATTTTATAGATTTACACCTCAGTGGTTCTAAAACATCAGGTCTGTGAAGGTAAATCCATATATTTATTGATCCATTGTGTACAGTTTGCTAACACAACTCATGCTGTGGCTGTTTGATTCTCCTGGACTGTAAATCCCCAATCTACTGCCTGAGCTGCTTTTATTGCTAAATTCATACTAAATGGTCCTAATTGTTTTTAATGGGAATATCAATGCTGTGTGTTATCCTGATGTGTACTTACATTTGTGTATCCTTGCACACACAGAATCTGCTCCAGCAGCGTGGAGAAGCAGGTGAAAACGGCGATGCCTGATCCGAAGCACAGCAGCAGGATGAGGTAGGCTTTGTTCTTCAGTAACTAGAGGAAACAGAGCAGACTTGCTGAGAAAGGCTTGGTCCTCGTGGGCAAACAAGGTCACTGCAGCAGCTGCATTCGACAAGGGAAACAACATACAGGCAACATACCACACTTAATAAAGCCATAGAACTAAAAATAAAAAAAATCAATCACCCTAGTATTTTGTTACACACACTGCTGCTACACATATGCTGTATTTGTTATTTGGAAATGTTGAATAATTTGTACAGAAAAACTGTGTGCACAACTGCAGGAACCATAAAAGGTTATGTAAATTGTGTTGAGAGTAATGATATGTTTAATATTTAGCTATCCTGAGGCTTTGTTTACAAGCTGATCATTATTTTATCATTGTTACTTTGTGCACGACCAAAAAACTGGACATTACTCTTTGCAGGACATGGAAAATCACATTCCCTGTTGTTTTGGTTTTGACCTTGCTGATTGACTGCGTCTATGTGTTAGAGAGCTGGATATCTTAGGAGGTAACGCTCAGCACTGTATGAATACATAAAGCTAAAGCACAGACTGTGTTTGGAGACACGGGATTCGTCATAACCAGTCTGGTGCAGTTTGAATTACAGTGGGTAGAGACTGAATTACAGAAGATCCCCACATCTCGCAGCCTCACTGCAGGTAAAAATACCGTCACCTCAGACACTCTGCCCTTGGTGACAATAATGTGACAGTTAAAACTGAAGGTAGGCGTCTCTCCTGTTTCCCCTCGTTTTTTATAACAGGTCAAATTAAAAGTTTTTCCATATGAACCTCACAGTTCACTGACACCTTCTAAACAACAACTTTCTGTTTTCTGTGTCTTTACCAGTTTGATGCCCTGTACAAACGGCTCCAAGTCTGAGGACTCGGCACTGGCTGACGGTGGCGTGGGGGGTGCACTGCTCCGTATCCCCAGTGTTGCTA
This sequence comes from Anabas testudineus, assembly GCF_900324465.2. Classification (NCBI taxonomy): domain Eukaryota; kingdom Metazoa; phylum Chordata; class Actinopteri; order Anabantiformes; family Anabantidae; genus Anabas; species Anabas testudineus. The sequence goes on from NC_046619.1 coordinate 21,161,964, forward strand.
GGAAACAGATGATGCATGCTGGAATGGCATAGACAAGCAACTAGAGGATGAGAGAAAGAACGCATAATGTGTTGATAAATGGAGGGTAGCACCTTAAATCAAAGACAATTTATCATCGTTAGCAGGTGAATTGACCACACAGAGGCTGGATGCAGCAAATGTCTGTATTAGCAGCTGCAATCCCTCAATTCCCTGTTGGAACCTGTGGTTTTAGGCCAACCTGGCAGATCGTAGACATAAGGGAGAGAATGCGGCTGAGTTTCAGTGTTTGTGTTAAAGGGAATAAACCACTGAACACCCTGGAAACCTGATGTTATAAATGTTGTCATTTGTTCAACAAAATCTCTATTTGCTCAACACTTAGTTGTGTAATTATACATTTTTGCATCTTTACACATGTTGTTCAATGATGTTTCTTCATGAGTTAAAGTTGGTCAAGATGCAAAGTGACAAAATGCATAATTAACGGTAAAATGCAATCAGCAACAAGGCAACCCTAATTTCCCCTAAATTCAATACGGAAACCTTAGACCTGGTTCAACTCACCAAGTTTGGAATTTGTGCAGATGTTTGAGCCACCCAAGGAGAAATTATGTTAGCGAGGAGGACGCCCAGTGGGTTGGCTGAGGGAAAAGAGAAGAGCAACTGAAGGTGTAGTAGTAGTAGTAGTAGTAGTATCTTTAAGTACTGTAGCTGTTTATCTCTGGACACATTCTTTAACCAAACCAAACCAAAATGTGCTGGCAGCTGTAAACACATTGTTGTTGGTCTCTTTTAACATTTTACATCTTTTTTGTTAATCCTCTTATATTTTAAACATTCAGACTCACAAATCTTTTAAATGGTGTGTCAACAGATACCACTGGTGGAGTTTTTGGTCACTTGTGGGCATAAGAGATTTACAGTAACTGTAAGATATCACATTCTTATATGTAATTTACGGGGAGTCACACCGAGCTCTCGTTAACAACAGTATATCACTCACACATAGAAGTGATCATATTAGCTGTGGCCCGCTGATTGTCAGGAAACCAGAGTGCTGCCATCTTAGTTGGGGTGAAAATGATGAGGGGCTGAGCCAAGGCACCAAAGGTCTGACCTAACATCACTACTGGATAGGGGACGATAAAACCCTCTCTGCTTGGTGCGCCCAAGAAACGCAGCACGGCCCCAAACATATTCAGCCAGGAGCCCAGGATCAGCTGCAGGTCAAGAGGACAGTGACAGATCAAGATGCTGTCGACAGGTGAGTTGTATGTTCTTATCCTTCTTGGTGCTTAGAGCTGGAATAATTCTAAACCATTGTTCTCAATCAACTATCAGTCAAGTCCTGTTGGAAGTTTTTTTAGTTTAATTTCATATTTAAATTACTGAAAGAAAAAAGCTGAAGGGAGGTAAGAAACAACAAACTATTCTCCCCCTTGGAAGATTTCATCTTTTATCTTTTAGAGTATAATTACATCAGTATCTGAAAGGTTCAGTTACTGGGAGACATTGTCCCTTCAGTGCAGTACATCTACAGACTATTATTATCTTTTATGGCCACTGGATTAAAGCTTTGTGCTATAAAAAAAAAAAAAACACAAATCCCACAAATCCCAGACCTCACTGTTTGTACACTAGCTCCTAGACCAAGTATAGACAATGAATATTATAGCACCTACTCAGTTACTGGAAAATGTAGCTCCAATACCCTCTACTGTGTCTATACCCCACAAAACAACAGCACCTTACTAGTTAAAGTACAGTTTATACCGTGATCCGTAGCCCAAAGGTGTCCAGCAGCCATGTGGTCCCAAAGCTGAGTGGTATGGCAACGATCATGTAGACCAGTGACAACCAGTTGATATCATCCAGAGAGACCTTCAGGTACTGGGCAGACTGGTCTGCTACTGGTGCGAAGGTCAGCCATATCTGTGAATACACATGGCGAGTTGTTTTTCCATAATGAGGTATGTGTATATATTAAATGTAACTTCATCTTAAGCGCCTGTTTCACTGAAACCAAACCAGAAAGGATAACCTGTTCTTTTCTACATCTACAGATTCAAGGATTCCTAATTAACTGTTACAACACTACATATCACATTGCGTGTGCTCAATCCTACAAAACCGGTTGCACTTTATGTTTTAGCACTTTAGTTTCCTCATGTTTGTCATATGATCTGCACACAATGCTTCAGAAATGAGGAAATGGTTAAAAAAAAATAGAGAGAGACGTGTTTTGGCCTGTTTCTGCTCTCACATGACAACACAACAGCCCCTTCCTTAGCCACTTCTGCACCCCCATACCATAAGAGATGTAGGGTTTGAACTGAGCCCTGATAACAAGCAGGAAGGTTCATAGATCATTCTCATATATGGCTTCCTCACTGCATGATAGAGCTTTAACGTGTTCAACTTTCCTCTTGAGTTTTGTATGAGATTCCCATTTCAGTGTGCACAGGGTCCTGCAGACCCAGAGTGAGAAAACTTCAAACACAGAAGCTTGTACAATAAATTCTGAACAGCTTCCAGGCTCCACCACTATGAAGACCTAAGTAGGCCATCAAGCTATCAGCAAACACCAATCAGGAGAGGAGAAGCCAGGACCACAAGGTGTTCCACATGAAATCATCAACACACCTGGATCTGATCACACAAACTGCCTGAAGATCAGGAAATGAGCATTCAATGAGCTATAAAAAGGTATTTTAAGAAAAATGACTTTATAAATAAATCTACTTTAAATGATATTTAGCTTATGTTAATTAGTGATTAGTAATTAAATCTCTAAGATAAATGTAGTAGAGGAAAATATCAAACACCTCCAGTAAGTAGTAGCAGCAAAATCATAAAAAATACAAGACCAGACAACACAAGGGGAAAATGCAAACTCATGTGGTTGGGTAAACCTATGAGCTCCCTCGATGTAGAGCCTATAAAGGTCTTAAGTCTTGTTAATGTCAATGAGATATACACGTTATCTGATTTTGTGCAATACTTCTGATTTGCCAGTGCACCTAAAAGAAGGTTAATACAGATTAATTGAACAATGGCCATTGTACAAAAAGGGTATTTATTATACAGAAAAAAGCTGCACATGTAGCTGGCAGCTTAATCAACTGAATGAGTCTGATCTGCTAACTCAACAAGGCAGAACCAGTACAAGTCTCTGTTTTGTGGACAGTGATGAAAAAGCAAATTATGCATCTGAGCTGACACAAGCTGGTCAGCTGATTTGGACACACAATGTCAGCTCTGTCCCTTATAGAGGGGGGGAGGGATGCTGGGGATGCACTAAGCATTGTGACGTGTTTTTCCTTCTCTTCTTCTATAGAGAACAGAGCTGACTCTAAAGAATAAAGAAGATCTCATTGTCTGATTTTAAAGTTTTCTCCTTAAGTGGAATCTTTCTGTAAGCTCCATCTAATACTTAACATTAAAAAGTACTATGAATTACACATAAACATCATACTGTGTATACGTAAGAGCTACACTGATTAATCAACCAGGCTTATTGCCGCTATTAGTATAGGTTTAAGTGTCAGAGAAGAAATAATTAGAAATTTCAGTACATAAATGACAAAATATGTTTGAGATAATTAGGAAAGATGTCCACTAGAGAGCTGAGCTATATTGGAAATAAATCTAAGGTGAGGTGTACTGGGTGTTTATGTTAAAACACACGTTAAAAAATACATCCTGCTAACTTATATTATTTTTATATTATAACCTGTTTTTGTTTCTTTAGTCCCCACACAAAGGAGTATCAACATCTAAAAAAAATTTAGTTAAAATTATATTAAAAGCCACACTTGTGAAAATCATCCATTTTTCATTTTGTTATAAAATTTACTCTTTATAAAAATGTTTAAAGTAGAAAGAGCCCCACATGGTACAGCTCATCTTCCAAAACGATCATACAGGTGAATCAACACCTCTCAAAAACTATATCTAAACATTATGACCTCACTGAGGACACTAACAGCAGTATATTTGTCTTTTTAAGATGATGTGTGTATACAATGTGGGTAACACTGATTTATAATGATTTTTAAAATCCACACTAAATCAATTTACATGACGAATAATCAATAACCCACCTCAGAGCTGCTAATATCAGACACATTGATGTCTAACAGGATTATCAGCTGCTATTCGCCACATCATGAATGACTTTCAAACAGCTGAGGATCTTTTGTGAATGGGAACACCCGTCCCATGAAAACAATAGCTCCCATAGAGAGGACACGTCCCGTGGGAGGTGGGAAAAGGTGAGGGAGGGGCTCAGTTTGCATGACAGGCACACTTGCCTCCAGGCACACTGTGCTTTTCAATGATAACATCCCCAGGGAGTAGATATCACGTTCCACTAACAATAATGGGCCACACCGCTTCTCTGTTCACAACTATATCTTTTAAAGTCAACTGTACTGATGGAAGTCATCACAGTCCTTATGTCGACAACGTGACAAAATAAATAAAGGATTTCTTAATATACTTCATGTGTTACCTGAAGCAGGTGCCAAAAATATTATCTTCTTATATTTTTTTTGAACTTCTGAGGAGCCTTCTCGATTCAGAAATGGTGGTGATGGTGTCAGTGGTTTAGGCGACTCCTGCAGTGAAGTGGACAATAACTTAGGAGCAACAGGGAGTCGAACCATTGACCGTGGGATTTTTTAGAAGACTGCTCTACTAAGCTACATGTTGTCCCAGTGTGCTGATACTAATGTTTAACTTTAAAGCAAACATCTATTTTTTAAAAAAAGTAAATTGGGAAACTAAATAGAAAAAACTAAATAATCATGGGGAAATCAGAGCATTCAAAAGTTTTAGTGAACACTACTTTAGTGTTTTCCCCATGGATTAGAGTTATAAGAGTTCCTGTCAGACATCAACTTTATACAATTTAAATGAATAAACTAGCAGTAATAGAATATATTACTAAATAAGGTTTTCATTAGTGTGTAATCACATGAAAATACCAACAACTGTGTTTTCTTTAGCTTAGAACGAGTCCTCTTTCACAGAGGCCACCATGTTTCTGTCGAGACAAACCAAACTGAAATGTCCAGCACAGATTTCCAGCACAGTGTTGAAGAACTTTAAGCCCTGTACACATTTGTAAAGAAACCTGCTAAACTGCCAGAGGAAACAAGGTTATTTTTAATCACCTGCACTGATTACTGAAATCAGTTTCACTTTTACATGACAGTTGAAAAATCTGCACAAGAAAACTGATTGTAAATAGTTGAACCACATTAATTTGTGTGGAGTCCAGGGGTGTAACAGGGTAAGGGGCCCCACAGAGGCTGCACTTGTAGGGGCCCCGGATTTCTGTGCTACGCCACTGCTCCGATCAAATATAATTCAGGGTGGGCGGTCATCTGCCTGGACCGGCTGAGGTGAGTGGAAAAGAACAGCAGGCTACACGAACTCTGGATCTATTCAGCGTTGTTTACAGGATCATCCTACAGAGGACGCTTTTTAAGTACCTCCCTGGTTCAGGACTCTGTTATAAGCCATACATTAAAAGTCCCGTCCTGGATCCGGACTTCGTGGTTCGTTACTCACCGTCGCGTTGGAGCAGTTCAACAAACACAGCACCAGCAGGACGAACCACCTCCTCTTGTACACTTTAAACTGCAGCAGTTTCTTCAGTTCTTCGTTTGGTTCTCTAGGAACCTCAGAGGAGGTTCCGTCAACATCATCCTCCATGAGCGAAGTTCACCGGTTAAGCTAAGTGGACCATTAACGTTAGCTAATGCTAACACCGTCCAAGAACCCGAGTCATGGACAAGTTTACGCTGTCGGACACAAAACCCAAAACACGAACCGTAAACCCATTGTGTTTCTCCTAATCTACTAACTGATCACAGTCACTTTTGACACAAACAAACGCCGAAGGAGCCGTTTCCAGGTTGGACTAAGTCGTTAAACACCGCTTCTAGTTTCAGGGACACCGCAGGGCACGGTACTGTAACAGAGATCCTCTACTGACGAGATGCATCACTCGGACACAGCCGTTCAGGCCCCGTATACGTTTGTAGGCTACTGCTGCTGAGAAGTACACAAACTACAAAGTACAAGTACAGTGGGAAAACTGAAGGGGAGATCAACCTGTGTTTTATGGAACAACTAGAAAAGTGTTAAAGACAAGACAAGAACAGAAAGAACACATAGGCACAGTTTAAAGTTCAAAGGTCAACACTGGTGATCAGCTGATTAAGGGAAGGTAACCACGGCTGAACTGTGTCATGTTTAAGTGTAGATTTCCTCTCATCCATGAAACATAAATATGTTATATATGTAAATATGTATTTTTATTGAACAGACACATTAAAGTTATTGTTGTTTTGTTCTTTGTAAAGCGTGTTTGACACAATGAGTTGAAATCAGAACATAGTAAGTTTCAAGTTTCGGGGTCTAATTACATCTTTAAGGAGTTGAACTAATTCTAGTGTAATCAACTCAAATATCACCACTCAAATTGTTTGTGTTTTTGTCTAAAAAGGTACTTGACTAAAAGTGGAACACAAGTAGGTCTACTAAAGCACTGAGTTTAGTAACTGATAAAAAACTAAGAATAAACACTGTTGGACTTTGTGCCGTTAATAACATCAATGTGGAAGTCTAGCCCAGATTTTCTTTATTATCAGATTATTTAGTGACTCAGTTATAAAAAATAATCAAGTTACCACAGCTGGGTGCGTGTAAAATGCCTATTTTTACTATGAGGAGACGACGGTTTCTGTGCACCCCCCTTCTGAAACCACTAACTGTGTAGCAGTTCTCAATAACACTTATAAAAGAAATCTTGAGCTAAAAAGCGTATAAACGCCTGATGTTCACGTTATATGTGCTGAAGAGGTAGTTAAGCTATGAAGTCGCTCTGCAGTGGTTTTGTGGCTTTATTTGAGCAGCAAGAGACCGAAGCTGCTGAAGAAGCGTCTGTCTGACACCAAAAACAAAAGTCAGTAAATCAGTAGCACGAATGAAGTCATTGGGGAACATGGATGACTTCATTTATGTTTAGTAATTAGTGCTCTCAGTTTAGTCATTTGTGCTCTCTAAATACCACTTTAGTCCTTTCATAATAAACTCGTGGATATTATTTTTTACACAATTAGTTTCAAATTAAATTTCTGTCTAACTATAAATTTTATCAATTAACTGATAATTTCTGCTTTAGAGAGCTGGTTGTTTTTTGTTAAAATTAAAGAACACGTCCAGTGGAGACTGAAGATGAATTCAGTCATGGATGGTTTATGCACTAATCATTAGAACATGCTGTATAGTTGATTGATTAATCATTAATTAAAATAATCCTAACTTTATGCTTTAAACTGACAGATATTAACTCATATTCAGTTACTACAATTCAGAATTTCACACTGTGCTGCAGGGAAATCCTGTCTCCGGGCAGAACGAACAGAGTGAGAGCTCTTTGTTCCTTTGGCTTCGCTCATTGTACTGAACAGAACATGACAACACTCCTCCCTCACTTTCACTCTTTGCTGTTTCCTCTTTGTGACGGGTCTGTTCTTAGGTTTGTGCTACAAGTCAAACCTGACATCACCTTATGTTTCATTTATTTAGAATTTGGAGACTTTTGCTCTGCTTTATTATTATTTGCTGTATATTGCAGTGCATTTCCGAGATTACCTGTGTTTTATTCCTCAGATGTTTGGTCTTTAAGTGAACTCCAGGGGTCTCCCTGTACCGGAGTTAGGACAGATGTGCAGAAGCAAACACTGTACGCAAACTAGGTAGTTAGTTTAAGCTTTATTTAGTCAGGAAATTTGATTTGAAGTCAAGATCTGTTGCAAGATCGACCAGAGAAACAAACAAACAGCTGAATCACAAATCTGCATCAGTGGGCTTTATAGCAACGGCACTCTGTGTCCTTAATGGATGAAAAAACCCTGTCAGTCTGTCACCGTCCAGCACAGCATGAAGAAACTGGAAGAGCTCATGTTAGTAAGAAAGTCTGCTGGTGACATCGAAAACTCATCACTGAATAAATATATGGGACATAAAACAAAATTTTACTCTAGATAAATTATTCAATCATAGACTTTTTGCAAATGAGCTCTGTTTTGGAAAAGTAAAGACAGTTAATACACAAAGCTCTGCATGTATTTCACACTTCACACACCAACAGGGAATAAATAACTCCGTAGAGTTAAACTATACTTCGGTTATAGCTTCTTTTGTGCTATATGACTGTGATAATTAATGTGTTGCAACCATCACAGGTCCCTTTTGGAAGCCCTTCATTAACTAAACATTACTTGCAGCGTCTTCATACAAAGCTTTACCAGCTCTTGGAACAGACTCAGGCTTGATTAAGTTATCCTGACTACAGCCCCGGAAGGTTTACATTGAGTTACTGCATGTCCTGCACAAATAGTAAAACAATGCTGTGCTGTGGTGGAGATCTGAAGAAGCCTCTGTCTGTTTTATTTTTATTTCAACCCCTGAATAGAAATGCGGCTGCAGCGAGGGACTGAATTGTAAGTGGGAATGTGAGAGATTTATATTGTCTGAGGGTCAGCACATGCTGGATTGTGGTCGTGCTAAAAACAAAGATTTTTGGCAACTGGGACTAGTTTTTGTTTCAGAATCATTATTTCTAGTGAAGAACGTGCAGCATGCAGAATTTCAACAATAGTTCGACCACATGTTCTTCAGGAATCCCACCACAGCTATGGGAAGAAACTAGGGTCCCACCCACACTTTACCCCCTAAAGAGAACCACTCCAGATATTTACCAAACCCCAAACTTTCCCTAATTTTAACCACAGGTATTTTTAACTTCATACAGGAATTTATCCATCTCAAAGCTCAAACTTTGTATCTTAATTATAGAGCTTCTACCCATTGATCCATTAGTTTGCATCAGGCACAATTTAAAACTAATCTTTTGACTTTAAATAAAAAATATTGTCAGTCAAATAAAATTTGACTGGCAAATAAAAGTTTTACTAGTTTCACATTAATCTCAACTTGTGTTAATGCGTTAAAATCAGACAACTTTACATAAACATGTGTTGTGTTGTATCTTCAGGTGTTTTGCCTTGAAATTGTGAGTTGAATGGACTTTTAGACTACTAGAAGCAAAAGTTAAGGGCAACAAGACTGGAACACTATTTGTACAGGCATTAGTCATTAGGATTCATAAGCATAGGGCAAAATTGATGGATGAATTGACCAGCTGAGTTGCTAAAAGAAACTGTGATACTGCTGTAAGGATGCATCACTTCATTATTTTGTTAGTGACAGGAACTTTAACAGAAGCTGAACTGCAGTATCTCCTCCTGTGTTCAGGTGTCAGATTTTTAGATGCAGCTCTTTGTTGAGATTTTCTGAAACCAGTGAAGAAACAGATGAAGCAGACGAACAGACCATAAAATCATAGCACAGCCCACAAATGCACATTTGACCATTTTTGACACGTGCAAAGCAGCAAAAAGCTAAAATAAATAGATTCTGATGTTTCTAATCGTTTAAATCGTACTTCCACTAACCCCAACCCAAAAAGTATAATTCATATTAGAACATCTCATAATCACATGACCCGGTGTCGCACACTCATTAAAAACAGCATCAATCGATACATGCCTTTCATTTCCTCCTAATTAATAATTAATGAACCACTCACCGGATCAATTTTAATAATTAGTTTCACTCACCCCACCCCCTTCTACACCCCCACGTTGGCCGCGCTCTGCGCATGCGCGGCGCTGCTCCAGGAGTGCAGTTTCGGCCTGTTCCGCGGCCGCTCGGTCATTTTCGCCTCTTTGTTTTACTGATAGTGGATTTAACTCGGATTCAACCCAGGATCCAGCGGACCGTGCTGCTCCCGAACAGGTTAGTTTGTCCGAGTGCTCTTGTGCCCTGCATGTCTCCGTCCCCGCTGGCTCTGTGGCCGGTTTACGGTCCCGGTTTGAGCCCCCTCCTCCTCATTTTTGGCGTGTCTCTTTCCGCTTGGTGCTACGGGGCATGCTATGCGTGTTGTGCTCTGTGTCTGTGTGCGGGTGCATGGCGGCGCCGGGCCCTGCAGTTGCACACCGGGGATGGGGGGTTTTAAGGTGGAAAGTGCATCGTAAAGGCTTCTTTAAAGCTCACCGGGATGCACACGGTTAGCTGCACCGGAGAGGAGGCTCTGGCAGCCGCCTCTCTGGCTGTCTCGTCAGGTTTAATTGTTCCTCTGAAGCAAACTGCAATTCTTCTTTTCCACTGAGCTGGAATATTCTTGAAGAAAAGCTCCTGGTCCACCATTAGGCTCACCCCGTCCTCCAGCCGTCCAAAGTTCACCCAGTGTGTGTGGAGGATCTGCATGAGGTTTGGATTCATTCAAAACCCCAAGTCGGTGCATTTATTTCTCCTCAGAGTGGATGTTGCTCCTCGGCAGACTGCTGCAGCAACAAGCCTGGTGTGACATTGTGAAGGGGGAAGGCATGCAGAGAGCAGCCAACAAGTCTGTGCAGCTTTTTGAGGGGACATGCAGTTAAAATATCACATTGACACAACTAAGTTCAGTGTGACGGATGGAGCGGGACGCTGCTGTTTCTGAACTTTGTCATGTGAAGGTTCATGCAGCCATGGGAGAGCTGTGCGGGTTATATGCAGGTCAAATGTTGTAGGAGTGGAGGTTAAATTTGGTTGAAAGTGAAAGTTCTTCAGCTGTCTGTATATAAGAAGTGTCTCAACCACATCCCAAAGTGTTTTCTGTAAAATAAGAAGGTATAATCCATGTAAACACGTGATTTTCTTTTTAGATTCAGCTTCTTTTATCTTTCACTTGCAGACTGATGCATGTGCACAGGTTTGGCATTGATCTGCTGAAGGGAGAAAGTTTCTCAGTATATACTCAGTATTCATGTTTGTGTTACAGAGAATTGACTTTTCGGTGAAGTAGTCGACGTCCATCAAAATGTAGAGAAACACATTCTGAAAGGGAAAATTAACAATATATTAAACTTGTGGATTATGATCCACACATTTGACACCACACACCCCTCCTGAACCTGAGCAGCGTGGTTGTTTTACCCAGAGACTCTTTCACAGTCACACAGTTGGGGTGTAAAGCACTAACCCTGGAGTTGTTGGGAAACCACTGCTGCCCCCCATACTGAACTTTTCTTTGTGATACAAATAATTATTCATAGCAGAATTTTATTTATTTTTTGCCTCCAATTATGACTGGACTGGAGTGGATCTGTAGGTACAATTATTTTGAAACAAGTGAGGAAAAAATGATTCAAGACGGTTCCTGAACAATTTAAAAAAGGATGCATTGAAGAAAACAATGTTTTTAAGACTCAAACACAGGCAGAAATTAAAAGATGTGATTAAAATGCACCTGATGCAACATTTACAGGTCACCTAGACCAAAATTAGCTCAGCTGGAACCCACATGTCTGATCTGTGCTCACATGCACTCCAAACTTTGGTGCCAGGAAACCATCTTGATGCTTAATTTAAACTAGACCATCTCCTATGTGTTGACATCAAATCTTCTTTAGGCTCCATCATCACCTGCATGTCGGCAGCTCCAATGTTGACTGACAATTTAAAACTCCATAACACACCTACCAGGATGGCTGTTGAACGCTCCCGACTCGCATGTGGCCTATTAATGAGTGTATTATTTGGTGATTCTGAAATTACACACACTGTGCCAGTGTTTTTATGAGCTTCAGTAGCTTCAAATCTTGGAACATGCTGCTGCTTAACTGCACCCAGCGTGCTTGTGTTGTAACAGCTGAGCCGCCCTGTGATGCTTTATACAGTCAGAGAAAATGGGATCTCGCTTTCACTCTGTTTTAGATCGAGTGTGTCAGCATGGCTCTTGAATCTGAATCTAAAGGCTCTCAAACTTAAGTCAGGACATGTTTTTTTGCTACAGCTGCACTTTCTAATTCCAGCTGGTAGAACAGTTGTATTTTTACTCAAGTAAACTGAACCTCATGTTTCTGGGCTCGTATGAAGGACCCCTCTTCCCTGAATGATGGTTCTCGTCTAGCTCAATGTTGCTCGACCTGCAGTTGGAGATCCCACATGATATGGCTGTTGCGTAAGACTGCACATACTCTCTAAGCATCAACTTTCATGTCAGGTTTCTGCTTGCTTTGCAGGGAAAACCAAGTTACCTGCAGCTTTTCTAGACAGCAGACCTGGAATTAAACAACATCTAATGAGCTTTTCTATTGTCACAGCAAAGTCTTTAATGCAGAATGAGTAGAAATCATCAGAATCTTTATGTTGACCCACTACCCTACTGAAATATGCAGCCATTCTCTCTCTGTTTAAACAATGTTAATGGTCCCAGTGGGCAGTCAGATAAAACTAAGCCTCACCGGACAGGCAAGCAGGATATGGCCTCTTAAGGCCCAGAAGTGCTTGATAGTGAAAAACTCCAAAGCGCCAGAAGATGCATTTGTCTTTTTCTTGGACAGGAAATCATCTCAGGCAGCTCCCTAAATAAGCGACTGAGCCACTGTGGAGAATCAGTCGCTCACAAATCAAACTGCAACGTGGAGAAGCTGTTCACATCTTCAGCACTGGCCTGGCTTTCTCCTCCCCCCGCAGCTTCTGATAAGAATAGAAAATGTAGAAATTTAGAAAACGCTGTGTCAAGAAGTAAATCAGATTACAGGGTCACTGTTAAGTGACACAGTGAAGCCAAAAGACAGTTTTACAGAGCATAAGGGGGTCAATCGAGAATCAGACAACCAGGAAACACTGACGGCTTATCTGATCATACAGCCCTGGGATGATCACTTCGTCTGTCTTGATGGTTGCAAAGTAAACAGTGGAATTATTTTATTAACTGCGATATAATCTAGCAGCGATGTGTGTTTGCATGTTCCTGATTGGCCAGTGCAGTGCATTAGCAGGTGACTGCATTTTGTTGCAGCAAAGGTTGAGTCTCTTCCTTTTTTTACTACCTGGAGGCCTTTGCTTCATGACTTCAACACAGTCGTCTTCTGTTGAAATGAATGAGGAGCATGAACGTCAGTCTGAATACAGCCTAAAGGCTCAATCACAGCAACACTTAAAATGATCATTTCACTTCAGCTAAATTACAGAATAAGCAGATTGTCTTGTGTAAATTCACTCATTCACTGTGTCAAACGCTGTAGCTTAGCAGAATGCTTCTAGTGCTGTATATAGAGGTAGTGCACATGGCCACCTCACTGCAAAAGTGACAACACAAATGTTTATTAACCAAAAGACACAGGAAGATGCGTTAAAGCCGTTCAGATCAATGCACAGCCTACTCTACCTGTGCAGATAGGATTCGCGGCCTTGTGCTTTCACCGATCGTGTCTGTTTTGTGTCAACATCCCGAAAAACTGGATGTCAACAGTTGGTGTGAAATTAAATGGTTTGACGTGCCTTTGTGTTGACGATAAAAACACTCCCTGACAGACGCTCAATGGGAGAAAACACAAAACCAGAGGCGAGAAGCGAGTCTGTTTCAGATCCTCTTTCAGATCCAGTTGCTGACTTTTTTTCTTACATTCTGCTCTTTATTCTTTGTTTTCTGTGTTCAGGGAGAATGAGGGCTTCCTTCGATCTAGATGAAATGATCCCACACTTCAGCTGCTCGTGAACCTCATGTTCAGTCTCTGTGCTCTGCAGTAGTTTTGGACTTTGTGCTGTGCAGCAGTGGCAGACTAACACACGAGCCGAGCGGCGTCCAGACTCACTTGTTAGTTCAGCCAGTTCAGAGGAAACAGGACGACGGTGAAAACTAAATGCACCGATGCTCAACGCTGTCTTGTCAGGTGATGTAACCTCCCTCCTCCCAGCTGTGTTGGAGGTTTCTAAATCTGTGATTGACTACCTCAGCACCACAGATTACATGTTGACGTTCTGTGCAAGTTTTGACTAGTAACAGATCAGTGACGTTCAGTCACATGTGGAGCTGGAACTGTTTTCAATCAGTTAATTGATTAGGACAGAAGACAAATAGCCAATTAATTGATTAATCGTTTACAGGGAACGTAAACGTTTCCAACATTTTCTGTCATTCTTGGTGTTTTGTGTGGTTTGTGGTATGTATAGGTGTGTGTTCACTACACCACTAATAAAGAGACGACCAGTCAGTCTTACTGTGTGCTCGTGTCTGTGGTAACATGACTCTTGCGATGCGTATTGTTGCTAATAAAGCTCATGTGTTGCTAGATGTAGTAGATTTAGCAACTTTTGCCCCTCAAAACATGGACATTAGGTACTTCATGTGAGGTGAGTCACTAAAATCTGTCATTGATGTTGACTCCGGTGGTTGTAGCCCCACAGAAACCTCGGTGTATCGGTGATCATCGTTGTATTGCCCATTTATACTGAACTGAAAGACGCTCTAAAGACACTACAGTGGTTTTCCTGCTGTGGTGGCTCAGAGTTAATTGTGAGACTGATCAGTTGAATATTGTGCTTTCAGATGTTGTTGAACACTGTAGTAACCCACTCCCACTCAGCGTCGAGTTGAATGATTCATAGAGAAACCAGAGAGGTTTTTACATCAGCACACTTCCACTATTGTCTTGTGATATTTGCAGTTTTGTTGTGCTCCCTCAGTCTGAACCGCAGCATCCTGAACGGAGCCTGTCTTGAAAGACCTAAACAGACAATATAACAAGTCGGCTTTTATTTAGTGGTCTGTCAGCAGCCTACAAAACCTGGTCAAGGGTCAGTGGAGGTCTCCGTTTGCACTAAACTTTGTAACACAGAGAAGTGTCAGAATCTGTCAGCTTAACTAACCCAGAAAGCTTTAGTAAGTGAACATCAGTGGGCCAAATGAGGAATTAATTAAACGCCGTACAGGCTGGGCTGTACAGTCAATGGCTGATAACTGTCACCTCTGGTCTGTGTGAAACTCGCCCTGCGGCCTGGGGCCCACAGTTTGTGGTTAGAACTGGAAAAGCAGGACAGGTCTACACGGCTGAGAGCATGTAAACCAACAAACCCACGTAATGGCTCATTGCGTCTTCCTTGTTTGCAGCCACCACAGGCAGAATGGTGCATTTGAATATTTCACTTTAACTGAGAAATGGAAACAAAAATGAATAAAAGCGCAGCAACAGGTTGTTGTTGGAAATGGAAACTGTAATAACCGCCACATGCCGGCACTGATAATAGATGTTGTTTTCTCACGGGAGAGGTGGTGGTGTCCAGCACGTTTCCCCTCCCCTGCGTCCTGCCTGCCCCTCTCGCTCTCTTCAGTCGGTATCTATGGAGGTCAGAAGGCCAAGAGTTTCAAAAGAGGCCCCTCCGACCGGTGGTGTGTGGTTTTGATCAAGTGACAGGTTGATTAACAGAAAAACACAGAGGGGAAAGTTAAAGCCAGAATGTGTATTTACAAGTGATGAACTTAAATGTTCTAAATAAATGAATCTGCAGGTTTTCTTTGATATGTTTTCTTAATCTTTCAGTTAATGAAACCTTTACATTACAACAGTTTAGCACAAGTTGGACTCTGTTTCCAACTATATTTTATATTAAAACTTTAATCCATCAACTGACCAGTCAATCACTACTCATTACTTCGAGTGAAAGTACAAATTATTATCTATTTCCACTTAAAGGTCATTTGCTCGTTTTCATTTGTTTTGTCATTTTGAGCTGAAAATGTTGGACAAAAGACAACATTGATGGGACACCAACCTACAGACACAGGTACTTGGGGGACTGGATGAACCGGTGATCAAACCATCAACCTCGCAGTTATTGTTTATGAAATTAAAAAACAACAAAAAAAGTCAGTTAGTCTTGAGAAGTCACATTGATTTCCTTGTGGCACAAAATGGGAATATGTTTCCTTTAGGGCTAGAAGACAAATAATAATTGTTGTAATCAATAATACATAATTGTTAGTTTTAAAGCTATTTAAGTATCATATAGTTTTTAACTATAACATATATATATATAATTGTATATATGCATAGTGATCATATTACCCACTAATGCTGTTCATTACATGTAGGTTCAATGGTGCACCTCAAATTTGTGTTCTTGCTAATAAAATTTTCTTTAAGGAGCACCAGTGGTTCCAGTGGCACCAGTGGTACCAGTGCTAATAGCTAGACTGGATCTTTGTGTAAAATGAATGTGGAAACAAGCAAGGGACTGAAGGACAGCATCCCGTTTACAGCAGGAAGTAGGTCTAGAAGGAAATGGGGGCCTTGATTTAAAAACCAGAAATGCTGCATGTGGAGGCTGTGGCTTAAAGGCCAAAGGTCATTGATTGGAGCCTAAATCACCGCAGTGTTTAAGAAAACATTGTCACGAAACAGGGCGAGCACCGTCAACCTCGCTGATCTGCTGCTGTTGTTGTAGCTTCAAGCAAAACTTGAAGCTCTGAGTTGCTCAAGAAGAGCTGCTTAGTTGTAAATTGTAGGTGGCTGTGGTTTAGTGGGTGTGACTGAGAATATACAGCAGAGCGGTGTTGAAAGAAAATACATGCTCAGCAAACTCTGTTTGGGTAACTTAAGATTTCAAATACAGTAGATCATGAGATAAGTGGCAGTTTATGGACTCTTGCACGCTATCAGCTCTGAGTTTATTAAAAAAGAAAAAAAGGAATTTCTAACACAGGCTTTTCACAGGCAGAGTAAAGTTGAATGAGTTTTCACACCTTTTAGGAAGTGACAAACCACCGATTAACAAAAGGTTTAACAGAGTGCACATAGTACATTTGCAGTATATTCAAGAGGTGTGTTTAAAAAAAGACCAAAACCGTTAAAGGGCACATTCACGGTCTCAACGTTTTCCAGAACTGCCAACTCGCCAACCTGTTGGAGACGATCTAGCTCTCTGGTGGAGCTCCCCGTGCTCCCTGATGTCCATAGATTTAATACAATATCCCAGAAATCAGATATTTCTTGTCTTTAGAGGTCCCATGACTTGCCTTTGTGTGCAAGCTTTACTTTATGAAAGCAACACTGTAGGTCAGTCAGGTAGGCGCTTTGTGCTGTGATGCATTCATGGACAGCATAGAGTGTGGGGCATCTGTGTTTTGACAGCAGCACGACCATCACTTCCCCACAAAAACGGAAGGACAGACAACACAAGCACACAAGAGGCACCACATAAGCACCCAGAAGAGAGACACACGGAGAACATGATCACAATGCAGAGAGAGGGACAGTTTGGGTCAGTCCTAATCATGCTTTTATACAGATTATTTTGAGTGTTGCATAAGGGAAGAGTACGGTGCCTCAGGACACTTGCACAAAGAGAGCCGCCCTGTGAAAATCAAACTGGTGGCAGACAGTTAATTTAAGTGAGGCTGTAAAAATCCACCCAGCAGCCGTGAGTTTAGAGACACTCACAGCAAACACTGTCTGGGCTAGTGCCACAGATGTGTTGAGCTTCGTGTTACATTGGCGTCTTTGCAGCCGTTATCATAAACAAAATCTCTATTTGATGTGATGTCGTGTCGATCCTGGGGTGTAATTGGTTGATTGCTCATCTTGACTCACAAACCAAGGGCAGCTGGCATGTGTTTAGTGCCTTGTTTAAATCCTAGTCCCATGCTGTTGTCATGTTGACCAAGGGGTGCCCAGACAGCGTGTACAGTGTATTGTCTAGAGATTGTTCTAGTCGGAGACTCCAGTGACTGGTCTGCTATGTTGATCTTCACTTTAAGAAACTGACTTCAGTTTCTTAAAGTGAAGACTGGATAATGATCCTTCATGTCTTAAAGCTGCCCAAACTTCTAGCACAGGATTTCCTGGTGTATCTTGTACCTCTGCTTTTTTTGCCTCCGTTAATGTCAGAAATGACAGTTTTGTGAAACATATTTATTTTAGTATCAACGTTTATAGAATGAGACTTCATTTTATTATGTGTGACTTTACTGGTCAGACATCAGGATGAAGATTGTTCAACAGTTAAAGACAGACAACACTAAAGAGTCTGCAAGTTGTAGATAAGTAGATTTTTTTCCTCATACGACCAAAACCTTAAGATTTAAAAAGATATTAAACACAATTCTTCACTTTACATAAACTAAAAACAGTGAGTGTTGCATACAAATTAGTTGCAGATGAATTTTCTGACAGACTAATCCATTAATCAACTAATCCCTGCACCTGTTAGTCGTTAGTTTGGATGTATTTATAGCAGTACGGTGCCTTGTGTGCATTGACTGACAGTAATTAGGGCTAATTATGGCTGTTTGGAAACTGTCAAGTTGGGCTTCCATCCTCCAGTTTCATGGGCATCTTCAGTCTGTCGACAAAAAAACAAATTCATTGGAAAAACTAGAAACTGTAAAAACTCGAAGGAAACTTTTACTGATGGCTGTAAAACAAATACATGTAACAAACAGAAATAATTTGTGGTTCAGTGCATGATGAGCCTGGAAATGTCCCAAAACTTCACAAACTAGACGCATAAGGATGAAACCAACAGGACACGGATCAGTGCGGCTGGTGATGATTGAAGAATTGTGTCTCATATCTTGTCAAATCCTGTCTAGGAGACACTCACAGTAACTTTCAGTTGTATATTCCAGCAGTCGGTCAGTGTTTGCAGTCGATTGATTCTGCTGGACACGCTACTGATTTATAAAACATTTGTGGACATGGATTTACTACATCCATCACAGCAATACTTATACACGCTCTGTGTGAATTGAAAATGAACTACTTCCCTGCAGCTGACAGAGTTGGAAATATTTGTTCACTCTCTCAAGTGGTTGGTGCATTCGTATTTTCATCTGCCAAAAAATATCATCACACAAGAGGCGTTTTCAACCACAGAGAAGAAGCCAGTTGATTACTCTCCAATCTGACTGGTGAACTACACACAGTTAATGCACCAGCTGCAGCCAAAACAAAGCACCATTTGGCCGGCTGCTGGTGGTCCCGGGGATTATTATCTGGGATAGAGAAGAGCTGCTTTGCATCTTGACAACTTGTAGCCAAGATTACACTGTTGCACCAAAGCCTGGCTTACTGATGTGAGTAGAAAATAGAAAGGAGATATTTGACAGTTCTGTGAGGAAACAACAGGCACATTGAGTCTTGGCAGCCTTTTATTTAATCCACTCATCACAAACAGCTGTCTAGAGGTGAATGATGTAGTTGACTTATGCTATTCAAGCTGTCTTTTACTTACCATCAGCCTTATTTTCTGCATTGCATCTTGATCTAGGAATTAATAATGTGTAGAGTTTCTATGAATGGAATAACTTAAACTTTTTCGCCTGCTTTGCTTCTTATTGCTTTGTCTTCCTCTGTGGGAGCTGCAGTCGTCAGCATGGATCGAATGGGCTTACCCTCACTTCACAAGAAGCTCTTTGAAGTGAGGGCTAATATTCCTCATTTGAAACTCTGAGCTCAGTTAAGATGCAAAATGACCACAAATCGATGCAAAACCATCCAAAAGAGACAAGAGAACAAGCAAAAAGACAAACAGTTGAATAATGACCAAAGAGAGACACATTATAAAGAATACATGGAACATATGAACCAAGATGATCATGTATGGTTGTTGTGAAGGGCTGTTTACTTCTGTGTCCAGGGGCCAATTTTCCTCATAATCTATCCACGGTCAGCAGCACTCATTACTTATATTAATGTCTTAATTAAAGGTGACTGCCCATTGATATTTGTGCTGGCTAATTTATTGCAGAGCTTCTAAGCCGTATTGACCCCTGAGTAATAATGATCCTTCAGGTTCATCATCGATGGATGTTTTCATTAAAACCAAGAAATGTTGAGATTTCAGCAGAGTTGATGAACATGATTTTCTTTCTCTCTCTGTCTGACAGAAAGCAAACACAGCATCTGTGTCAGTCTCAAAGTATCAGACTGAAGGGTAGTGAAGTTCAGGAGGAGGTTGTTGGTGTTTGCAGTTAGTTAAAAGGTGAGGTGGGTGAAGCAACACGCTGATATCGATGTGACGCGTACTGATCAATGCTTACTTTGAATCTCTGGAACAATAGTAGGAAATATCTTAATGATGGGAGTGTCAGTTAGCTCAGTGGGTAGAACCATCTATAAACCCCAGGGTTACTGGTTCCATTCCTGGGTCCTCCCATACTTATATTTCCTATATGTCGAGGGGTCCTTGGACAAGACACCGAAACCCGACAGTAGCGCCGTCATTTACTGCAGCTGTCCTAACAATAATTTCCCCAAGGAGATCAATAAAGTATGTTGTTATTATATAATTATATATAATATTGCTCCATGCTGTCTGTTACTACTTAATGTAGAACTGAGCTGTTTTGCTCTGTAAACCACCAGCGTGTCGTCATCTTTCAGTCCATTGTGTTGACTTGTTGCCTTGCACTTGTTTCTTTAAAATAAACTGAAGACAAACTTAGTCTGGTTTAAACTAAAATGACACAAAATAAGTGAAATTGATAATTACATTGAATAAAAAACTAAAAAAACTAAACCTGAGGTGCGAACTAAACTGTGATTTGGATCCACCTAAAGCACATAAAGTCACGTGAATTAAACAGATTGAAGAAAAACCACTAAATCACAATTAACAAATGGGCAACTAAGAGAATCATACTGAATATGACTAGTAAACAACTGATAGAAGACAACAAGTTGTTCATCAGATGGTACAGTGAGAAATAGAAAGGCTGCAGCGTGTTTCAAGAGATTTCTTCAGTGCTAGTAGATTATCACTTCTTTGTTCTGCTGTGGCCACTGTGTCCTAAGCCTCTGGGTGTTAAGACTGTTTACTCTTTGATATCTCCTCCTAATAAGGCTGTTTTTGTGGTTCTATCTCCCTGCACAGTAGGACCACTACACTCTCCATAATAGCGCCTGTGTTTGATAACTCAAAGGAGCAGGATAACAAGCCCATTTGGCCATGCTCATGGCATATGCCATTTACTGAAAACATTTATCCAAAGCTCCTTATACCGTCATGAGTGTATGCGATTTTTTTGTGTTGGTAGATCTGGTGGGAACCACTTAACCTTTCAGCATGTGAGCTGTCTCCTTCCCATACATCTGCTAGCTGAACGAAACCACTAACCCAAATAGTGTTACTTCTGTAATCTGCACACATTCACCACCAGGATTCAGAATTTGGTTTATCGCAGCTTAAGCAACACGAGACTTCAACTGATGTTGGAGATAAACACCACTACTACTGCACACACGTAGTTGTACCGTCTTATCACATCACATGGAGAAGAAGCACAGAGATAAACAACAAGTTGTTTTTGACTCTCTAACCTCTTACCATATTGAAAGCATACAGTGTACGTGTATGTATGTAATGACTTGTTGATGGAGCATATCGGGTTCTGCTATCAGTATCTGCATCTTTCTGGTTTTCAAAGATAGATACTGAAGTAGAGACTTTAAATTAACACTGCAATGACACTGCAAACACAAATTACTATTATGAAACTAACTCATTTAGTTTGTCTTTGTCCAGTAAATTTGACAGACAAACTTAAGAACCTGACGGAAATCGATGTGAATGGGTCATAATACTACAATAATAATCATCATCATCATCATCATCATCATCATTATCACAGGTTATTCAACCTCGTTCATTAACTCTGCTCCTGACTGAAGCTCAACTCGGCTATTTCTGCTCACGTCAATGTGGTTCACCTTCTGAAAGGGAACAATTAGGATCAACACTGGTTGTTTGGTTGTTTTTATAATTGTACTGTGTTTTGAACAGTCCCCAGACTCTACCAGCTCAACATATGCAACTTTACTCTCTCATTTATTGAACATAAGGCTTAACTTTGCCTTGTTCCTCACTTGTAAGCCACTATGTGTAAATGTAATGTTGACTGTTATTGCTGGAAAGTCACTCGACATGTCAGAGTCCAGAGACGTTACGTTTGTTCGACTATGTCAGGAAAGTTTAGGTTTTGTCAATCAGGGGATAGAAAATGTTTGGATGGTGAAGTTCAACCATTAACTTGATTTCTGCCACTGACCAAGTACAAAAAATACAGGTAAAGGGAACTTTCTAATATGTCAGTGTGATCAGATGTGTGAATCTCAGCTTCTCTTGCCTCTGGGAGAGACTTGCTGACACAAAGAAGTACTCCACCTAGCATTTCTTTTTCACTGCTCACTCTGATACACTTAGTTTAAAGTAAAAAAAGAAAAGTGTCGTATCCATGTTCAGTGTTTCATATCAGAAGAGAACTTCATCATATCTCTTGTGCTGCAGCCATCCGGTCTTAGAACCTCAGAAATCTGCATATTCTGACAAACACCACATGTCTAACTTTTCCAGGTCTAAGCAGAGTTTCAGAGTTTCTAGGGTCTGAGCTTGCTGTGTTTTTTCTGACCTACAAGGCGTATAACGCATTAGCATCACTAACTTCACTGCTGGCCTTCACAACCTAAACTCAAAGCTCAATTATTCAAGTGTTGCTGTTTCTTGGCAGCGTGTATGGCCTCCTGGCCTGCTGCAGTCTGCTTCTCTTTGGATCACATCTATTGTCTGACTGATTTCCCCAGGCACCGAATCCTGGCTGGAGGATTGAGGGCCATCAAACAGAATTAAGAGGAGACAATAACTCTGTGTGTGTGTATGTGAACTTGTGCAAGAGTGCATTTACATTTTTGTGTGCTTTGTGTGTGTTTTTTGTCTCTATTGAAGTGAGTGTGTGTGTGTTTGTGTGTATTTTGAAGTGAAGCCAAAGCTTCCACAACAAGCAGAGGCTTCTCCTCCTGGCTCCGTCCACTGAAGCAGGCCTTCAGTGTCCGTCCCTCCAGCTGGCAGCCAATTTATACCAAGGCCAAACACTCCAATACCCACAGGCAGGCCAACAGGGGCTCTTTGTGATGCCAGAGCGTGTGTGTGTTAGCCTCTGTGTGTACTTATCAGCTACTGAGACAGTTGTTTAGCTCATGATTGACTGCAAATGTTAATCCTCACACTTGGCCGTTTCCAGAGGGCTTCTACAGTATGCGTTCGTTTCAGTTAAGGCCTGAACTACATTGTTTGAGAGGCTCA
Organism: Anabas testudineus; assembly: GCF_900324465.2. Classification (NCBI taxonomy): domain Eukaryota; kingdom Metazoa; phylum Chordata; class Actinopteri; order Anabantiformes; family Anabantidae; genus Anabas; species Anabas testudineus. The sequence goes on from NC_046619.1 coordinate 21,184,932, forward strand.
GGGTTGGTGTGTGGAACTGCAACAGTCTTGTCCCCGGTCCAAAGTCTCACTTTATCAGTACTTAAATAAGCTTTAACAACTAAATGAGACCTTGAAATTGTTGGACAGAAGCACTGATGAGGATTTTAGAGCCTTATTAAGACTGCAGTATTGGACTTGTTTTTACATGTATCCTCTTGTGCAATTTCTGCTTTTGAATCGAAACAGTTTTTTTTTTTTTGTTACTGCTAAAACATATTGTTTTCATTATCGTTTAATCTGTTATAGTTCTGCTATTTAATAATTTAGCTCATGAAATACAAAACAGTTTTACAAATGCTTTTTAATATTCCACAAAAAGAAAGCTGGCATCTTCAAATGGTCAAAAATAAAGACGAGCAGGATAATGATAATAATAATAATAATAAATAATAATCTCACATACGTGATAGATAATGTTGTCATCACCGTACATAAACCGATACTACTCACTACCCCAACAATGTTAAGGCCACAGACGATCCCTAACGCCCAGCTGATAGAAGGTGAGCCCACCCCACTTTCTCAAATTTAATTCCCACTTAAGTGTTTCATACTCAGCCCAGTATGGCATTATAAAACAGAATCCCCACTATATAATAAACTCAAACGGGTCATTTCTAACATTGGCCTGACATTTTTCTTGTCAGGGGTCACCTGAGGAAGTTTCACCTGTGGTGCTATTTCTGACTTTACAGGAGGCGCCCAGATCGAGGTCAGGCCAAGTTTGAGTTAGTTGCTTGAGATCTTAAGAGAAACATTTCTCTGCTAGAAATCTCTGTAATTGTTTGGATTTCATTTCACTGCTGTAACTTCTGAATGAGCCAAAACAGCTGGAAGTGGATAATCTCTGGTAAATATTCACCACATGCATTCATTTCCAACAAAATGTTGGACAGTCGTGTTGCGTTACCCACAGATTTCATAAGGAATGGTTTCAAGCTTGGGGTGTGGATCTAGAGGAGTGGTTCCCAAACGTATTTGCTTGCGAACCTCTGGCATGCCATGATTCATTATTATATTGCATGTGTGAGTGATTTAGGTTCATCTGTAGCCTTTAGCAAATTCCTCCTTTGTTTGAGGTTCAAACCAAATGTGTAATTGAGAGATTGTAGCTGGTTTTGAATTGATTTCTTTACTTTGTCATATGTAGGTTATTGGAACTAAAATGTGGTTTTATTTATGAATGTGAATCCACTGTAAATGTCAGAAACACATTTCTGGGATTTGTTAAAGCGTTTTCTTGGAGACATTAAAAGAACTGCTCCACAAAGCATGAGCATTTACCGACCAACAGTCTTTTCATCTGATTTGAGGGGAGTTCCAAAAGTTAATTAAGTTTAATATGATTAGAAGAGCTGATAACAAACTTCACATCAAGTAGCATGTCTAATCACCCAAAACGTGACCTGGGTGCAGGATTCAACAAGACAGCTGTGAAGTGATATTCGTGGTTGTTTTTCTGGTCGTGGAAGGTAATTGATAAAACCAGAGCGACTGGTTTCTGGAGGTGTTGGTGGTGTGAATGTGAATAAATTCGTCAGAGTTTGTGGGCTGCTGCAGTTGCTGCTGGACAGGTTTAAGTGGGAGGATGAACGCTGTCTCATCGTGAATCACTACAGCATCACAAAAAGCCCATCAGAGTGGGAAGAAATCCATGAATCAGACACTAGTTCTACTTTAATCCAACGTGCCTACTTTCCCCACTCTCTCAGGACACTTTCTACTTGTAGTGTTGTTTAAATTGTGGTTGTTTTGGATATATTTAATATATCTAATAACTAATAATAAATAATTATCTGGCTGCAACTTATCAAATGTGGTTTCCTCCAACTTGTACAAATGTAAAATAAATATTTTTTGGGTTTTTTGTACTAATATCCTTTTTTAAAGGTGTTAAATTCTACAAATAAATAAGAACGAACCTATCCTATATGATGTGTAACAAAGGTTCCCAGTTGAACTTTGTGGTTTCGTAGTGTACATCATGTTTTCAGTACAGTGCTGAATGCCGCATCTCTTTTGTGGTGGATATAGACGGTCTATATAATGTCTGAATTTCATATCAGCGGTGTCCGTAAATGACCCAGGGTGCAGCAGCCTCAGTTCAGAGCTGAACTGCAGAGTGTTTATCTCAAGAACTCCACCAGCTCTGCAGCAGAGGATTCAACCTGACCACAGATCTCTGCATTCTGAATGTCTGAAGTTCTTATTCTGTCTTTACAAACTCTCAAAAACCCTTTTCTGTCTCACAGTGATGGTGCCACTATGCTCAAGGTCAGGCCCATGAAGAAATGATTCTCCTAGTTTGATGTGGGGGAATGTTCAGCACCTACAGTGGTTGGGACTCGTATCTCTCAATATCAGTGTTGGACATCACTGATATTCTTGTGGCTGAATAGGAACAAATTCCTGCAGCAGATTAATGGCTGTGACTTTGTAATGAGGTGTTCTATCACATGGGCGTTCAACATTCATCACATTAGACTGGATGGTGGATTTAAATTATTCTAGTTAATTTGTCTTCACGCTTCTTCTAATATTTGTTGACATGTTTTCAAACATTCACAAAGTGAAGGTAGATGTCAGCATCTGTTCTCTTCTAGCCACGAACCCTCGAGTTTGCTCTTGTTCCATATTTTCAGTGCAGGCTGTTTTTGTTCTCACACCTGTCTAAGCAAACCAAACAAACAGAGAAGATGCACCAGACTAAAACAACATCCTCGGCGTGAATGTGACCTCAGCTCAACCCCACGACACACAATAATGAAACATTACATCACAGAGGAGTCGCTGGGCGTCATGTGACGGTAACATCTGTGCAAAGCTCATCGGCGCAAGTCGGCTCTCTAATCGGCAGCAGAGAGAGCGGAGAGTGTGCGTCCTCAGCAGCCCCCTCAACATTTCATCTCTGTCAACTAACTGGGGTAATTTCATGGTCTGATGAGCAGACAGAGGCAGGCAGGGAGACTTACCGCTGTCACAGGAGACTTAAGAGGCTCTGCTTTTTTTAAAACTGTGTTTAAAGGAGGATGAAGCGGTGGTGGGTGTTTGCCTGGCGTTCCCTGTGCTGTCATGACTGGAGCGGTCAGACTCCTACAATTTAGTGATGAATCACACGATGTGATGGCACGACGAGTCACTCCTTCTCCACTCTGTTGCCCTCTGTGGAGGACGACTGCAACTTTCAGGAACACTTGTGACTCGTGTTTTTAAGTGGTTCTACACAAGGTCATCTCCATCCGTTCTGACCACCATTCATTCTTGATGTGGTATTTGGCCTATGAATCAAAAAGTGTGGGAGGTACCGTGACGTACTTCTCTTTGGAGTTTCCTTTACAGTTTCACTCTCTTGTCTTTGGTTGTTCGGTACAATGAATATTTGTTTTCAGTTATTATTTCATATATATTATTTTACTCTCTCGCTGAGACTTAGATGAGAACACTGATATCCTTTCAGGTCTCTATAGTAAATCTCTGGCTAGGATCTGGGAATCAATCAAGTTATGGGTCAACGAGTAACTACAGGTTAAAAGACCTAACTGATGTGGAGTCTCTCTGTGGAGCGTTAAAAACCCTGAGGGTCATCAAGGTTACATGTGGGTTGCTGATCTATCTGTCCATCATGCTTGTCAGGTCAGTGCCTGGTGGGCCTAAGACTCTGAGAATGCTTTAATGACTCCACAGTGGTTAAATGACTCCCCACCACCTCGCTGTGACTGAATTTTCGGATTTTCCTTAAAAGAAACGACATAAATGGAGTTTTTTAAGTTCATTTTATTCACCCTGACTTTGTCCTCTCTCCTCTTTAGGCTCCAATGAGAGGCTCTTAATGATGAGGAGCTAACACTGTCGGCCGCACAACTGCAGTACAAGACGTGGCAGCTGCACCATCCACAGTCGACGCATGGCGGTATTAGGGGTAAGACTGAGCTACTGCTGAAAACTAAATAAAAATCTGTTACTGACCAGTCTAGACAATGGATTTGGGTCAGTACTGTTTGGTTGAGCTTAGCTGGTAGTAGTAGTAGTATACTGTGTGTTGTGGGAGTAGAGCTAATCCAATTAGAAGTATTTCAGTAGTTGGGCATCTTTTCTGTTTACAGAGACAAAGATTACAACATCTCTGTTAGGTTGGTGTCTTCATTGTCTTCCTGATATATATCTCAGTGTCCAGATGCTCACACAGTCTGTGAGGATTCAGAACAGGTTGGAACCTCTAAATGATGGATGTTTGCTGTCTCAGTGTCTCGTTCACCAGGCACAACCGGCCATTATCTGAGTGGTAGCCAGGTGTAATTTGGCTGCAGCAGTGTGCTGTTGTAGAATAAGTAGAGTATGTAGGGTAGAAAATAATACCTAGACTAAAATAAATGTATGTTCTGACACATAGATGCTGTTTAATGTAAAACTGAGGCTGGTGGAGAGCTCTGGGAGGAGATCAGAGGCAGATGGTCGAACAGTCTCCTCACAGGATCTCAGCATGTGTCTGAGCTGAAACTGAACGACTTTCGCTCTCAGCCGTTCTCTTTGAATGTCTTTGAGATTGAGTTAAAGTACAGTTGTGTGTTGTGCTAAAGGTTCAGCAGCATCTCTACCTTGTCTCTAAACTTGACTGGACCAGAGATTATTTACATTTAATTTCTTCTTTATCAAAAGTATTTGAACTTGGATTTTTGCTAAAAAGAAATTCCTCACAGCTTAGTGAACAGGTCCTCGAAAAGACAGATAGTATTATAAGTATGCCACATATTGAGCTAAAGCCATCAGGAATGTGTTTTATATAGTTTACATGTAAACAAATAGAAGTTTGGTTTGATTTCAAAGACATTAGACATATTACATAAACAGATAGTTTCCCTATGGATTGGTAAATGCAGCTGCTTTTTGTGTCTCTGTGATCTAATGTTTTTAAGCATGTGGATGAATCATCAGTGTGTACTTTTGTTTGTGGACTAGTTGAAGTATTCTGTATTGAAATGACTAAGGGACTCTTTAAGGCTTGTTACCACCCTGTTCTAAACTTGAATCTAATCCGAAGAAACATCATTTTTCAGTAGAAAAACTTAAAACTCGTTCTAAATTCAGCTTAAACTAGATGCAGTTTTGCATTTATCATAAAGAACTAACTGTTTACATACATAACATGAAGTGTTAATAAGGGTTTACATTCTAAGACCACCTTCACATAATATTTGACTGATTTGTCAGTAGTCTTGTCTTAAGACATTTGCTGTCAGTTTATCATGTGATGAAAACTGAGTGATGTTGGTAATTTTGCTTTCATAGGCCAGTTTTTTAAAAAGGACCTCCACAACCTGTCTGTGCTATTAATTGTTCATTTACACCTCAGCAAAGTTTCTCTTAGCTCTTTGAGAACAGAGTGGCGTCCCAGTGAATCATCAACGATGTTACTCACAAGTGAAACCACATTTAGTCATAAGTTGCTCAAATCACTGCTTTCAACATCATGTATCATTTTTTTAAGGCGTGAATCACCGGATGAGGGCTCTGTCGCAGCCTGTCTGCCATGCTTGTCCAATTGTGATCATGCAGGCACACGTCAAACTGAAACACTGTCGATCCTGGTTCTCTAAAAATAGCAATGAGCCATCACTGCCAACGAGAAGTGACTGCCACCTGCCTTATTAGTGAGTTTGTCTCAGGTAAGAGACAGTATAGAGTACGGCTGGAGCTGCGAGTGCTGCAGGAGATTATTAAAAGTTTACTTCGAACCATAAGATGAAAATACAGGAGATACGCAACTGGAAGAAAACCCGGAACGGTAGCAAAGTTGCTCCCTGGGTGCAATAAGAGCAGCATAAAAGAAGGACGATGCCGTGCATTAATATCAAACATGTGATTATGGGTGGATTTATGCTAAAGCTTTGGTTTTAGTTTAATGGTTGACACTGCATATGGATTATTATACATACAAATTCCCATGTGGTACTGACTGTGGTGATGTGTGACGTGTCTCCATATAATTCAGGACATATCTATTATTATATTATGTGTCTGTATGCAAGGATTCACAGTTCTGTTTGTCCTGATCTGACCTGCTGATCTTGTAGAGGCTCGTATCAAATATGAAATAAAACACACTACATATACACAACAGAGCACACACACGGATGCAACTAGTGATTATTTTTAATGTGTAAAAAAGAGGTTTCCCAGAGTGTCTGACAAACAGTCCAAAAACCAAACATATTCAGTTTTCAGAACGGATAAACTAGTATCAGAGGATGTTTGCTTGAAGAATTACTGTCATTCACTAATAACTCTTTAATTTTCTGCTTGATCTAAACTAAAGGTGTGACTAAATTTAATTCAATAGCAGCTTTAACTGATTAAATTAACATATGAAACTACTCAACAACTCGGTGTTGTCAGAAAAGGTTTTAACTTCCCTTATTTGCAGATCTCCGATGTTACACAGCTTCTAGTTTAGTCTTTCAGCTTTTTAGCTGTAATTGTAGAGCAGCACACGGTGAGGCAGCAGGAAGTGGCACACGCAGACTCATGGGCCAGATTAGTGTTTGCAGAGATTAGACATGAAACCTTTGTGAAGAGGTTTCATTTCTGCTTTTTATTAGTCCATGTAAAACATTTGGAAATCGTATCCTTCCAGGGTTTTCTTCTAAAATAATGTCAGAAAACAGAAAGTTGTGATAATGATGATAGTTAAATAAAGATTGTGTAGATTAACAAAATGTGTTTATTGCTGTTATTAATGTTAATCGTTGTCTGTTTCATCCTGAACTCGGTCTCTTCCTTCCTCCCCAGAACCCCGACATGCTGACGAGGAAGATAAAGCTGTGTCACATCAACGCCCACATCACATGTCGTCTGTGTGAGGGCTACCTGATCGACGCCACCACCGTCACCGAGTGCTTACACACCTGTAGGTCTCTCCCATCTCTAGTTCCTGTTTTTCTTTCTTGTTGTCCTCCCTCTTCTTGTTTCTGTTTCATCAGGTTCTCTTGTTTATTGGAGAAGCACTGGCTGTGTTTGTCTCTCAGGATTTTCCTTGGCTCAAAAGGCCTTACCTCTAGGATTTATCCCCGACGGGATAAGTCCTGGAGACAGAGTGATGCCCCTGTGATCTTTGCAGCTCTGTTTCTGCCTGCATTTTCTCTAACATCACTCTGTATAGTTTATTTCACCACCAGCTCTGTGCCTGCTGTGTTCGCAGCTCAGGTTGGCTGTTAGAGAATAAGGGTTCAAGCTGAGAAGACAGCATGTGTTTCCCTTCATGTTTTTTTGTTTAACATAACACTTAATTTTTACACACACAGTATCACAGGACATTTGTCTGATTCCTGTCACCATCAGGTAATATGCTCATTTATTATCCCTCAGATAGAGGCGGGACGATGTCATCTCTCATTCATACCACTGTTCATCATGAGCTGGGTATTTTCAATAAAATATGAAAATATGGTCTGTGGTTAAAGTCTGATCAGAACCTTGACATCAGTTTCAGAGTTCAGTGCACTTTCTGCTTTAGAAGAAATAAACATTGAACATACTGGATCCATTTCCAAGCCCAAATCTCCGGAGGTTACATCTTTGGTTTAAAGTAGCACAAACATGCAGCACACAACAGTGTAGACATTATTTTTATACAATGCTTTATCAGACAAACCGCTTGGTTTAACATGACTAATTAGCTGGTTGTAAAGAAACACGTGGAATTACTGCCTCACAGCCGTGTGTTGCACCACCCAGTCTAGCTGTAGTTCACATGAATGTCTGCCCAGACTCATATTATAATCAATTCATCCGTGAGTCCAAGTGGATGTTTGTGCCAGATGTATTGAAATTCCCTCTAGACATTCCTGGGATATCATAAAGCCTCTGGCCACAGCTGTTGTCGTCGCACAGGCAGAAAAACAGACAACTGCTGTTCTGTTGTAACAACTACACAACTTTTAAAATAAAGCTGTTCTGAGCTTTTTGAGTTTTATTTTGTCTTAAAGGGAGCATCATCCAGTGTCGTGAACGCAACACATCTATTCAAAAATCAAATCATGTAGTTTATTTTATAAATAATTGAATTTGAGAAACAAATTCAATCGTGTCTAAACATCTTTAATTTTGAATGTTTCATTTGAGGATGGTCATTTGTTAAATTCCCTTTGTGTTTGTTTGACAGTTCAGATCTTTACTTTCTCAAAGGTGTAAAGCTTGGGAAGCATTTCTGAGATGATATTAGATATTCTTCCGTTTCACATGTCGTTGTTGAACACAGAAGAGATAAAGTAATAATTTAGCATTTTGTTAACATGTCAATGCTGTAGAACCAAATGATGACACATAATTAGGGAGGTGGGATACAGTCGATGAATTGTTGCTCCGTGAGAGTCAGCACTGACACTAGATTGACAGTTGCCTGCAGCTCTGAAATCAGGCACATCGACCTGCTATTATCCAAGTCGACTGAGTGTGTTGGGAGTGACAGAGGCTGTAGTGTGATCGCAGCAGAAACAAAGGACCTGCGGCAGCGTTCCTTCACACACCTCAGCGTTCAATCTGCCGTATCACACTGTGGTCTATTGGTCTACCAACTATTAAAGATGTTTAATTGAGTTAAAGTTGTTTTATTAAGGAAACATTTCTCAAAACTAAAGTCACAAAACCCTTTTAAAAGAGGAAGTAATGAGACAAACGTGAAAACGAGGCCTGACGCTTTTTATTGCTCTTAGATTTCTCATCCAAACACTTCCTGAACAAGCAGCGTGGCCTCAGTTCATCCTGAAAACATCACGTGGTTGATCAGGTTGTGCTGGAAATTAGCAGATGAACATTAGCAGGAGCTTGTACAGACCAAGCTGTTGTACAGTGTGTCAGCGACGTGTCGGCGAACCTAAAAGCTGCTGGTTTAACTCCGTTGATGTTTTTAACAGTTGTGTTGTACGACAGAATAATGAAGATAGTCCTGCATGTTGTTGGAGATTATTGAACTCTGCATGTTCTGGTTATAAGTTTGGGGGATTTGGTTCTGTGAGAATCATTTAAGGAAACTAGAGTGTAGTGTGTCATTATATTACCTGCAACACAACGTTTTTGTTTATTTTAAAGTGAGAACAACCTCTTAGAACGTTTGAACAAACAAATGTTCCAAACAGAAATAAGTTGTAATTTTCCCTAAACGTCCTCTCGGCTCAAGGTTTAAATGATAAGTATAACATGCAAACACACAGAAACCGCTGCACCATGAGAAGAAAGTAGAGTTTGTTGTGTGAGATGGTGAAAATGAGCGATCGTCAAAGAGAACTTTGAGTGCATAGTGAGATATTTACAGACACGTATCTACTTTCCAGAATTTTGTGGAGTTGTTCCTTTAATTAATGCTGCTCAACCTGCTGAAAGTTGTCTTTGCATTCTGATGAGGGATGATCCACAAAATGCACTTAAACAAAAGTCAATGAATTCAGTTCCATATAGTAAGATGAACCCAGAGAGGGTAATACCGTCTCTGTCCAGCAGAGGAAGCTCTTCTCCCACAGATGGAAGCTGCTAACTACAAACATCAGAACGTAGGAGATGAGCTTTGATTCATCCTCTCTCTTTGAAAAAGGGGCTCCACCAGTGGAGAATTGAGATAAAGAGATTCACATCACGCCTCTGCTGCAGCTGTTCTGCAGTAATAAGAAATGTCAGCTGGAAATGGATTTGATGGAGGCCCATGTGCAATAAATTCCAGTGTTGACTGCTAAAATGTGTCTGAGATTATGCACAGGAAGCCTCCCATAGGTGACAAGTCATTTATTAAAGTGTATAAAAAAGCTGTGAGTCCAACACTCGATGATGGAGTCCGATGGTTTCGTTGCCCTTCACTGTTGTGACCATGTAGATGTAGATTACAACAATTTTTATAATTGCTACGGTTGTTGAGCGTAGAATGCAGAACATTTACTTGTTCTGCTTTCTTAAATGTTTAATATTTATTGTCTTCTATATCACTGTCATCTGAAGTCTTTGGGAAAATGGTGAAAGATCTTTCAGTTTTCTGGCATTTCATAGATTAAATCATTGTATGATTCGTAGTGTATACACTTCAAAACAGAAGCTTCCTGTTGGTGTCAATCCTAGTTTTGTTCATTCATGTAAATAAAATTAATTGTAATCAGCTTGATTCACATAGAAATTGCTGATATAAAAAAATGACAATTAGTAAAGAACCGAAAGAAACTGTTAAAAATGTTGTATTCAGAGACAGCGTAGTTTAGTCTGAACGGAGAATTGGAAAAGAATAAAAGATGCATTAATAGGTTTAAGACATATTTTAGATTGTGTGATGTGTGGTAGACTTCATTCTTCAAGCCCTGAAGAGTGATTGTAATCAGAGTATCATGCAGATAATCAGGATTAATCAGTCAGACAGACTTGGAGCAGCTGCCCTGAAACGTGCAACACGTCCGTCTGAAAACATAGTTAATATGCAGTAAAAGTGTCGGACAGCGCCTCAGTTTACCAACGTGTGAGTAACCACACGTCTTGTCTGTGTGTCTCCAGTCTGTAGAAGCTGCCTAGTGAAGTATCTGGAGGAAAACAACACGTGCCCCACGTGTAGGATTGTTATTCATCAGAGCCATCCACTGCAGTACATTGGGTGAGTGTGGAAACTGCTGCAGACCTACACACACACACACACACACACACACACACACACACACACACACACACACACACACACCCGGTCATGTTGACAGCGCTCCATCAGTGTGCAGGGAGCTGCTCGCTGCCTCTGGGGGCATCAGCCGTGCACTGCCAGCAAACAATAAACTACCGAGCAGCAAAGTGCTGCTGAGGATATTTTTTTTTTACCCCCACCCTCAGCGTGTGCTATGCTGACGGTGGTCTCTACTTCTATATGTCTTTACAGGGAATATAGGGAAATCCACTGAATAAGCTCATTTCCATTTCTTGGATGAGCTTCTTTGAAAGGCAGAGGGCAGTGAATAAAATATAGGAACCTCCACTGTAATCCGTGGTGGGAATGACAAGTAGCTCACTGAGCTCTGCATGACAACACATCAGTGACTAGAATAATTCAGCAGAGTTCCTGTTTAATTACAGGTTGTTTATAAAACTGCTATAACATAATAATACATATGAAATCTGATGATCTGAGCAAAATCACTGTGACAGCTGGTGAAAACACGACAGTGGAAAAGCTGCACATTTGAAATCATTCAACTTAATATTAGTGTGTTTTTCCTGCATCTTCTTTGTTCTTTGACACACACACTTGACACACACGTCAAAAGAAATTCCCCCTGGTTAAAATGAAGATATTGAATTTTGGAAGATTATATTATTGGTTTGGGAGGGGAGGGGGTTCCCTCACAGAGCTCTGTGAGTGATGAAGAGCTCGTGCATTAATGTCTGATAAACCAAACGTGTACCAGCAATTTAGTCATTAGCCTAAACTGCACTGTTTGCTCGCTAATTGTTTTGCAGGAAATGCCTTATTTCAAACACATTAGCTCTGTGCACAGCTGTTTTTTTTTGTTTGTTTTGCCTTATTGTTGTCAACAAGAAATTTGAGTTGATGGGAAACTTCACAAGTGATTTGCAGTCGCGATGGCCAACAGATGACAGATAAACCCCATCTGCTCATCAGGAAGATTAATCAAAGTTGATGTTTGAGACTGAACTCAGTCCCACTCACAGAGAATTAACTCAGCAGAACTAATCGAGCCACTTGTACTGTCAAGTGCCGCTTTCCTCGATGGTTTTAATCCATTTAATTTTCACATACTTATTATTCTGGTTATGACAATAGTCACAAATTCATTTAAATCATAACAGCTTGGTGTGCTATAGTTTGGGCAAAGAACTTGTGTGATTGTGATATGAATTTATTTATTTATTTATTTTGTATGTAGTAAATCTGCATACAGCATCAGCCATTAGAGACTGGCTTAATCCCTGATATGCTGGTCCAGTCAGGCCAAGATGCAAGATTAAATAAGGGTTGTTGATCTTCATGGCTACACCTAACATTGATGTACATTAAACTATAGTTTTGGAAGTGTAGTGAGCGAAGTGATGTAGCACCTAAAGCAGGATACATTCATCAAACAGTCAAACTTCTCATCTTCTTCTAATCATATTATGTTACAACAGGATTGTTCACTATTTAGTAACCCCTTGTTTAACCTGGTAAAATATCTTTGGGACGTTAGAGTCCCCAAAATGAAAACTCTAAACAAGGAAAAAACTTTTAGAGGTATGGTGTTGTATGGTAACGTCTGCCTCCACCAGAGCTCCAGACATGTTTCCAATCTGTGCCATTTCTAACACAGAGGTCTCTTTAAAGTCAGATCTCAGCATCAGTGGCTGAGAGAATGAAATACCAGCTCTGTCCTGGAGGGGCCAGTGTTTTGCTGCATTATGAATCCCACCTCAGCATCATGCAGTTAGTTCTGGGCCTAAATGACAAGTCTGACCCAGAGCAGACAAACGGTGCCCCATAATCATCATCATTTTCTTTTCTTAAATCCAACTAGGTCTCCTGCAGGTCAGTTTCTTCTCCGATTGTTGCATTTAGATGAATATTACAGGAAAAAAGGGGGTAAATTCTGAAAATAGACACAAATTGTCTTTAGCAGAAAGATATTTTTCTGCTTTCATATCCTCCTGTGATGACTCGGTAAGCTCAGAACCACAAGTGAAACATCAAGTATTTTACATTTCTGTTTGTAACATTCAGATGTTGTTGATAAACTAATAAGATAATTATTATTTTTTCTTTTAGCCATGACAGAACAATGCAAGACATTGTCTACAAGTTGGTACCGGGACTTCAAGAGGGTAAGTGCCATTTACCCCCTTTTTATGACCCCAGCTGACTGCATAACCCAATGTATGCAGTAAAAATCTTAGAGCTTTGACTTAGACATAGCTTTTACTGGGCCCTAAAACAGCATTTTAATACGATATGTTTGGCATCATGTATGGACTGAAGAAGACTTAATGACGCATGTCGTTTACACTGGCTTCTCTCATTTTCCCCGTTTCTTCCCCTTTTGTGCAGCGGAGATAAAAAAGCAGAGGGACTTCTATCAGAAGTTGGGAATGGAGGTGCCTGGAGACATCAAAGGAGAGCTTTGCAACATGAAGACTCATTTAGATCAGCGCAATGGTACGACGAGACCCACACGTTTCATAGACACAGAAAACATTCAGAGATCGGGTCTTTGGTTGTTTGTGTGAATTCAAACCCATCATCAGGGGCTTTAGTTGACCTACCATGTGTTACTGTGTTCAGCATGGCCTTAAGGTGGCACACGTAGGGGAAACAGCATGCCAGGAGGTGTTGTTTACCTTTATTATGTGGTTTGAGTAACGTGTTGGAGTTCAGTCGGGGTTAACCTGCCTCCAACGGCCAAACAGACACACAAACAACCAATAGGCGGCCTTACAAAAGAAATGCATCATCTGTGTGGCTCAGGATTGGTCACAAATACAACTTCCCTGTGTTCAAGCTTGACATAAGAGGTTAAGGACGTGTTCTCTGAAGTAACTACAGCATTAGTTCAGATTTACAGTATTCTTCGTTGTCAGTTTTTATCAGTAGATTCAGCTACTGACAGACTAAACAGACTCAGCATATACTCAACAACCAGTTTATTAAATCCATCTAGATACAATTAATATAAAACAGTTTCTAGCTTTGTGTTGTGGAGCAAAATGTGCCAAAAGAGGTCATGGTTGGATGTGTTAGCAGAAAGGAAACGATCACTGATCTTTGGTTTCACCCGTTTCCACCTGCATCAAACAGAAAACGTAATCAGCCGAAACTCATCAATCTCAGTTCTTTTAGTTTCAGCCACAGCTGCTGTGGAGCTCTGATGAGAGCTGCAAAAGTAGAGTTGAGCATGACATATGGCCAAAAATCACAAAGATGGAAATGAGATAACAGTTACTGTTGAACCTTCTACTGCAAACATGGATCCAACGTTTAGGAAAAGAGAGTTTTGTGATAAATATGAGTATTGTAGTTATCTGGATGTGATATGATCTGTGTTTTTGTGTTATTGCACAGTCCTAGAGCTAAAGATGGAAAGGAAGTCGTTATAGCTATGGAGCTTATTTCCACAAATGTACTTAATCATCGGGTTTTACTCAAGCTAAAAAGACGGTGGCTATGGAAGTATAACTTTGTTAGTAGTCTGAGCTGATACAGAAAGATATTCCTTCTAGTCACCTGCTCGGCCACGCATGCGTTCAGTCACCTGTGATTGGGCCACCAAGCAGGGCCACGGTGGAGTGGATCAGCATAGTTATCGCCTGCAGCGTTGGTGCAGACTGTAATATGTGTGCTCATGGCTTGGCACAGCTTGGCACGATTAAAGTGGGCTAAACAGTGCCTCTGGATAAGCAGCCTATTTTTACATTTTGGTCCAAACTGCTAAAATTGGGTTCCAGACAAAGTTTGCCATTCACCTCAGTGACGGGAGTGTCCTGCTTTTCTCATTGTGCTATATAGGAATGAATCTTCCTACCTGTAATGAGCAACATTAGAAGCACAACAATGAGTAACAGTGGAAGCCATTAAGCAGGAGAGATGAAGGCAATTTAGCCAATCAGAATGAGTCCCTGGCCTGCTTGTTGTGCGTGACGGCTTTTCCAGACCAGCTTGCCTCCGAGGGCTGGTGTAAATGTGTGCCCAGAGGGCTGTCATGCTGGCAGGCCTAATCGCTCACTTAATCCCCCTCTCCGATTTTGGTAATTAAGGCTCAAATAGAAGTAGAACTGCTCTCCAGCTTCCTCTGCCTCGTCACTCGAAGTCAGGTTTAACCACACACACACACACACACACACACACACACACACACACACACACACACACACACACACACACACACGCACGTACATGCTCATACACAGAAAGACATTTTAAGGATCATTTACACAGCAACACAAACAGAAGGCCAGGGACTCGTAAATTATACTTTACCCATAATTTCAGTTCAGTGCACTAAAACAGTCAAATCAAATGTGGAGTCTCATTTAGCAGCTCCCCTGGATTTGAAGCTTTGTCTTTGAACATTGTACTGTGTGTTTTCAGAAACAGAAATCTTCTGTTGAACTCAAACTGTTAAGGAAAATGAGTCAGTTGTTCTGTCCAACTCAAAGACGGTCTGTTAATTGGCGTCCAACTCCCAGCTGCAAACACAGGAAGCTGAACGACATGAATGACATGTCTTTTTACATAATTACCATCAGCATGTTTTAGCACAGACCTTGTACAGTTCAATAGAAAACAGTCACCTGGTAAAAACCTGCATTGCTGGGCACACCTTTCAAAGTAAGAGTCTTTGTTTGAAGCAGCTGCTGCAGCGTGAGCCACAGAGACATCACTTCTCTTCTCACAGGAAAATAACCAACAACTATTTTCATAAATTACTAATTATTCAAGTTATTCTGTAGCTGAATTGCTTCAAATTGCCAATTTTCAGCTACTAAAATATTCTTCAGATATTTATTATTGCTATATAAAGACCTTTGGGGACATCGTTGACATTTCTGACATATTTTCAGTGTCACAGCATGCAGTAATTCTAGTTTGCCAGGTGTCCATGTTACCACTGAACCACTTCTGCAAAAGAGCAAACTGCAAACTTTAAAGAGCCACGTTGAAAGCTGACTAGTGCCGAGTGTTGACACTTGAATAAAAGTAGTGGAGGATTCCATGTTATATACAGAAGGAGCCATTACACATGTGGTTTGCACTGTAGTCCCATCACTCAGCCAGTGATAATACTGTGACATTAAGTGATAACATCGCTCTGTTTGAGGCATCACACACACTGGAAATCTGAGCTCTATTCACTTTGCTTTTAAGTTCACCCGCGATGAGTTTTCTTCTAAGTGCTATTTGACACCTGCACAACAAAAACTTGGTTTCCACCAGCTCACAGCAGACTAATTTTCTCTAAATTGCCTGGTTTCCTGAGCACTTAACACACGAAGATGGAGGGACACGGGGCTGTGATGAGTCTGCCGAGTGCACTTTTCTCTTTCATGACAATATAAACTCCCACACACAGACGAATGATGTACTCCATCTCATTCCCTATGTACCCTCAATTGAAATGTCATTGTGTATGCCTTTGTGATTTGATTGTATGTGAGAGATCCTATAAATCATAAATCTGTTATCTAGTAAAGCGTTTTCTACCCATACGACATCGTTAAACTGAGCAAAACAAAAAGAAACTGCTCCGTCTTTCAAATCCCCCGACCCGAGCAATCTTCCCATTCCCTTCCACCTCCAACACAAACAGGGTCTTCATGTCTGTTTAGTGTCCCAGAGATGCTCCAGGGTTGTTTGAAGGTGAGACACAACAATAAGAGCAAGCCCCTCTTGATAAGCAATCAGAGAAGCCGACTCTGGAGACAATCACAGCAGAAACAACACGGCAAGCTCAGACCTTTCCCAGTAACACTCTGTGGAATTGGTGACAGTTAGCCCAAACAGAAAATGATCACAGAGGGTGAATGCAATCCCATCTCCAATCTGGGCAGAGGTAAACTGTCCACACACACCATGTTATTACCTCCACTGAATCTAAGAAGAACACACTGAATTTCTTTGTTTTTTAAGGTAAAAAAAAAAAGCTAAATGCGTCTGTGCAGCAGTTTTGTCACAAACTTGACTTTGATGACCAAGTTTCATATCTGCAATAATCCAATACTACTACAGTATCACAGCCTGCATCGAAAATCCATGAAGAAATGTACAACTATACCTGTCCTGGACATGTAGCAGCAGCTTCACATTGGTTTTAAAAGGAAAAGTGGTTCTCTGCAGAAAGACTTTAAAGTGCTTGGTCTCATTAGTGAGACACAACCCGACACTGTGGAAACACAGATACTAGGATCACAGGTTTAGTTTGAGCTCGTTTCAAATTCATATGAACTTTAGATGCTGTATTGATGTGTCAGAACGTAGCACTTACATGATGAATACTTTAATGTACATGGCTGCATGTTTAGGGACAACACGGGGCCACACAACGAAATGCACCGATGGTTTTTGGACTGTGTGTTTTGTTCAACCAACACAGACCAGACCAGACCGTGAGCTATGAAATGCTGTGCGATTGATGACGATTAGTCATGACATTGTCAGAATAATGAAGTGTTGCTTGCAGTCATGTGCGTGTTATGTTTTCTGGTAATACAAGTATCAAATGAATAATATACTAGATCATCCTCAATATGTTTCAGGTAACAGATCTTTGGACGGGGTCTCGGCTGAGGACAGTTTTCAGCTGGTTGTCTTTGCTAGATTTCAGGTTGGATGCTGTTGTGCCGTAGTGTTAAAAGCTGAACTGCTGTATTGTACATATCGCAGTTCCAGTAACTCACCTTGTTTGTCCTGCTTCCATCTGAAGGCGAACATGTTATTAGCTGTTCTGAATGGTCAGATTGTTGCTGAAAACCCACCTTTGCAGAACCACCAGCTTTGTTGTGGCTGCATTTCACTACATCCCAGATCTCTCTCCATTAGCTCTGGATTTCTTTATGGCTTGACAGATCTCAATAGATTTCTTTCTCACCTAAATGGGGTTTATGGATTTGCACTCGACTGTATGTGCAAAAAGTGACGTGAAGAATGAGCTTGAAGGAGGAGGACGTTCAAATCCTGCTCACTCTCTGCTTGAAGAGGCACTTGTTGGTTTATCGGTTTGTTGAGCTACTAAAATATTCTGCTGCTATCCCACAGTCTGATGTTAGAAACATCTCAAAGGAAGAGGGGTTAACGTTTGCTTCATGACCCCATTTCTAAAATATACAGTACACTGAGCTGAGCCTCACGTAGAGCAGGTGTATTATTTGTGGACTGGTGTGAGCGCAACCACTTGTGCTTGAACACCAGTAAGACAAAGGAGATGGTGATTGACTTCAGGAGGAGAACACCACAACACACACCGGTGAGCATCCAGGGTCTGGACATTGAGGTAGTAGACAGTTTTAAGTACCTGGGTGTTCACCTCAACAAGAAATTGGACTGGACTCACAACACTGATGCCCTGTACAAGAAGGGCCAAAGTCGCCTCCACCTTCTGAGGAGACTGAGGTCCTTTGGAGTGTGCAGGCCTCTCTTAAGGACATTTTATGACTCTGTGGTAGCCTCTGCTATCCACTACGGCGTGGTCTGCTGGGGAGCAGGCAGCACAGACCGGGACAGAAAGAGGCTCAACAAGCTGGTCAGGAGGGCCAGTTCTGTCCTGGGCTGTCCACTGGACTCTGTGGAGGAAGTGGGTGAAAGGAGGATGTTGGCCAAGCTAACATCCATCATGGACAACACCTCTCACCCACTACATCGGACAGTGGAGGCACTGAGCAGCTCCTTCAGGTGCAGACTGTTACACCCTCCATGTAGGAAGGAGCGGTTCCGCAGGTCATTCATTCCCACAGCTGTTAGACTGTACAATGCCACAGTTTAAATATACATGTACAAAACCGGTTATCATGCATCCATAGCCCACCTGACTGTATTGTTTTTTACTTTATTTATTTTATTATTACGTATAACATATTATATATGTTAAGTCGTAATAGTGTATATAGTTGTAGATTCTCGTTAAATGTTTATTACTTTTGTATTTTTGCACACCCTCTCATTCTTTTTGCACATTGCTGTTGTTCTTTTTGCACTGACCTGCTGTAGCAATTGAATTTCCCCAATGTGGGATCAATAAAGAATATCTTATCTTATCTTATCTTAAATGGAACTTTCCTGCATTGTACCTGTAAATTCATTAGACTGTTTTCTCAATTTTCCTGAGGAAAGCACAACTAGCATGGCCCACATGCAGCCTAGTCAGCAGTTTTATTAGAAGTTAGTAGAGACATACCCAGACAGTAGATAAGTAGTTTTAACGATGCTTTGACACCATCCGACATCTAATCGTCTTAGAAATGAAGTGATTTATGCTCCAACAGCCACCGCCTGTTAAAACACTGTAGAGAGACAAACGTGTCCGTTTCCCTGCTGTCTGACACGTTTCATTTTCAGCGGGCCACCGTGGACGATAATGAAGTTAAACCACTTGACTTAAGTTAATGAGCATGATGTGGGAACTGCTGCTCAAACACTGGATTGTTGACAGCAGAAAAAACTCACATGCTGATGCAATTTAAGACACTGAAGTTTCTATGAAGTGTTTTTTTAACTGTACTTTGGGGATCAAATCGTTCAGACCGCAGCTGCTCAGTGCTTTTCCTCTTTCTGGTTTTCTGAACAGGTGATACAAAATCTGAAGAAACGGCCAACAAGGAGGCAGGAGAGGAGAAACCCGAAGAGGACAATGACTATCATCGTAGTGACGAACAGGTACGCCTTCACCAATCACAACCTCCGTTTTAGTGAATTAAGTGCTGTGTTTTGCTTTTATGTGCTCACGTTTTGAGATGTCTGCTACTAAGTGCAATGAGGAAATATTGTGTGTGTGGTTCTCGCAGCATTGGAAATCAAACTTAAACAAGCGTTTGTTTCTAGATGGTTTTCATTTTCATTCACTCTTCAACCCCACCCTTCGCTGACTCAAGTGACATCTTTTTAGAGGAAAGTTATTCATGCAGCTTTGAAGCCACAAAAGGCAGCTGCACTTTCTAACACCTGTACATATCAGAGCATCAAAAGCTGCAGCCTCTTGATACAAGAAACATCAGGACTGTCCAGTATTATAACTAAAGATCAGGTGACAGTGACATTTGGGGATTATTCACAGTAGCAGCGACATTGTTTCTGGAAAGTAAGAAGGCATTTTTGTGAGTTTTTTCTGGGACCTGCACAAACAGTTTTACCCAATTACAAAGCTGCCTGTCAGGAAGAAAAGAATGAAGAAATAAAAATACTGTTGGTGATATACCATTAACTTAAAAACGTACACATCAGTTGCTGCCTTCATGGTGACACAACTGGGCTGTTTTACAATTACCAGGTCCTTTTGTCTTTGGTGCTTTAGCTGTTTGACTTGTACATATCTGCATAGTGACACACACCGCAGCACAGTACCATGAAATGGAAATGAGCTTTTCATGATTGTATTTGTATTCCAACACATTCTCCAGACCTGCAAAATGACATTAATAATGCACAGAGAGTGGAGTTGTTGGACAGATGCTATCATAAAAACAGTCTTTTCTGCATCGTTGTGATGCAAAATTGGAAGAAAATTGTCTTTGTCCTGTTTAAGCTGTTGTTTTTAGGACAAAAGAAGCCGACAGGGAGATTTTAAAAACATGGCGCTTGTCTCCAATCAACCTGCTCTTTACTGCCATGTTTGGAAGGCGGGCTGCCCCGATGAGGGTGAAGGTCCTGGCCTTTGGATATTCAGCAGTGGTGCAGAATGCGTGCAGAATAGCTAATGCTGCATTCTGTGAGCTGAATGCAGTCACATCAAACATCCTGGGTAGGAGGGGGAAGAAAGAGAGCCGAGGAAAAATGAGAGATTTGTGAGATAGAAGGAGAAAAAGTCCTGCCGATGATAACATGTCAGGAAGCCCAGGTAATAAGTTGGGATCATAGAATTATAGCATGTAATTCTGAGGAGTTAGTGTTGGAGGGAGGGATCGTGTGAATTTTGTGGTGGCAGATGGAGAATGGATCACTTTGGATAAAAGCGTCTGCTAAATGAGTAAATGCATGGTGAAGGTGAGTCTCTTCAGAACAGACAGAACACAAGTGGCTGAAATAAGAAAATGATAAAGAGAAAGGTTGTGATGGAAAATAGATTCATAGATGGAAAGGGTACAGAATAGGCGTAACAATCACAAGGCCATCTGGCATAAAAGTGCAGCAGCATCAGTCGGATACATGCAAACACACACACACCCCTCGTAACACTGAGGATTACTCCTGTGCTCCTGTGATAACATTTCTGTCACCAATAAAAAATCTCACTCTGATACGAATAAGTTGAGATGTGTGGAGCTGCACATCTGTATATTTTTCCCTGTCTGTTCATATGAGATGATATTACAAACACCCTGATGCAGGATTTCATCACCTAGTAACAAGCTATAGATTTTCTGTTAGCTTATACTGACTCGAATGTGGGGACGGCTCTTTAAAGGTCTTTTATTTTCCTGTATAGTAGCATTGAGCACATAGAGCAGAGGATGTCATAGTGAAAGCTGAACTGTAATAGCAGCATAGCAATTGTTGCAGCATAATAGCAGCAGTTGCAATCATGAGGGATAAAATTGTTCTTCCATTCTGGTTTCGCTGGAGATGTAGAAGTCACTCAGATATAAGAACTGGCAGGCGAACCGGCATGCACGAGCGATTTCAAGAACACCTCCCCGCTGTCTTCTGGACGACCTTTCAAAGTGTAACCTTGGGGTGGAAAGCAGAGCCAGAGATGACTAATAAAATTGGTGACACCAAAAAAAGAACAGCAAGAAGAATTGTGATAGAGCCACAGTTAATCAGAGAAACCTACATTATCAGCAAAGCATGAAACAGCGGATTCTGAGAGGTTAATGTTGTCAGTGTGAAGTGTGAGCACAGGGTCACCTTCAGGCTCTCATCAAATGTTGATAAGGTCTCTGTGGGGTGAGAAGAGGCTGTGTAAATGTAATAAACCAGCTATTCTGGGCTTAAAGAGGCTGCTTTGGAGAAATTTGAGAATGCAGCTTTGTTCTAAGTTATTAATGGAGACATCACAGAGACACAGAAATTTATGCACAACTACACTCACAGAAACTGAAAGATAGAAATGTTACCCAAGAACACTGCAAAGCATTTACTCCTTCATGTCTGTGTGCCACCGTAAAGCCATGGAGCTGAACTCTTTGGCTCACTAATGTAATGTAATGAAACCGCGTTACAGACTGCAGCCGGACCACAGAGTAGTCCAGATCGCTGCAGGGAGCTTTTATTCTACATTACCAGCCTCCCTCATTACTATTGGAAAGATGTATTGTGGTGTTGCTCTTTGCTTCTACAAGGCCGAAGGCTGCACTGGAGCTCCGTATGTGAATGTGTATGTCAGAGCAGAGAAGATTTCCAAGTTTAGGCAGGAAGCAGGGACATGTTAGCTCTTCCTGTCTCAAAGGAGAGAGAGGAAAAGAGATAGGACACCCACAAATGAAGACACATAAAGCTTCTGTCCTCCTCTCCTGTGCTTTGATACGTGTGGGCTGAAGCTCTGTGGCGGTAATGCATTCTGACTCCTGCAACCATCGACTGCCAAAACCACCTACCGTGACACCTCGGGGGGGAAACCAAGTGCACGGGCCAATGGCAGCGACTCGGTCGCATGAAAGAAGCCAATGAGCAAAAGTCAAACGAACAGTACTGGTTCAGTGAGATGTGCTGTGGAAGCAGAATGGAAATCAACACCAGTGTCAGGCTGAATTAACCAGTTACCATAACACTGTAGATGGTGAGAAATTAACTGAAACAAGTTACACTCTGGTAACCTTTTGACAACACACGTGGAACACCAGTTTCTCCTGTGTTCAGCCAAATGCGTTGCAAACGTCCCCCTGCTGCTTTTCTACATTTTATTTCTACAGCTATCAGTCGGGAAACTAAATTGTTTAGTGGATGATAAATGAGAAACAACTGCAGATCAGATTTTTTACACACATAAGTTATGTCCTTAAAGTGTGTATGCTATGTATGTTTATATGCTGTGAATTCACTAGAAGTCAAATCTAATTTCTAGTCCACAAAGTTTTTTGATAATTAATAATAGTTAAAAATTACAGTTATTACATTAGTAATATATGATAATCAAAACCTTTAATTAGGCCATTAAAATAAGCTCCTTTGTTACCAGCTGCAACATTAAAGTGATAAATATGATAATGCATCAGTAATTATAATCCAATTATAATCTTATAGCCATTCTGCACAACAACGTTTACCTTTGGTACTAAGTGTTTGTTCAGGTAATAATATTTTGTATTTACTCAACATTTTACTCGTTAGGGGTCTAAGGGTTCTGAAACAGAGACCATACATGTCCAAACTGACCTCCACCTTGTTGAAGACATTGAACTTATGTAGTGCTGTATATATATTGCATGTTGTGTTCAGGGTCAGTACATATTATAGGTCATCTGTGTTTTAGAAGCTCCGAAAACAAAACGTCAACAAATGTGGCTCAAAAATCTGACCTGAATGGTGACTTTAGAGAATAGTTACACTTCTACTAATGTAAGAATGTGATGCTTGGTATAAGAAACTGTCTGAATCATGTTGTCATGGTTGACATGGACTTTTATGGTCTATTATTCTTCTTGTATTTGGATGCAGCCTGTGATGTGTTCATGGCATCTTACACCGTTGTTTCACCTTCTGCTCTGTTTGTGTTTCCTGTCACAGGTCAGCATCTGCTTGGAGTGCAACAGCAGTAAACTCCGAGGTCTGAAACGCAAGTGGATCCGCTGTTCAGCGCAAGCCACAGTCCTCCACCTCAAGAAGTTCATCGCCAAAAAGCTTAATCTGACGTCATTTAATGAGGTACAGATACTAATGTGCTCCATCAGCCTGGAAAGCAGTGTACTGAGAGGAAAGTAAGGATATATATGATCAACAACTTCAGCCCAGAATGAACTGTTCACTACTTTTCTTAACAAACAATGCAGATACAATCAACCATTAGTCACTGACAACATGTTGCAGGATTCTTTTTTTGGTTTTCCAAAATTGATTTGTAACAATTTGGAACAAATCTCTTAATTCTTGGCTTCTGTTTTGCTTGTTGGACACCAGCTGGGTGGTGTGGGCCATGTGCATCAGAAAGTTTACTTAATCACAAGAAATTACATAAGGGTCAGGTCAGTATACTTTTCTGCACTGACTCATACAAGGCTTTTGTGTTTGCTTTATTTATTAGGAAACAAGCTCTTATGATATCTAGATGTGGTAATTCTGCTATTTATTGTCTTTCCCGTCCTCTTCAGAACAGCAGGGGGGAGGCTGGGCGATAATTTGACAGATGGATTTTTCAACATGCCGTGAATAATCACAGTCGCCTTCTTGTTGTCTATTTTTCTATTTTCTGTCTCTTTCTTAACTGGCTGTCACGGAGATGAGTGGGTAGACTCAATCATATCGTCGGCCTCCGTAGCGCAACTTTGGCGAGGCGGCTGCTCTCCCCGCCAGCCATTGTTGTGCCATCTATCGACTATCAAAAGCTGCTGTTGGAACAGATTCTGTCTTCAGCAGCGGGTGTTTTGTCAAACTGCTGTGTGCCATTTACTCTCTTGTATTTGTGGAGCCAGTGTTCATCTAAATGACTCTGCAGAAACTGAATGCATGAATCTTCTAAAGTGACTCAAATTTAGTGTCACCGTTTAAAACACTATCTTCAGCAGTAGCATATATTTCTGGTGCACAGCTTTCCCACAGCTCCTTGTCACAGGTTACATATCTCCACAATGCTTAGAAAAACATCCCTTCATCAACTTTGTGATGCAGCAGTTTTCAAAAATCCAATGGTAGGTAGAACTTTCTTAACCCTTAAAGCACCTTGATCAATCTTTGTATGAGTAAAAGAGGTAAGCCGAGGTGCAGGAGCCAATCTAATGTTAAATATTTCTATTTTATTTTAGAGTTTCTTACAGCAAAGCTTCAGAATTAGAGCAGGATAGAAGGAACCGACCTCTGAGGCCCCGGCTCTGATATAATCTTAGCATAGATTCTCTTCTGCGTTTTTATTTGGGTTTATTCAACTTTCTGGTGAAGAAGGCTGATTTCAAAACAGCATCACAGCTTTCCATGACGCTGCTCGTCCCCTGGATTCTTGGTCCACGTCTGTGATTAGAAAGACTGTTTCCACCACTGCTGATCCAGGCTGGTTGGTGTTGATCCGTCTGTTCTTCCAGTCTTAGCCAGCAGGTGAAGCTGTGGCTGTGTGTTGCTCTTCAGCCTTCACTCTCTCACTGCTTCCCTCTCTTTCCCACAGTATTGATTGGCAGATGCAGATGCGAGGCACTGCTCAGCAGAATATCAATGTTGACTTCACAGAGGGAGAGGTAGATTTGGCGAGCCAGCCTCGTATTTAGTATTGAACTTCTGTGCTTTCCCAAAAAGCCCTGCTGCTGCACCAGAGCCAGAGGCCACTTCATGTCAAAATAAGTTTCCTCTCAAAGAAACATCAAGGTTATAATTCATAGTGAAAAACGAGAGCAGGGGGGCTGTGTGGAGATGGGAGTTTTATCTCTGCATCACCGTGCTCTGGTAAAGAGCAACAGTGGCCTTAAACTAGCCGTGTTGATTCTGTCCTCTAGAGAAAGCTCGAACACCTTGAAGGCAGATATTGTTCAACACTTTGTCTCCTGTCACCTTCTTCACAGCTGGACATTTTATGCAACGAAGAAATCTTGGGGAAGGACCACACTTTGAAATTTGTTGTTGTGACAAGATGGAGATTTAAGGTAAGTTCAAAACAACAGGTCCTGGCATCATGAGGATTGAGTTTTGTTTTTCCTGTGAGAAAATAATCAGATTTTATTGATTCTACAATGAATGAATGTATGAAACGCTGGAGCTTCAGTGAATTCGCACTTTTGCTGAGCATGTTTTTATTTGTCGTTGCAGAAATCCCCCCTCCTACTTCATTACAGACCTAAGATGGATCTGCTGTAGCTACAATGGAGACCCCAGTCTTTATTATTATGTTCTAGTGTTTTTTTGGCCCAGTGGCCGCGGACTGTGCCGAAACTTTTTTTATTTATGCAAAGACGATCAACCAACACCAAGCAAACACCTGACGGTTGAAGTCCACATAAGCCAGCAAATCGGGATCTTAAAGGTGGGGCCAGATACTACACACAGAACCTGGCAACCTCCAGCACAGATACTGCAGCACTGGTGTGTTTTTTAGAAACTAAAACAACAAGTTTTTTTGTCCGCTACATCCTTGATATGTGAACCCCCACCACACACAAAACAAACAAAAAAAAGGAGAGAAAGCATATATTTATACTTTTGTACAGAAGAGACACATGGAACCAAGACACTACTGGTGCTCTGTTTACACGCTAAGATGTCGGGAATCACGTGACCGTCTTTTTGAGCTTCATGCAGATTTCATCCTCCCGAGACATCGACCGAGAGAAGGGTTCTTTCTTTTTATACAAGGTGTTTTTTTCCTTTCCACAGTTCACTTGTCTTGGGAGCACAGAAAGTATATGGAGAAAGTTATATAGCAGGCATCAATTTTAAGCTGTTTATCAAGGAAATTGTCTCTGAAACCTTTTTTTTTTTATCATTTCGTGGGATTTGTCTAAGTTGCTATTGGGTTTATGATGATTGTCATTTGTGAATAGACTCAATTTTTTTGTGTAGTAATTTATGTTCTATATACCAATATTGTACATAAAATAAAATGTCATTACAGAGAGAGTGAAAAGAATAAGAGAGACTTTAGACTGTTAAAAAAAAAAGAGGTGATAAGTGTCAAAAGGCGATAATTTAGGATTTTTAAAGACAGACTCATTATTGGTATCAAAATATATAGATGCATCTTTATGCTGTCTGACAAAGACACAAAACGAATATATCAAATCCTCCGTCATTTGTGTGTATGTTGGTCATATGTGTGTTATATTGTTCTCATCCCATTACAATACTTTAGGGCAGATAAGGAGAAAGCTTCAGAACTCCCCCCACCCTATGCTCCTCATCTCTACTAACCTATTTGGGCAACTTGCTGATTTAGTTGATTTATTTCTTATTTTTTTATCTCCACGTTTTCACACCATGCAGTCCTTAATATCCGTCCGTGACTTTCTGCAGCAGCACCAGGCAGGCAAACACTGATCCACCCACATGTTTACAGATTTGAGTTTGAGCTGCTGGAAGCAGATGTTGTTGGCACCCTGCTCCCTCACATTTCCTTTTTGCTAGATTTGTGGAGATTCCTCTGCAAAAATTAATGAAGCTCTAACAGAATGTAAAAATAGATATCAGTCTCACTCATCTTAACAGCCTCCGTGAGTGTGGGGCTGCAGCAGAGCATCTCATCCCATTTGCCCAAATTACATTTTTGTGTTAAATCTGCACTTTTTTTTCCCCAGACACAGGAAGTGAATTGACATTTGCTATGTTTTAAACTGCAACCTGCAAAACATAAGTGCAGAATACTGATGTCACATTGTGTTGTTTCTGGGGGATGTTGTCACTGCCAGTTGGAGCTGCAGACATGCAAAACTGCACAGGGTTTAAGAAAATCAAGTTAAGAACATTTACTGAGAGTTAAGGGGGTGTTTTTCCAACAATTAGTGTAAAACTTGGATTATTTTACAAAATTAAATATTGTTGATTTCAAGACAAAAATTTCTGAGTCTTTTAGAAATTAACGAGCAAATTCAGGTTTCGCACTGAGGTTTTTTTGAACGTTTTGATAATGAAATTCTGAATAAAATGACCGTTTGGTCATTTGGTGCTTATAAATGTATGTTTCTAATCTTGATGATTGTTCCTCAGGAACCTGCTTTTCTTAACCATGTGACACAGCAAACCAATTGTTTTGTCAAGCAACAAAATGTCTTAACTTACAAATCCAAAATCCTGAACCAAACTGTCTTTAACTTTGCCACAACTGGACCCATACATACCATGTCAGACCTCAAGTAGTATTACCTCACTGACCTGTTTTGTCATGAATTCAATGACAGCTATTTACTTTCATTGTATCTGCCCACAACTCGCCGTTTTGTCTTTATGTTGAGATGCAGGGTTCCTTTGCATCATTAGGTCTGGAAATTATATCTAGAGGAAAAAACTAATTGGATAATGGTTAATAGTTAATCCTGTGATACAAACACATTTTTTGTAAACCCAGTGATCTTTTTCAGTAATTCTAATATGTAATTGTGTTCCATTGTGTTGAGATTTGAAACCAACTGTATGGGAACCCTGCTGCATAAGGACGTATGGATGGATGACTTGTGTATTAGTCGTTTTTACAGCCTACAGGTCTGTACGAAACCAGCTCAACCAAAACTCCTCTTGCAGCCTCTGATATTTCTCATTTCAGTTCACAGCTGAGGTTTATGTTTCAAGGCCCTTAATCCAAAACCCTTTGTAAAGTGCTCAATGTGCTTGTTTTTTGGTACCAGATTCTGCCTCCTGTTCAGTTCTGCTGGGTGCTTGAACCTTAGTACACCTGCTTGTACCGGCAAGTCTAGGCGAACATCTCATTAAATATTATGCAGCACAAAACATTCAGCATTTTTTCCACCGATTCTTTTCCAAGTACATAATCCACACGGTTTCAACACTCTGCTGTTGCAAGAGTGAGATCACAATGTTCAGACAACTCCATCAGAAATGATCTACCCATACAAAATCATGAAAACAGCCAGAAACAGCCTCACATGTGTAGTCAGTTCATGGAAAAGTATTGTGGTCATATTTAATGCAAACATGGTGTAATTACAGCCACTGTTGTTCTTTTCCACTACAGACCTGGTGTTTTAAAGGCTTACAGGTTCTGTCATTAATATGAGGCCAATAGACGTTCATTTCCTGCAGCTGTCAAAGACTCAGAGCTCCATGTTTAAAGGATGTTTGTAATTTGAAGTAGCTGTTTGACCCTGGTATCAGTCATCTCGCATGTCATTTTGTAATAGTCTTGTTTAAGTGTCGTCATCCCTCATTAGCTTTCAGTGCATCAGCTTTTCCCTCAGGTGATGAAGCTGGAAATCGCCCAATAAGGTGCTACTACACTTATAACGTTCTTCAGCACACTGCGCTGACTGCATTTTATTGTTCTGACGGACGGGCATTGAAACAAAGGTTTTATTTGTATGTGTTCATCCTTTTCCCCTCATTGTGTTTTCCTGCTTGCGAACACGCTGCACCTTTGTGATCCAGTTTCCATTTTGTCCGACGCGTGCATTCGGCTTGTGTTAACATGAAGGACCAAGAAATATTCCAGTCCACTCAAAATCTGATGTGAGAGTTTGAATTTGAGCACAACAGGCTGCAGTGTGAACAAAGCCTTTCATTGTATTTCTTTGAGTATTGTTCCAAGAACCCTGTTATCTGTGTGACTGATGGAGAACCGGAGTGAAAGTGTGGGGTCTGTGCCGCAGTGATGATCAGTAGTGGTGTTCGTCTCTGCCATTGGTGCTTTTTATGGTGCTAACAACTCCTCGTTTCAAACTCCTTCAAGAGAAGTTCAGTCAGAGACGGAAAAGTACTGTGTTGCAAAGTTCTCCTGTTCCTTTTTCTTTTTCACGACTGTACCTTATGTGCTCGAGTCCTTAGATGTCAGCTCTTGTCAGAGCTGTCTTGCTGTAAACTAGGTGCTGGCTTTTCTTGTTTCTTCTTTCATTGATTTGTTGGGTTTACCCACATGCCTAGACCTGCTCTGGAAAGTAAACCCAGGGAGTTTTAAATAAGTCCTAGACCGTGACGGGGTTGATGCCGTGAAAAATAAAAGAAAGCTGGTGAGAAATTGAGTGTTCTGGCTGCAATTTCCTGCCTCAAAGTGAAACTCTCACTTACTCTTCTCTGGTGAGATGTTTGCACCTCTTCAGTCAGATTGAGACCTGCTGCAGCGTCTAACAGATGATTTGCTCTGTGAGCCGAGAACATACAGAACTATAAAAACACACGCAGCTGATTTAGTTTTAATATTGCCAAGGTTCTCTCGAGCTCTTGGAGATTTGACCTTCTCAGCATCCATGTGTGAACACTGCAGGCTGCTCCTTCCACCTCCCGTGCCCCTGAATGAGTTGATTTGTACACTTTATCGGCACCAACATTGAGACGTCAGTGTGGCTACGCTTGACAGCCTAGCTAAGAGGCTTACGGGCGACTTGACTGTGCCTCGCTCCAGATAGTCGTTATCATCTCTGAGAGGTCTCCAGCATGGAGCGGGGCCGCGATCGGTCAGAGCTCGAGTTCTCACAGCTCTCCTCTGCTTTGACCTTGAACACCTGTCAGCTTGTTTGTCATCTCCTGTTAGGATCCGTGTCAAGCTCGGGGGGTGAGCTGCGTGAAAACTGGATTCGCGACGGTTTCACAGCTTCATGTGAAGCTGTAAGTACCAGCAGATGGTCGTTTACTCCACCACCACGATGCACAGATGACTAAAGAGTTCATTTGGGCTGCTTTGTGCACACTTTGTGAACTCGGAGACTTCTCTGCAGCTCCTCTCTAAAAGCAGCAACATTCATTTCAGCATTAATTTCATGCTTGTTGGCAGCAGAATCATTCCTGCCAACTTACTGTAAAATGGCTCTTCTGTGTTTACTCCACTGTAATAAGTGTCCACTCAGAGCATGATAGTCTTCTTTGTTGCCCAGCTCAGCCTTTCTTCCTCATTTGAGTTCTCTTTAAAGCCCAGTAATCTCACAGGCGGGCTGTGGGTGAGAGATGGAGACCTCGAACAGCTCTCTGAGGGCTACATAGACTAAAATGCACTCCAAATGTATGGATTGTCTGGTCTGGGGGCTCTGACGGCATCGCGCTAAAGTGCTCACATTAGGATGGAAGGAGCAGATTGAAAAACACATTACTTTTTGAATTGTTTCACTACATCAGGATTGTGTGTGTGTGAGTTGCTTTTAGAAATTGTTCACTTGTTGCAGGATCAGCAAAGTCCTTTTTTCCAACAGCGCAGTAGATAAAAATGACTCCTTGACTTTTGTGTATGAGTGGTTGAGACTTCTGGTTTCACTGATTCCCATTTTTTGGGAAAATTGGTCGACAGTTACCAAATCTCACAGTGGAGTGACCCCATGAGCCATAGCAGATGTCATCAATGAATCTGTCGAGTTTTGTATTTCTGTTATTTATGCTGAAAGTGACTTCTACAATAGTTTCTGGGTTGGTGAATTTTTAAAGAGATTTTTTGTTTTGTTTTGGGTTTTTTTCGCTCTCAAATTTGTATTGACTTATTTTTTGTGAATTCTTTACTGAACTCATGCATAAAATAGCTTAAATTATGAATTTGCTATTGAATTCCCTTTTTGTATTCAGAGTGTGTTACTGTTGACGCGATGCTTTGTCTGTGTAACAAACACAAATGTGTTCTTTTTTAGGTGAAGCGCAAAACAAAAAAAAAAAAACAAAAAAAAACTAACGTGTGAATCTGGCAATGTGGTTATTGTATTTGCAAGGAAAATGTGCAATATACGGTTCTCAGATGGTTCCAGGTTTCAGCATACAACTCCAATGTTTATTTTTTACTTTTTTCCAGTCAGTTCCTCAGGTCACTAAATGCCTTCTGGTCCTGAGGGTCACCAGGAAATCTCAGAACATACACTAATGCATCCGAAATACAAAACGACTGGATTTAATTTTAGTCTCGTCTGATTTCTTAACTCCCTCCCCTCTCCCCAACTTAGTTTTTTTTTTTTTTTTCAGGTTAATACAGGCACTTATTCGGGTGTCCTTTTCCTTGCCTCCTTTTGTATTATTGTTATTTATTGCACATGTAATGAACTGGTGTCCATTGCCACATTGAATTCAAGGAGTTTTGGGTCTAGAATGGGGCTGGAATTTCTTACAAAACTACAGAAGCTTTTGTCAAAACCTAAGTGTGTATTTCATCAATAAATGCCTTTAAAAGTGTTTTTATGCTTCCTATTCATTTGGTTCTCCTGAAGGTGGAATGTATAGAGCAATAAGTGTGGGTGGGGGCTCTATAGACGCCAAACCCTCTCGAGACAGAGATTAAATACAAAAGAGCCACAACAACTACAGTACAAGTTCTTTACAGGTTGTAGAATGACTTCATCCATCACTGACCTGTCAAAACAATATAATGTTATATATTCGAGCTGTTCTGCAGCAGTCAAATAGAGATTTGTTTGTCTCATACAGCTCTGTCGACACAGAACTGTGCCTCTGAACTGGCAGCTGTCAGGAGATGAGAGCGGAGACACATCAGCCAATAAACTAGTGTTTTAGTAAATTTCCCACTTTTCAAATGCTGGATTTTCTTGATGATTTAACTTTTTTGTCTTACGTCATTCTGTGCTCAGCCTATGAAAAGGTAAGCCATAAAAATGCTGTGTGTATCCATCTAATGACCAACAACTGCCTTGCAGCGTTGTGGCAGATGTTAAATGTCAGGCAGAGGCAGGGCCTCAGGTTTCCATCTGCTCACACTGCAGCTGCAGATCCATCCAGCTGACGCTCGGCCGGGACGTCCTGGTGTTCGTTCTGTCTGAAACGGGAGAGAAACGGCATCCGGCATGAGAGAAATGGGTGCTGCGTTCATCTGGAAACTCAACCATCCCTAAATATCATAGGCCTACTTATCGCCTGTTGTCAATTGTAACAGAGTACAGTTACAGTTACTCAACCACACTTGAGGCACTTTTCTACTTAGACTCAGTTCTAAATAGTTAATTAACCAAAACAACTATTAAAAAAAGATCTAATCTGTATAAATCAAAAGTTTCAAAGTGGAAACGTAAACGCCCCTCTGCTGTGCCACATGCTTTATTTACCAGCTCTGCACCCACGGGTGAACAATCAGCACGAGCAACTCAAAAATAACCTAAGTGTGCGACTACAGAAGTTGATAAATGACAAAATAAAGAAAACAAAATGGAAACGAATGAGCTGCCAACTGTACTAATCAAGTATACTACATGAAGTAATACTGTGTTTTAAATAAACAGTAGCTGCAGATCAGGTTGTGGCCACATGAACCGAGTCAGTTTATCTCCTGCTAATCTGTTAGTTTAAGATTAAAACACTATTTTCACATGTGGTTTCACGAGTGACGGTTGTCGCACAGCTGCTGACGTGTTTGGATCCAAACCAGCAGCTATAGGGCAAAAACAAGAAATCAACAGGCAAAAACTATGAACATTAAACTTAAACTGACTCTTTAATCCTCTCCACAGCGCCGCTGATGCTTGGTTATTTATTTGAAATTAAAACTATACAACTTCATTTTGTGTCAATGGCCCCACCTGCGGTGAAGAAACAGAGAATCAAAGTTTTATTTGCCGCTCGCAGTTTGAGGAGAAATTACTCTCCGAAGACAACAGGATGCGATGTGTTGTTTGTTTTCTGAGGACCATTAGATGGCAGCTATTTCAGTCAGTATCTGTGGGTGGAGTGTTCAGATGTGTGAAATGAGAAGAGGAAAACCACATTACTGACTCATTAACCGAGTCCATGGTGTGGAGTCTTTTATTTTCCATCGCTGGTGTGTCGCCACATGCTGTTCGTACACCAGCAGGGGCACAAAGAGTCAGGTTCAGGGCTGTTAATCAGGCTGTTTGGATGACGTAATGCAGTGGTTTCACACTTTCTGTTTGGGATTTGACAAATAAAACGTCTACTCGTGAGTCACACTTAGTTTGTCTT
Organism: Anabas testudineus; assembly: GCF_900324465.2. Taxonomy (NCBI): domain Eukaryota; kingdom Metazoa; phylum Chordata; class Actinopteri; order Anabantiformes; family Anabantidae; genus Anabas; species Anabas testudineus. The sequence goes on from NC_046619.1 coordinate 21,218,287, forward strand.
GTTTTTTTTTCATCCATCAAACCATCCCGTTTCACAAGACCTCCTCCTTACACTTTCACCTTTTGTTATTCTGCACTGACAGCATCATTCTGTACAGGCATGTTCCAGGTCTCCTGTATCTAAGTATGCAAGGACACGATCGTTTTTTACTCTGCTGCTGGTTCTTTTCTTTCAGTACCAGGAATGAGCACGATTCCCTCAAACTGGGTGACCCATCAGATTTGGGTCAATGCTAGCAGGAGGGATAAGCAGCGATTGGCAAGTGTTACAACCTGTTTCAAAGCTCCAGTGCCCACTGCTCTTGATGCATCTCGACAGTGACAGTGTCCCGGTGCTGCATGATCTCCTCAATACTGCTGGTTTTGGCAGCAGCCTCCTGTCATCTCCACATTCAGCTTGACTGAAAATTCAAAGCCTGCTATCAGCAGTTGACTGAATCTGTTTAGTATTTAACAGCAGTATAACGACCACTTTGAACCTGGACCATGTAGACTTACAGTTTTATGAAATGATTTTATACGTTTTCTATTTACTTTCAGATCAGCTCTTTATTGCTTGGCAGGTTTGTAGCTTCAGGTTATTGCTGCTCTGCAGGAAAGAGACCAGCCGAGAATGAAAAGGTCAAAAATTCATCAACTAAGATAAAAGATTCTGCAGAAGGACTTTTTTGGTTGGTGAACTACAAAATTAAAACTTCTCAGAAGTTATTAGTATTATCTGAAATTACAAAGCATTTGTTGGTCTGATGGGAGCTTCCACTGCATTCTGCTCAGCGTTGCTTGTTCAAATGTTAAAATAAACTTTACTGTAAAGTTAAATTGTAATTTGGACCAGATGTTTTTTCATAATGGAGATATGCATTTGTTATTATGCATGAACATGACTTTTCAACTTTGGATACTGTTTTTTTTAGCAGGATTTTTTGATACGGTAAGGGATAAATGAGTGTGGAAGATACAGTCGTTTTCTACCCACTTGAAGGATGGATGTAATATCTGGAATGGAAATGAAGATTGTACTGAACAAGGAATTGTACAGGAACAAATGAAGCTTGAAGAGCTCCTGTTTTCTGGGATTGGTGAACTAATGTAGACAGTTGCTGTTTGTGAGAAGGACGAGTTCATTACTTGTCATAACCGTTATGTATTTCCCCATCGGTTTTATTAAAGTCACAGCTCAGTGAGGCTGTGCTACGACGCAGCTGTCATTCATAGCTGTGTCCCGGGTTTTATACCAATATGAAGAGCTGGTGTACAAAACACATTTAAAAACCTTCATGACCAAACCACATTTCCATAGTTGTGACATATGTCCTGTGCTTTAAGGAAAAAACTAGTTTATAAAAACAGAAAAACAACAGCTGTGTGTGACGGTGATGTGTGAACCGACAAACCAGAATTTGGGAACTGTGATCCTCGGTGGCTGGATTTAAGAGTACAGATGGCATCAACACTCGTGAACTGGGAGTAACGACACTCGGGGGAGCATCTCCCAAAGCTCTGGTATAAACTGTCCCCATGGTAACAGCTGTGAGCCTCCGCCCGTTTCCACGTGCGTTATAATATGTAATGAAGCTGGAAACTAGTTAGGGCCTCTGCTAAAGATCAGCATCTATACATTTAACAAAGAGATAAAGAGTGTTTTTAAGGAGACAATGTGAAGCCATCACACAGACCCCTCTTCAGCCAAGAGATTCCCCGTTTGCACTAATTAATATAAATTCAGAAGGTTTAATTGTTGTGTACTGTGAGTTAACAGTTCACACGCATGCACACATGCAGTCATGTTGACTTACATTCATCTGACAGACTCTTACCAACCACTACGTGCCTGATGCTAACCCTCCGCAGCCTCCCTGCGTACAGCTCCTCATCCAACACTCTGCAGGTGTCTCTGCTGTCAGTTCTCCTGAGATTTAAACAAACTTATTTTTAAGTCTGCACTGGCTCATTAGCTGTTTTGCTGGTAAAAACCACACTGACACAGTAAATTCTAATATGATCACAATAACACAACAGTAGTTTGGTTATGTCATATAAACATTTAATATTTTTCTAATGGCAGCGTTAGTGGTAAAATATTAAATGACATTTTCACTAAATCACCAGTTGACAGATTTGTTAATTAGTAGTCTGAGCGTTAGATCTACTGCAGCCTCCAGTCTGAACTGTGGAGGTTTTCATGGCTGAACAGCTGTGAATACTAATCAACTCATGGTTATGGAATCCCAATACTAGTTACTAACACTGTAGATAGAGAAGGCAAAAACAAAACACTTCATCACCACCACCTCCAATTCTTAATTTTAAACCTAAATTCAGCTCCTTATTTCCAAATCTTCAGGGAGAAATTACTGCACTATATGTACAGCGACACACACCGACAGTCTTTAATCCAAATGGACTCTTCCAAATACAGCGGCTCTTCTGGCTGCTCTGTGCTACTCAAGATGGGTTTAGCATTTCTGCTACAGGATTTATTTTCCACTCATACAACTTCTGTGGATTAGAACGTCTCACTGATTTTCTCTTACCATAACCAAAGAGACATTGGTTGAAAACTCCATTTATGGACTGCACACATCAAATTCATCCAAGTTATTTGTTGCTAAATTTATACCTGAAGAAAAATAACCAAATACAGATACAGTGGGGCCTTGATACCCTTCATCCCTCAGAAAAGCAGAAGACTGTGGTTGTAATGTGCAGCTCCCAGGGAAAAATGATGGTGATAAAGTAAAAGGATGTGAGCTAAGCATCTCAGAATTAAAACAGACCTGAGGGAGTAGATGCACTATACAATGATTTTCTCTGCTGTAGCCTTTGTGGCACATCGAGTCAAGATTTTGAGCAAATGGTTTCCTTGAAAAGCAATTGAAGCAATTTTCTCCACACTGTAATTTAGAGAGTGAGATGCAAACAATCAGAGCTGAAGTGGAAAACAAAGAAATATTGTTTGTGCTGTGATTTGGCACATGCACACTGAACGCAGGGCATTGCTGCCTCCTCTTAAGTGCCAAGTATGACGAGAGACTGCAATAGCCCCAACTTAACTTGCCATCAGAATCACCTGAGGCTCCATTATGCTGCTGTTTAATCACACAGATGCAGACAGAAGTGAAGCAGCAGCCTGTTGGATTAGCACAAAACAAAAAGAAGCCAGAGCCCCTCAGAGGGCTGGATGTGTGGTCCTGTTGAGCTCCAAATCCAGACTGTGGCGGGGGTTAGGATTTCTGTCCTGGTGGCATTAACCCGATGTCGAAATAAACCCTCTGTGCTCTCATTCTACACCGCTCTGTCTGTGAGGAGGACAACGTAGATTTGGTACAGTTTGCTTTTTGAAAACAGCACTACCTGTGATAAACTGGTGACCTGTCCAGGGTGCAGCTCACCTCTTACTCAATGACAGTTGGGATTGTCTCCAGCGCTCCCACGACCCTTAAGACGACAAGTGGTTAGAATGATAGGATACGATATCATCACCCGTTTAGTGTTTGCAGCAGTGGATTTTAATCTGAAGTCGCTTTCACATATGAACTCCGGACAACGTTGAGAGAATCAAGTCTGGACATGTTGTGGAGTTGAGCTGTGAAATCATTCACACAGAAACTTGACTTTCTGAAGGAGTATAGCTACTCTCCAAAGATCAGTTGCAGATTGAGCACACTGCATCCTTAGATCCATTCCCTCCCAACACATGAGAAACTAGCGATCTCATAAAATTTGATTCTACCTGTAGCTAGAAGCTGTATACAGCGTGCTGTCCTCACTAGCTCAGGTCTTTGACATGCTTTCTGAGAATTTACTGAGTTGGTCTCCACATCTGACAGCATCAGCAGTTATCAACTATAAAGGGAATTTGTTGTCTTTTCATATTTGTTACAATAGCCAATTCTCCAAACAGCTAATCTGTTGTGATACTGTATGTAGATTGATGTAGAATACAGTAGACGAACAAAGCTTATGCATTTCATGCTTTTAACTCCTGCAGACTGGATGCAGCAAATGATAGAAGGATCTCTTAATCAAATCTTAAGACACACGAGACTTGACTTGACTTGGTCTTTCAAGAAGAAGAGGACTTGTGGGGATCTCTGGTGAGGCTTAACAAAAGAGGCTGTACTGCAGACGGTTCATCAAACACTTTCTGCTTTGCTTCAGTTGCATCGTTCAGTTGGTTTAGTATTTTCTCTGTAGCTCAGAAACCTCCTGATATAGTTTCACACAGTTCTGTGTTTATTCAATATAAATGGTAACGTGATGTAATGATGAAAGGAGGGTTCCCGTTGGGATCATTGTTCAACCAGCAGGAACAATGTAATTTGTCACACTGAGATCATTTGTTTCTAGATTAAAGGTTCTAGAAAAGTCCACATGATCAGTTACTGAAGGTTAATGTTTAAGGGTAGCACTTTATAAAAGTTGTTGTGATATAGAAGCTAAACACAAACCCAGCCACATTGTGCTTCTGAACATTGTCAGACTTGCAGAACATTTTCCTCACAGTGAGAACTCAGATGCAGAAAGAGTAAAGGTGGATGTTCCACAGCTTTATTCTCATTTGGAGACATTTTAACACGACCAGAATCTGGAGAGCAACTTAAAATCCTCTCTGCACCGCGACAGACTGAGAGAACAACTGCTTCTGGGTCTCTCAAGTGTGAAACTGACCAAAGGGAGAAGAACCACGCAGAGGAGCTTTAAAAGCCAGAGGACAGGTGCAAACTATGAGCACAATCAACACAGGTGAAACCACCTGTACTGACTGGGACACGGTGTCCGGACTGAATGAGCCTGAGATACAAAGACAAACTTTCTCATTTTAGTTTTCTGCAAAAGGCAAATGGACGAGTTCCTCGACTGACAGATGTTATTTGTATCAACACACACCCACTCCACATATGTGAAGTTGGTCTGTGTTTGACAACATTTCTTAACTTATTTCAGAGCTTCATTCATTTCCTGCATTTGTCACCAGACTCATATCTTCTGTCTCTATATACAGTATAAAAAATAAATCTCATCACAGCAATGATTTAATTATATTAGTTAATTCTTAACTCATATTTCGTGCATCAGAACTATTTGTTTTCAGAGGGATTGGAAACTACTGCCACTCTTCTGTCCAACATTTCGTCTGATAAAGTGCTGTGCGACTCTCACTTGCTGCTCCAGGCATGAATGGATTATTGAATGGGTTTAACAAGCCACACACCCAGCGGCCTCGAGGCTCCACTTTATGGGGCACTTAAATCAAGGTATCTGCATGATTAACTGTTCTGTTTGCAGAGATAATGCAAAAGACAACACAGCCTTCTCAAACCAGTGGATCAAAACATCCTAAAACCACGGCACCTCTTCACATCATCTTATCATTGAAAAGGATTTCACGAATCCTCTTTAAGATATGGTCGTGTTTGTCAGGCCCCTGAAGATCAACCGTGTGTTTCAGATGAAGCTGATTCGATTTGTGGCCAGTTTGAAGGCTGTTGGAGGGAATTTGAAGACAGTTCATGTTATAGTTAAACTGATAAATGTAGCAGCATCTAACACTGATATTCTAGTCTAATATTATTCTGTGCACTCTTCCCTTTTCTTATAAAACATAGTTCTAAAGTTTGCAACTTTTATTGGAGCTAATGCATCAAATTCTCATAACACAAAGAACCATGTTGAAGTTTGTATAAAGCCCAGAGGAACTGACTCAGCGGCCACTGCACCACATTTACCTCACAGCTCCTCAGTACTGTTCTTGGAGGCTTGGTACAAACCCACATAGTCCTAGGAAATCAGCCAAAACATTTAGAAACTAGGTGTGTGCAGGGTTTTAATATAAACAGGACAGAACTGTTAATAAAACCATTGCTTCCTTTATATGTGTCCATTATTTCTGTGTCAGTCTCCTGTTGTCTATATGTGGACAGCGTAAGGGATTAAATAACTCGGTGACAGCTGCACTTTAAAGAGGACTGGCCTTTAACCAGTTTACTGAAATGTCACAGAACTCCTCAGGAAATTCCCCACATTACACCGATCATTCCTTCAGTTCACGTGCACACACACGTGTACTAGCAGCGCTCCTCTCAGAATGCTTAGCTCCTGTTTCACAGTAAAAACTATCTTTACCTCATCGTCCCGCTGTGCTTCAGCCTCTGCAGAGCTTTATAAATGTTTCCTCTCACGCACAAAATGCAGCTTCTCCTTTTAAAAAACACACTCGAGATAAATGCAGAAAAGCTGCAGCTCCAGACACGAGGGCAGGAAAAGGATAAGGATCGTAATCAGAGAGTGGCGTCAGTCTGAGACTCTCAGTCGTCACCAACTGAGAGCCCTTCATCTGCACCTGTGAGCGTTCACTACCACTAAAAGAGGAGATTCACTTTTGATTCTCCTTAAGTAGAGAGTGTACAGTGAGATTTACATCACTTGATTGTGATACATGCTGAACGCTCTCCTACTTTCACTCATACAACATTATTTAGGCACGTTACTTAATAAACAGGCCTTTCTCACTGCAGACTGTTGTAGCAGTTAAAGATAAAGAGGGGAGATACCAACACCCACATATGAGATGGGATCTTCTACACCTGACCCACCAATGCCAAAAAACACTAACAGTGTGCACAACACTTTAGCACTGCCTTAAAAACGGCAAATTCAAAAACAATGGAGCTTTTTATGAACGTTTATCGTTGAACAGCGTCACATTTCTTCCACCTTTGTCTTTGAGACCTGTTAAACCTGGTCTCAAAGGCATCTACAAGTGCTCAGAAACCAGGGAGCTACACACCAAGCAACCCACAAACACTTTAACAAAAACAACAGAGATGTAATTTACCTGGATGAACCCTAATTGGTCCTTTAGGGATATTTACAGCTCATTCATGCTTCTTTTTAGCTGATTAGTCCACTGAACAAGCAGCTGCCCTCATTCCAGGAGCTGCAGCCACATGAATTATCAGTGAGTTAGTTTGTCCAAAGTCAGAATATGTGTCGCTAGATGCTTTATTTTCAGTCCGGGTCACAGAAGCCTTTGATAGCACCTAGTCACACAAACAAAGAAACACACAGCACCTGATCACAAAAATGTTAAAGATGCTGATGTAATCAAACCATTAAACCAAGGTGCTAAATACCTGAAACAGTCACATGTAGTGAAGACAGGATTCTCTTCAGCCTCAATACACACGTGACTCGCTCGACCCCTCTGAATCTGCATCAAAAGGACAAAACAGGAACTAGTTAGTGAATAGAGAATGTCTCATACTGAATGCTTCAAAGGAATTAGCAGTGGACTGTATTTACTGACACCTGTGTGCATTCATAGGAGAATTTCAAACAGTCATCGCTGCTTTCATTTCCTTCATCTGTTACACACATGCAGCAATGATCTGCACAGTCTCCACAGCCTTAATCTGAAATTTCCACATCCAATTGACGTTGTCTTCACTCCAGTCGGGGATTAATAATAAAAGTAAAGAAACCTGTTCTGTTCAGTTTCACTTCTTCGTAGAGTTTTGTAGATTTGCATATTTGTGGAGAGTTTTTAATGTTGCCTGAAGGCAGCCAGGTAGTGGCAGATGGATCAACTTGTCACAAGGATTAAAAGAAAAGTTAAAAGATGGATTGAAGTTAAAGGGAAATTCCATTAAAACGTCCGCCTTGATTTATTTGAATGATAGAAAGACGCCTCCACTGAGACCCTTAATGTAATTATATGCAGATACGTTTCAGATTTGTGAAGTGAATGTCACCTTGTATTATATGAATATTACTCCAGTTGAAATTCAGCCGTGATTCATGTGAATGGAGGTTGTAACTTCACGAGTTCGGTGGATGTTTTTATGGTTTGAACTTTACTCTAAAAGCATCGAATTACAACGCCGCTTTTAGCTGAGAACTAATTCTCTTGAAATGTTTACTGAAGACCTTCCAGCACATAAACAGGAGACGACACAGCACACGAAGCTCTGCGAGTACTGAATGAAGCTCTCAGCTGCTTTTGGCTCTGCATGTCATTTCACAGTTATCATTGCAAAGACAGAATAAAGCCTGTTTACTTTAGATCTTCAGGCCTCCTCGATTGTGTAGTTGCATAGCAACCAGTTGGAAAGGAAAAGAAATTGAGTTGACCCGTGCATCATGAGCCTCGACGAGCCAGCAGCTACTCCCACAATTCCACTGGTAATGTACGTATGTCGAGTTAGGAAAACACTAAATCATTTGGGGGGAAGCTGCACGTTATGTAATGAGTTTGGAGAGAACGCAGCTAATTTGAAATAAGATGGAACTTTATTGATCTTTACTTCAAAGCAGCAAAAGTAGAAACATGAATAGAAATATAAAATATGAAAAGATAAAATGTAAAATAATGAAGGCAATGAAGTGAGGAGATATTTACCAAAAAGATGCTACGTCTGTGGAGCGTTTGATCCCATCTCACAGTTTCCATCAGCTAAGACAAACAATGAGGTAACTAGACGTGTTAATGTGAACTTGTCCAGACAGTCAAGTAGGTTATAGTTTGTATAAGTATCTCATCATCGTCGTCATCATCATCATCAAATCTTGTTCCAGCTGAATGAATTTGACCTGCTGAGGTGGTGAGGAGGTAAAACGCACCCACCTCACTGATTCGGTGTGATTTATTACAGTAATTATCTCATCTGTGTCACCTCTCACTGCGGATCGCTGCTCAGCTACACCTAATGTAACACTGTTAATGTTGTAATGTAGAAGAAAAACAGTCCAGACGTGCATTTATCTGCAGCCGCACTGGACTTGGAGAGTTTTTCTAATCTAATCTGTTTGCAAATGTTTTCAAGGATTCAAAGTGTTTACTGTCATGTGCACATGAGGAAACGTGTTTCCCTGTACAATGACATTCTTCCTTTGCTGTCTGTAAGTGTACAAGTACCAGAAAAGTAAAAAAAAAAGATTTAAGCTATGTACAACTGTATGTGCAGGTTTTGAACACTGGATACATTTCAGCTGTATTTCTCAGTCTACTCAAAACTGTCTGAACAGATAGAAACCAGATATTCTTTGGTTCAAATCAATACAACAGTCTACACACTCTCACTTTACTCACTTTTTTGCACATAGCCTGTCCAAAATGTTTGTAGTTGGCAGTAGTTGTGTGGCTGAAAGCATCGATTGCTGACACTAATGTAAGGCTGAAGCTGCTGCTGAAGCTGCTGTGCAGCCTGCAAAGATATTTAGTTACACCTACATATAGACACCCGGGAACATCCTAATCTAGCACAGGGTTTTGATGTATATGGTTGGAAGTTTGGCAACAAAACAGTGGAAAAGCAATTAGCAGAAACTGCTTTCCATGTCTAATCCCCAAGGATAAACGATGTTTAGGGGGTTCTCAAGTTTATATCTGATCCTCAAACCTGTTTAAACATGTTGACTCTCACTTTTTAACCCAACAACATCGAGGAAAATGAAAAATCAAATAATGGTTATGCAACAAAACAAAAACCACTAACAACAAACTCCACAGGGCAGGGGTGGAGGTACTACAGTCCCCCATTTACAGAAGACTTCACAAGCAGAAATACAGAGGCCACACCACCAGACGCAAACCCGTCATCAGGCAGAAGAATCCGAAAAAAACCCCCAAAAAACTGTTGGAAATTTGTACAGAGACGAACCACAGAAGTGTAGTAAGTAACGTAAAATGGAAATATTCCAGTAAACAAGAGATTTGAATTTTATTGTCTTAATTACTTTAAAGTTTAAGTTCCATTCAGCATTTAGGTCTCTGGATATAAAATAAGTAAAAACAGAAACTTTACCCTCAGATTCATCATTGGATCTTAAACCCAGGTGTCTTTGGCGTTCATGAAAAACAAATGCATTAACCTTGCCGTCCTTTGGAGGGGACTGAATGTCAGTTAGAGACTGTTAACTGAAAATGTGAATCAGTGGTGCAAATGAAATCAAGCTCTATTCAGCAACACTGAATTATCATCAGTGGAGTGACACGTTACACAATGCGAGCTGACATCATTTTCAGGTTAGTACCCAGCACCATTCACTTCTACTGAATTAATTTGGATTGTGCTTCAATGGATTTTTCCACATGCAAAGAAACAATACAAAGCATAGTACAGAATGAACACGGAGTGGCTGTGAGGTCATTAGCCAACATTTAAAAAATAAAAAAACTCTCCCTGAGGAAGTAAGTGCCATTCAGCTCTGTTGTGCCATGATTTCAGGCCATTTCTCTCTCTCCTTCGTCATTATTTCTTTGAGTTGTTCTTTTATTAAACAGGGATTTTAATGTTTTGGAAAACCCACTAACAAAAGATATTCAGTGAGTGTTTTCATGAGAAGAAAAAATTGCTAGAGAGAAAAAATGACAGAATAATATGAGAGGGAATTGTGATTTTATGGCTTTCAAAAGATAATAACATCTCTTTATGACTCACATGGCACATCTGAATTGCCAGCCAGAATAGAGCATGCATTTCACGACACTCTCAGATCCATCCTGTTTACCCATGGTGCATAGTGCAATATTTCACCGTGATGAGCAAATGACAGAAGACTTGGGAAGAAAGGATTTCACTGGAGGTTCTTCAGGAGTCGATGCGGCACTGCTTCAGTCAGTCATTAGCATTGCATCACCTCCCTCTAGTGTCGAACGTGGCCTGAAAACCGTCTCTTCAAGTGTCGATTTATGATCAAAGCAGTTACCTGGATCTTAAATAAACCAGCTCTCTCCTCACTTTATCCACACTGTTCATTAGTTTGTTGTAAGACATGTTTTGTTAACAGTGGGGGCACTTTTTTTCTTACCCCCTGGAAACATGGCTCTGCTGTCCAGTTCCATCACCCTGTGTGTGTCTTATGATGTGAATATAAAACCCTGCACTGTGATTTGCATAAGATACAGCGTTGGAGTAATGCATGCATGCAGAGCCTTTGATGTTCTGCTTGTTCCTTTCCACAGTAAATCTCTGCCTCCATGATGACGGCGTGCTTACATGTGATGTGACTGCAACACGGCTTCAAAAACACCAACATCATACAGTACACAGGTGTTACAATATTAACATTTAGCGTAGGTGCATTGGTTGAGACCGGGAAAATATAATCCCCTTTAAAAAGACAAAGAGATGGTTGCAGAATGTACTGTACAATACTTAGTTACTAGTTGTCTTGAGTCCAAGTAGCAAATATACTGTTAGTGGAGAAAACTATTCAATATAACAGAAAATTCAGCACTGATGTCAGTGGTAAATAAAGTGGGATGTTTTATTGGTACAATGTGTGACCCACAGCCCTCTCAAGCAGAATTTGCTCTGCATCAGGATGATTTGTCATAAGCCAAGCAGGGTGTAGGTGGATTATGTCTTTAAAGACCCATATACAAGCTGCGTTCGAGGAGGACGCAGTGTGGGTTTATTATGAAGTGGAAAATTTGAGGTTCCACTCATTGTGATTTGAAATCATTCTGCAACATCCTTGACTCTTCGTGTGCTTATTGAAACATCTGGTTCATGTTGGAGTGGTTTCATTTTCATGTGTGTATAGAAATGTAAGCACTCACTGTTTGGTTTGAAAGAAGAAAAGTCTTGTGGTGAATGTCACTTTGAGTGGCAGTGAATATGCCTTCATCACCTGTCAGACGGATCCTTCTGGGCAGAAGCTTGGAACTATATTTAGCTAAAAGGTGACAGCCCAGAATGAATGAGTTGTGGAAATGGACTGTCAGTGTCAGAGCTGTGCAGTTTGACCAGTCTGACAGGTTTTAAATTTAAAATGCTAATTTCACACCAAACAATATGAGCAGGTTACATACAGAATGTAAAGGTTATTGTCTGACTGACTGTTAGTTTGTATTATATTCCACTTTCTTGTTAATGAGCCGTGAGCTGGGAGTTCGTGTTGCATGTAACATTACATATGAAGGAGAAGCATCATAGCTCTGATGAAGTCACTGACCATATTTTGTGGTGATATTCAATGTCGTTCAACATCTCTGCTCAAACTTATTCAGCACTAAAGCAAAACTTCGAGATACTTGTCTCTCAGTTCCTCAGAAACACAAGAAAAAGCCCACATGGTCCCAGCACACAGAGGAGACCAATGAGTCACAAGGAAGAGAAACAACTCTCCATTTATTGGTGGTGGCGTCCAATTGATCTGGAATAAGCCTGGGTAATTGCACTTTCCTTTCATGTTGGGTCTGTTTGGATTCTGGGACTGAGGAGGATTACTCTGCCTCTAGCAGACACCCACGCTTGTAAAAAAATAAAAAATCCTCCAATACATCAAACACTGCTGTTACTTGGACCCTACTCACTCAGAAGAGATGAAATGGCACAGAAGGTGGGAGGATTTAGGACTCTAGGTTATTACTGATATCAGTGCTAAGAGCCTTGATTTGTCAGAGAAGGTTACAATGCTACTTTCTCTTACCCAGCAAACATGCAGTGGTACCGAGATGTGATTATTCCTGCATTACAGACTTTCTTCTGTATGTTTGACATTTGCAGTTCAGACTTAACGTCTGCTGGGTAGGACGCAGTATTTTCTTTATGGATGTGGAAAACTCAACATCTGTCCAGTGCGGTCCACCACAGAAACCAAACTGGGTCCAGGTCAACTTCCTGCAAGTGAAGAGAAGATGAAAGGGGGAAGGTTCAATTTCCCCTAGTGAAGAGTGCAGCACACTCCTAAAATAATCACAGCTGTGAAGGACCGAGGTGAATCACAAGGACCAAAACAAAACGGTCTGAGACAAGAACAAGAGGGCAAAGCAGCAGCAGGTGTCCTGTGGTTTCAGCTCATATAAATCAATCCTGACCGAGCTGCGGGAGCATCGGCCACAACGTGAGCTCCATCACAACAGGACCTGTAGCTTCTCTAAACGAGTTTCACTGGCTGAAAGTCTGCACCTCACACGGCTGCAGAGAAAATCCATACTACCCATACTACTGCTGAAGCAGGAAATTGGTTGTGAAAGCAGTTTAAACAAAAACATCATAGCTCCAACCCCCCCGGAGCTGGAGTCCTGGGCAGAAAAGTTTCTCCATGCACTCTTCATAAGGATGTGTGTGCTGCATAACCAAGATCTCAGACGTCCTCTCCTTCTGTTCATTAACATTACTGCTGAATGAGAGGTGTTGAATTTTCTACAGAATGACAGATGGGACAGATCTGAGTGCTTGTTCAAACTCAAGCTGAATATCTGAACATTCAAACTAACAGAGAGAAGAGATTAAAATGAGCTTTTATGACCTTTAAAGATTTAATTTAATTTAATTTAAAGACGATGTTCTAATGAAACAAATCTGACATCTTCCTTGGAAGTGGACGTTTTCATCCACATCCACTTAAAATCCTAAATATATGATATTATTGCTAATTAGCACTCTTTAAAATTGCATTAGCTGCTCATTTTAAATCTACAGTATATATTCCTTCTAGACTGTGGGACCCCCAAGTTGAGGAGCAGTGGACTAAGAGGCTCTGATTGACAAACGTCAGAAATAAGAAGCAAACGCTGCCAAGTGCTGCTTTGTTTGAATAGTTTGAATATGTCTGTCCCCAGGTCTTCTTCTTTTCCCTCTTTGAATGACAAACACAGACTACTGCCGTTGTACAGTTATTTATTCTAAAGTTGCACTTTTTGGCCTAAATGAAGGCGACTTGAGTCAAGTTTATTTAACCTTTCAGAGACACGGAGCTCAAAATCATTCAAGATAAAACACAATGTGCCTAAACAGCTCTGACCGACGACCGTTTCCTTGTGATCCTTGAAACTAAAACAAGTTGCAGTTTTCCTCCCCTCATACAAATCTGAATGATCTGCCGTTACTGTCATGTGGCACATCCTCACTTCCTCGAGTCCTTGCATTGCAGATCAGTCGAGTGTCTTTTCAAGGAGCTCAGTAAGGGCCAGATGGTGCGATCAGCTGGCCTCCTCAGAGCTCAGCGTGGATGTGGCTTGTCCTCACTCAGATCCCTTTGTCGTCTAATGCCTGCTTGGATCTCAGTCAACCTGCGCCAGGCTGACTGGATCAAAGAGAATATTTACAGGCGCTTCTGTGTCGGACCAGCTTTGAAAAGAATCCTTGTCTTGCACTTCTCGATTTAGCAGCAGGAGAGCTGGGGGCAAACCTCGCGCTGCTTGGTTAATGTTCAAAATGGAGAAGGATGTGGCAGATATGCTGATGTATGGAACCTTGATCTTGGCATTGTTTCTTACAGTACTTTACTGTGGCACGGCTGATTAGCAGCTTGAGAGTTGTTGCTTTGCATCACGGCCCCTGGTGAGAGCTGATAGCAGTGAATTTTTCACACAGCCCCCTCGTCTTATAAATAGGTTGCCGAGCTCCTTAGTGATGTTTCTCGAGATGTGGGCTCCTGTGGCTTCTCTCAGGTTGTTTATATTCAGTATGCAAGAGTCTTTGAGAGGAGGACCATCAAAATAATGAAACAGATCTTGTGAAGGAGTTTCTTTATACACTGTGTTGTCATTTTATTAGGAACACCGGCTAAGACTAATTCAGTACATCTAGAAAAGCAGTATCAACATCAAGGACAAGAAAATATGCAGCGTTTAGAATCTTCTACATTGAAATATTCAGTAATTCTCACCTGCAGTCTGAGTGTTGAGCTCTGAGTAATCTGTAAAATGGAGAAAAAGAAATCCCCCTTTAAGAGAGCTCCGTGTGGTGATGTTTAATACAGTAACAGTAGTACTGCTGGTGACGGGAAACATCTCCACAGTCTGACTACTGAGAGTGTTTTGCATATGCTTTGATTTAGCAAACAATGACTACACTGGATTTAATTTGATGTATTAAATAGTGTGGTAATATATTTTCTGCAATTACAGCAACAACTGATTAAAATTTAATCGCATTTAAATGAAAAAAAAAAATGCACACAGTTTATTATAGTAATAACACAGCCAGCTTCTAACGCAATGTATAGAAGGAACTGCAAAGTAGAGAAGCTAAGAAGAAGAAAGTAATAAAGCTGATGCAACTTACATATTAGCTGTGTGTTGTTTTAAATGTTTTGGAGCCAGCAGTAGTGATGTGGTGCTGATAAAAAGTGAATAAACTCTTCCACAATTTTCAATTTCAGCTCTGCACAGGTAAATACTCCCTACAGGGAACAGCCATGGGCTTGTACTCTGAGTCAGACACAGACGCTCTCACACTCTCTGCTCTGTCTACACAGTGGGAGAACATCGTGTTTCTGCGTTTGCCTCCATTCCTGCTTCCTACAGTGGCATAAAATGCTAAAAGATCACTTCTGTGCAGACAGGTGCCAACACACCCTTCTCTGATACCTTTTCATTTTATCAGCTGAACTTCATGCAACTTTTTAAAGTTTTGAATTTATTGAAACCGTCTCTCCCTGTGTTTTATATTTGTTTTACTCAGAAAGGAAAGTTGCCTGCTACAGATGGTAGGTAGCCACACCCATGGAAGTACGTGCAATTCCTCAATTCCTCACACACAAAAGACAAAATTAATTAATTTAAAAGTTTTATTGTATTTTATACTGAATAGTTTCAATGAATGCAATGTGTTTTATTACAGATTAGTCACTGGGGTTGGGTCTTAATTTATTATTTTTTGTGAGATTGTTTTTTACCCCCACTGTTAAATATTATTATTATTAAATAATCTTCTTACTTACTTATTAGTGATTTTATCTTCGGCAGCTTCTTCAGGGAACTACACAAAAAAAGTCTCGTATTTCGTTGGACTGTCCACAGGCTTGTATGTAGACACTGGACATGATGGGTGCATCACTTCTCCTGCCCCTCATCGTTCAAACTATTATTACATCAACTCACATATCATCACACACAACTGTATGAACATAACACAACAGGTAACACTCATCATTCATAGACAAATCACATCTGATAGGAATTAAGATACCACCCAACTGCAGCCTTGCGTTAACTAGATGACGTCAGTCGCAATCTGCCATCGGCACATGGGCTGACTCAACCAAAGAGCATTTGCATTACATTAAAAACCTAATTGAACTTATAGATATAGATAGGAAAATGTAAATACTACACTATGAACTTTGGTGTTTCTACATGAAGTTAATTCCTGTCAATCGATGCATGAACAGTGTTCTTCTTCCTTTAACATTGAACCTTAATTTTATTTCATTTGATCACACGTCTTTTCATATAGTTGTGGGCCCGTTGCCTATAGTCTGGTTAACAGTGACTGTTTTTTTGATAGAATAATCTTTGGGTCAGAGTCTCATGGTGGTGCAGTTGGATTTTAAAGTAAGGCCCAGTTGAGTGAACTGCTTGGCCCGATCACACCTGCTTTTGGAATGAACTCTTGAGTAAATCTATTTTCGGAACCAGCTTCAGTGAAGAACACGTCCTCTGCTCTCTCAGACTGGAAGTGTCCACTGTCGCATGCTGAGATAATGACTTTTGTGGTATGAATAAATGACAGCAGGGTCTTTTTTCCTCTTCACTCTTCACACGGGAGTTCTGTCTTGTCCTGCAGCGCAGCTCAGGCTGTAATGAGTGCTGGCCACTGGTGATGATGTTATCATCCAGCTCCAGAGGGGGAGGCAGAGGTGTAAAAACATCCAGGTCTGTACTCTCCCTGCTCTCTTTCATCCTTACAGATACCTAATTAGGGCCCGCAGGTAAAGAAATTACCAGATACCTTCCTGAAGATATCCGTCTCACTGTGGCTCCTTTCTTGACCTTTACTAGTTGTTGTTTGACTTACACACCATCTAGGCAGCTAATTTGTCGGTAAATGGGAGAGTCATGTATTGTTCACATGTGGCATGCTTCCCTCTCATTAGCTCCGCTCTTGCAAACCCTAATTAGCTTCCAGAAGGTCAACTCACCTCTGTGGTGTGCAACAATGCAGGGATACACTTCAGTGGTTCTGCCTAAACACACCCACACTCATTCTTACATAAGCATATATAGCCTATAAATACACACACCCCCTGAGTGACCAAGCTGCTGAACAGTTACAAATGCTCCTGACGAAGCGGCTGGGTCGTACAAATAAAGACAAACTGCAGAGAAACAGGAAGAGAGAACTTTAACTTTCTTCTATAGAGTCTTGTGTGCAACCTCCATCCACCCCAACCCCCTCACTGCAGATGAAATTCCCTCACTAGAGTCAGTGTCTGAACTAAAGAAACTGCAATGATGGTTATTTTAAGGTAATTAAACATTAATGAAATCCTAATTACTGTATAACTGGTATGTTCTAGTTCTGCAAATATATTCTACGTATTCTAACTCCTACACACAGCAGCTTAAAAGTGAAAGGAGAGATGATGACGGTGAATTATTACAGCAGCTCTGCGGATTCTCCTTGTTTTACTTGGTGTCTTTACATTTGGACCATGAAAAATGTCATGGTCCCAGTATTTTCTGTTACATGTATCTAATGTGTGTGTGATCTAATAATCCACTGGAATAAGCACCATTGCTAAAAAATGCTGTGACAAATCAGCTGGGCACAGTGTGACAGTGATCTGGGAGAAATAATTAATGCACACCAAAGCTACATCCTTGCTGCAGCATACAGGTCTCCCACAGGTGTATCCCTGTCAAAACTAAAAGTGGTTCACTGGAGTGGATACGATACACTTCTGCATCCCTTTGGGTCTTCTTTGTAGCAGAGAACCTCTGAACTGCACAAGGAATCCTGCACCAAAGAAACATTTTAGACAAGAAACACGCATTCAGATCCAATCGTCTGTTAATGATATTTTAATGATGTTATGGGACGCATGAGAACTTTAACATTAATTTTAAATAGCTGGAAGGTTTAATGAAGCATTTTATTTATTGTTGCAGGAGCCTGAAGTCTCTGTGGGACACAGTCTTTGAAAAGTCCTGAACAGAAACATGCTCCTTGTTAAACCAGTTGCTCACTGACTTGCAGGATGAAAAAGATCATTCAATTAAAGTGGTTATTCTGTTCTGCAGAGTGTATGTAAAGATAAGGAATACATGTGGTGTCTTTTTCTTGGATGGAGCACAGTGAGCAGGTTGATGGATGGTTCTATATATCAGGATCACCGCCTCATCATCTGCGTGGGTTTGTGTGGAAAACATTAAGAGCTTTTTAGGACTTTGGTCTTCGAGTGCGTTACTGTGTGAACATTAGATACATATGGAAATAATGACCACACTCAGGAATAAAGATTTACTATAAATGGCAGATACACATACAATATAGCTGTAATAGAATCTCTTTTCTTCACAGTTAAACCCTGTCTTCATGATATGATGTCCAAGTATTACTAATTTGCAATATGAAATGCATTTCATTCTCATGTTTTAATGAAAACATTTATTTCTCTGTCTAAAACAACATGTTCTTGCTTCAGAATCAGCTTCTAACACTATGTTGATATCTTTGTTACATTATCCTGTAATATCTGAAAATTAACCTGCATGCCCACAAGCCCTTTATGAGTATAATGTATGAAACAAAGAACATGTATCAGTGGTCCTTCACTAAACTGTGATCCTGCTCATTTGTCAGCAGTCAGCATCCCACACAGAAATCCCCAGGGAGCGAGCCCAGAATATTAATGGTGTTTTCCTAAACTGGGACTAGCATGTGGAGCACTAAGGTTCCCGGCAGTTATGCCAAAATGTGATGTATTTCCCCAAATTTGATTGTTGTATGTAACTGACTGTAATGAATATACAATGCTAGTCCCAAAAACAAGTCACTACTTTGATTTAACTCAGGAAATAGGTAAGAGCCTCCCATTGGATAATTACTGCATGAGGATTAGTTTTTAACCCTAACTGATGGAACGAGTAGCTTATCATTTGTTAAACAACCATGACTGAAGACACATCCTGTGGTCGACGAAAACATATTCATCCGATTCAGAAAGGGTCAAATTACTGACATGAATTAAACAAAGAAAACATCTAAGGAGATTGATGAAACTACTAAAACTGGGTTAAGAACTGTCCAATGGAAGAAGGTCATGTGGTCTGATGAGTCCAGATTTACTCTGTTCCAGAGTGATGGAGCATCAGGGAAAGACGAGAGGAGGGTGAAGTGATGCATGTATCATGTCTAGTGCCCACTTTACAAGTCTGTGGGGGCAGTGCTATGATCTGGGGCTGCTGCAGTTGGTCAGGTCTAGGTTCAGCAACGTTATGAGTACAAAGACTGAGGTCAGCTGACTACCTGAATATACTGAATGACCAGGTTATTATCAATGGATGTTTTCTTTCTTTATGGCAATGTCAGGATTCACTGGGTTTAAAAGAGTGGTTCAGGGAACATGACACATCATTCTCACACATGCATTGGCCACCACAGAGTCCAGATCTTAACCCCATTGAGAATCTTTGAGATTTGCTAGAGGACCCTTTGTACAGCGTCCGACTCTCCCATCATCAATATTACGATACATTCATTCAATTATATAAAACGAGTTGAAATGAGAAACTATTTGTGAACCTACCCCTGCAGGTAGTATGACCAGAAGCATGTGCGAGTACATCAAGAAGTAAATGGAAAGGTAAAGTGTAAAGTGGCCTCAAGCATGTAGGATGGATGTGGTCTAACTGTCTTATTCATGTTTCCAGTGTCTCTGGTCTAATAAGTCACTATGTGCCACCAATATTATCATGGATTAACAAACCAGAGGAATCCTAACAACTGCAGATTTATCACTTTAAATCTTTTTGAAACCTGCGTGTGAGAGAAGGTTAATTAGTATTTTTACTCCTGCAGTTTGTTAAACTTTGTTCTGTATCTAAGAAACTTTATATATATATGAGTTCCATTCGGTACTGAGAGCAATTATTATACTACGGCATCCCATCTTCCTGCCAAGGCAGAAATTATAGCATGGCACGATGAAAAGCACAAAAGGTGGACAAGGTGCATGTGCAATTATGCCTTGCATCTCCGCACAACACGCACTGATCTGTGAGGTCGCTATTTACAGCAATCATACAGTACATCTCAGTGATTCTCACTGAAGCAGAATAATGCTGGTGTTATGTTGCAATAAGAAACATGAGATGATAATGTGACAAGAAAAACACAGGCTTCTCCACTGTGTGAAGCAGATGTGACCTTTAGCTCTGACATGTAACGCACCTGTATGAGCTGAATCTGTAATCAACAAGTCGCCTCTTCAGCTCCGCATGTGGGGAATAGAAACAACAAGAGACACATGGCATGTTGGCTTTAATTTTAGTGTTTTGAGTTACTGAACTTATCAGAACTCTGTTTAAAACTCCCACGTGTGCAATTACGCCTGTAAACAGCAAGAATAGATTTCAACTTCTCTCGACAGAGTTAGATTCACATTTCACGTCTGCTGCCAGTGTTCAGTGCAGGATTTATCACCTGGTGTTTGTAGGGTCTCTGACCTCAGTTTGTGTCTGGATAAAGACCTGCATCTAATGTAATGGTTTGAGATTGAACCAAGACCGTGCTGTGCTTCCTGTGCACTGTGAAAACATTTGTTTTAACGTGTTGGCATTGAATCTAGATATTTGGAAGGTCTGATGTGAACACAGTGATCAGGCTGCAGTAAAAAATAAAAAAACATTAGGTAGCAGCAGCAGTGGAAAGAAAAATGACGTGAGGTCTTTTTTTTTTTTTGATGTGCCATTTTAAGACGCCAAGTGTGGGTGTTGTTTAGTTCACATGCAAATGTGTTCTGGCCGAGTCAAACAGATGATCCCTGCTTGATTTTACTGACTGAATAAAGATATTTTCAGACACAAGAAAAGGATCAATGAGCGTTTAAGTGAACATATTTGACATAATATTATTTAATATTATTTATTATATTAACAAAATAATTTAATACATGCACTGTAACTGTAGCTAATAATCGATTTAGATAATGGTTGGAGGTGTGGACAGAGATGACCAACAAACACACGATAAACTTAAACCAGATACGTCAGTATTCACAGATAGAGTGCTTAAGTTATCTCATCTAACATATCTAATAATACTGACTTTGCTTACTGCAGCATCTGAATATAAAGCAGAGAGGAAGTGAAGAACACAGCTACACATATCACAAAATCCAGAAGTGCATTACTAACTACTGTTCAGCTCCTCAAGCTGGTGCAGGATGGCTCGGTTTTAGATTAGTGAGTCAACCATGAGTCAAGTACCCTGATCAACTTCAGAGGAACTTTGCAGTGGATTTGATGGATTGTCCTGGTCTGACCCATCTGTCTCTGGATCAGGTCATCCAAAAACAAAGAGGGAAAGATGGTGGATGAGCTCACAGGAAAGGAGGCATGGGGGCTGTTACTGGCTGCCAGCTTGGCAAAACACACCAGCACTGCAGTGAAACACATCTGTGGGCCCATGTGGCCACTTTTACTGCTTTACTGACATAACAAGAGAAACATAATCACCAGTACTCACAGTTCTCCAGCTGGAGATCTTGGAAATAGAGAAACGATGTTGTTTATCAGGATTTAGCTTTTTGACACTGATCAGCCACAGCAGTTAAACCACCACATGGATTTAGTGTTGATCAGTCGATGAGATGATTCACATATGCTTGCTGTTGTTGAGCACGGGCTCCATTAATTAACCCACCACCTCCATTAGCGAGCGAACTCGCTGCTGGTGGGTGTTGAGTTGAAGATGGCAGGGAGCCTTCGGGAATCTGGTGCACAGTATTTGGAGCTGATGTGTTGCTGAGGTTGTGCTTCTGCTGAGTTCCTAGCTCTTCGACAGCTTTAAGAAACTAAAAAGGTTCTTAGTTGTTCCGATCCAGGTCCAACATGTCGTCATTCTTCTGTTTCGTTTGATGTGAAAGGGATCGATCGTTTTATGTGTGGAGCTGTGTGTGAATCTAGGTCACGCTGCCTGATTGGTGGTCTCAGATGGAGGAGCCCCCCAAACAATTAACTATCCAACACTGCTTCACCTTTTTAAACTGTCGGATGATTTTTTTTTTTAAGGTTTTGGACATGTTATGATTAACAGAATAATTAACACCATCACCTACCTGGGAAGTGCTGGTTAATGGCTCAGTTTAGAAACATAGTAGTATGTAACTATATCTCAAATCATTAAAGGTATCTAGACCACAGAGGTTCTGTCAGCTTGTGCTGGCATTCCTGGGATGGAGAATCAGGGTCATTATCCCCTCCATGTGTAGTGCCACGGACAAGGGCAGAGTTCAAGGTTCTTATGTTGAACTTAGACCAACTGTGGAATAACAGAACAATGTTGATGTCTGAAAAGAGATGTGGTGATAAAGGCTCTACAACAATCTGTCCACATAATGTGGAATTATATATTGTATTTATCTCTTTTTATATTTGGATGATTACTATCCTTTTGGTTGGTTCTTCACCACACCCCTATGGCTACCATATGACTTACTTACTTTCACTTACACTTACACTTTGTTAAGTCATTATTTTCTGAACAAAAAACTTGAAACCTTATATTCTATAGTCTAGCAGTTTCACACGTCCTTTCTGTTGCAAATTGGTTTTGAAACATCATTTATTATGTGACAGGTTTGCATTTAACAGAGTTAGTACAGGTTTTAGCTGCCAACCATTTTCTTTTGGTGTGTTTCTTTGCTGTAACCTTGTGAGTGCAGAGCCAAACACTATCACACTGTTTCAAGTCGTTAGTCAGAAGCCAAATCTCCAATTTGATTGTGCTGAAGCGTTGTGATTCACAAAATGGGTGATCGGACAACAGGAAAGGAAACGTCTCCGAGCATTGGGCAGAATGCAATTAGAGACAAGGATGCTGAACATAATTGGGTGTGACACATGTTAATAGCCCTTCATTTAGACAAATTTGGATTTACAGTCTGCAGCTGGATGACAGGGCAGAAATTGGAGTGGATGCTCTTGGAAAACAACAAGTCATTATGTTGCTGTGCGAGCGCTGGCAGCCAAACGCATGTGAAGTCACCGCCAAATGAGCATGCAGCCTGATTGCTGCCACACTAAATAAATAAATAAAAAATAAACCAGCCCTTTATCTGCACACCTGCATCTCTGTCAGGCCTGAAATTACATTTGTTTCCCATTTGAAGGGACCACTCAGTTTGAATTACTGCCATTCTTTGTCCCAATAAAACCAACACAGGTTTGATGAATGAGACACAGCTTTTATAGGGTAAGCTGCAGAAGCATTTAGTGAGTCAACTCTGACAGGAAATTATCTCAGTGCAGATAAACTGTTTGATAGAGTGTCGCAGCAAACAGGACGAGAGCGCTGATCTTTTCAAAAGGGCAGGTGAGCTTTTAGAGAGCAAACAGAAAGAGCTGCATGAGCAAAATAACCCACTGTCATGTATTAAAAGAGGAACCATCTCAAGATGACGCCTGTATTCTTCTTTGAGAACAGGGAGAACAGAAATCCCCCTGATAACAGCAGAAAACTCCTGACGAGTGCCTCACACTGAACTGACTGCAACCTGCTTTAAGATTCATGCTGGAGCAGTGATTCATCTTAATTCACGCTGTGCTGGAAGATTGTGTCTGACCCAGTGAAGCTCCCTGCATGAGAAGCAACAATAAAGCCGCTCGCTTCTCTGCTGACTTTGTCCACGCACGGAACATTGATCTTCACACAGACTTCCCAGTGCTCTCGTCTCCTGGATGTTATTTGCAGACATTAAGCTCGTTGCTCCAGCAGACTAAACGTAATTTAAGAGACATTAGTGGTTTTAGATTCTGAAGGAGGAAAGCAACACAAGATGTCCATTCATCGGCAAACTTAACGTGGAAAAGAAGCAAAAGATCAAAACAAAAAAGTGTGTTAAGGGTAACACACTGAACTGAACTCTCAAGAAAGACCAACAGCACAAAGTTTACAGCAGCCCTTTAGGAAACCTGAGGAGGATTTTAAAGCTTATCAAGTCTACATTAGTATATTATAAACCTGTAATCCATTTATAAATGGTGTAAAACATTGCACCAGCTGTGATAAATGCTTATGTGAATACACACACACAGGCCTTTAAGAAGTTTCAAAAACATTATCTGAACAAACTCTAACTTCACATTTCCAAATTAGTCAAACTAAGTGGAAATCAGCCAAGGTTTGGTGCAAACTTCTATTTTTTGTTGTCATTCTTTAATTTCAATGCTACAGGGAAACAAAGGGAAGAGAGGATTTTATACCAAAAGGACTTTAACATTAGAAGATATTAGATATCCACTTGATTTAATTACCTCCAACTCAGGTCAAAACATATTAGATGAAGCTTTAGGTACTTTGTGTGTAATGATCTGCAGGATCAAATCACAGCAGTATTACTGATCATGATTATAAACAGTGACCTATAAAACATTAGACATGTTTAAAAAACCTAAGTATGAGTTTTTATTGACATAAATAAAACCTTTACCACGATGCCTTTGTTAAGATTAAAGATTTTTAGGATTGTAAAACCATAATGGTTTGTTTTTGCCCAGGAGCTATTAAATTTATGAAGGAATAACATCTTCTTTTATTAGAAAACCTCTGATCAGAGAAGAAACCACCAACTACAATATTAATGCTTTTGCAAACCAGTGGTGACTGATGATATGAGTTCACTTTCTCTTGACGGGTTTCTTTGGGGGATAACACGTGGATCCTGAAGCACAATCAAACACTTTGGGAGAATGATTTGTGTATTGGCCTCACTCATGTCTGTTGTACAGTATATTTAATAACATCTGTGTCTAACTCTCCGCAGCCTGATCACATCTCCACCCATTCACTTTTTGATCAGTTCTAACTAATTAAATATTATGGGTTTTGGGCACTAACCCTATAGTGCTAATGTGCTGTCATAATCAACTTCTCACCACAGTTCCCCTGTTTATGATTCAGGAAGTGAGGCCAAATTGGCTTTTCTCTGCACGGGAAACACGGAGCCAAATTTATACTGCGGCACATCACAGTGTGTCTAAGATAACACAGTGCACCATCTGTTGTATCTTAGTGTACCTGTGAGAAAGTTTGGTAACATAGATTTAAAACTAGAGCTGGGTCAAATGAAAGCACAAAATATTCATACAGACCTGCACTTTGAGGACTGAAGTCAGAGATTCAAGTCACTTCACAGCAACTTCCAGGCCGTGTTTTATAGATTTTATTAAGGTTAATTTATATATCAACATTTGAAAAGTTGCTTATACATAAAATAAAAACTAAATATTGTTACAATCAGAGACATTAGGACATTTTTAATTGTTCACTAATGCACTTTTGTCCACATGAGTAGTGAACAACATTTTCGGACATCACACATCTACACGTATGATGAACATGCTCATAACTCTGTTTCAATGTCAGCCACCTAAAATCTTTGAACCACTGATATTGAACTGATCTTGACCCCTGTAGCTTTTTGGTTTTCTGCAGTACCTCATTTATTCCTTGGCTTTTTTTTTTTTTTTTATAAATAAAAGCCGTAACTTGTGGTCTGTGGTTACTTCTTTTTACTTGTTTACATGTGGGGTCCACGTGCAAATGACCTCCCTAGAAATTAAATTCTTAGGAAACAGGGTTGCCGTTAGAAACAGGACATTAAACCCTTATATCTGCTTATGACCACATTGTTTGTAGACATTTCAATTAACTACTATTAATCAACTGCTTTTAATATGTATTACATGAGCAGTGAGTGCCAGAGCTCCTAGAGGAACTGAGCAACACATCAAGCCATGAAATGTTTTTGATAGCTGATAACAGTTCAGGCTAAATGGTTTTGTTAACAAGGCAAAAAGCAATAACAAAACACTTGTGGTATTTCAATATTTAGCATAGGGAAATATTTCCTGTTTCATCTCTGCTCCCAGGCAGAAGACTATTTTCAATAAGACTTTAATCAGCCTTTATTTCTATAGCACCTTTGCAATTCAAAATGCTCATTCATGTGTGAAAGCATTCTGTTGCTCTATTGCTGCATGCAACAGAAGTCACAGATCACTTAAAGTAGTTGAAGACTATTTACAGCAGCAGCAGCAGCAGCCTGGGGGAGCATGAAGCAAACACACGGTTAACACTCACACGTTTGTCAGCTGTGCAGGTTTGCATTGAGAACCACTGTGGCCCTCCTCTAAACCGATGAGGAGTCAGTGCATAAGGTGCAGGACTTGTTAAAGC
This sequence comes from Anabas testudineus, assembly GCF_900324465.2. NCBI lineage: Eukaryota > Metazoa > Chordata > Actinopteri > Anabantiformes > Anabantidae > Anabas > Anabas testudineus. The sequence continues at coordinate 21,244,427 of NC_046619.1, forward strand.
TGGTTGCTCTGCATTAAAAATGAGTGCAGATCCTGATAATTATCAACCATGTATCTGTCAGTAAGGATGAAATGTGATGTTGAATCAAGTTTTGCTTCTTTCACTTATAATTAAAAAACAGCCCGTGAAACATAAAGTAATGCCAATTATTAGCTTTTTATTTAACATAAAGCTCTCTTATACACTTTGTTTTTGTCTGTTGTGTGTTGTGTGTTTGCTAGTCTGTCTTCTTTCCAGGTCCTCTTTGCATCTCTGTCTATCCAGCGTCGTCTCTCCAGTCTTGTCAAATGTCTTCAGTGGAAATAAGCTAATTCCTGCTACAAAAGTCAATTTGTTTTAAGATCATGACTTAATGACTGTATTTACAAAATAAATGGTTATAATTATATTTAAATGCTCCATTCATCCATTTGAGGGTCTAAAAACAGAGGATATAAAGCCCCATTCAGTCAGTCAGTCAGCTTGAACTCTACAAAAGAAAACCTAACAAATGCACTGTGTCATTAATCAGGAGACGAGGAGCAGGTATGCAGGTGGCGGTGGGAAATCAGGTCACCTGAGATGGCAGGTTCACACCCGATGTTCGTTAATCACAAGTAGCTGCGTGGACAACCTGACTCACACTGGAACACAGATTTCACACTTGTTAATTTAAGCTGGACCCTGATCCCCCACTCGTTCACACAGACTTATCCTTTAGTTACCACGTTTCAGACATTATACTGTACTCTGGTCATCTCTCCTGTGTTTAAACACAGGGCTTCACTTAAATGATCACAACTTCCAATCAAACTATTGCTCTTATTCTACTGTTTTATCTCAGCACTCGTCCGCCTGCCTTTCTGGGTTTGTATCGTCTTTGTTAGTCCTTTAAGTCTTTTGTAACAGTGCTGCATAAAAACTGAACTCAGATCCAAAGAGTTGCAGATTGAGTTTTCTGTGTGTTTTATTGTAAAATATGAAATTTTTAATTGTGTTTCTGTGCTTTTGAAGACTGTTTTGTTTCAACGGGCACTCCTGGAAAAAAAAAAAGCCTGAAAACAGTCACAGAACCAGCAAAACTGTTATAAAGTGATTTTATAAAGTGCAGAAAAAACACAGTAATAATAGAGAAGTTAAAAATATCACAGCGTCTTGTTGCAGCTCAGTGGAAAAGGTAAGATTACAGGAAGCACGGCTCGTGTTTGATTCCAGAGAGCTGGCTTTATGTGAAACTGGAAAAGAGATCCTCTAATTATCAGAAAGCACAGTGGGGCAGTTTTCTTCACGCTGGTTGACATTTTGATTTGAGAGGCAATAATGAAAGCTAGCAGAAGCTCACCCCGGCTCTCCCAATGAGCTCACCACTCATTTGTGACTTGTTTACACTCAACCTTGAAGACCTCAGCGTTTCGCTCTGTCCAACTCTCGAGCTCTGTCCCCATCATTAGAATTTAAAAACAGTGAAAACTGTGTGACAGGTCAAATTAACCTTAACTTGGTAAAGTTGTTAGGAGCAGGAATTTCTTCTGCTCGTTCTCATTTAAAAACAAAAATTGTTTATGTGCTATAGGTGGCTAGTTAACTGAGTCAAGATGAGTTTGCAATCTGTTTTGGATATATAAAGCAGTGTATGGCAAACTGCATTGCATTTTAATACAAGAAAAGTATGGATCAGTTTGCTTACGTGAGCAATAAAGGGGAAAGGATCTGGTTAAAATATGGACAAATGTAAAAATAGGATATCTTTAACCTGAGCAGCCACATGTGAAAATATTTGTCAGTATAATGATCAGTAGAATGACGATAACTTCAGCTCCAAACCGCAGCCAGTGGTCTCACATTACTTCCATTTACTTTCCTTCTGGTTTTAATTTAGCCATAGAAATCTCTCTTAGCTTTTATCTTAGAATAACACAGAGTCTTCCTCAGCTTAGGAAACCAAGGTGAGGTGTTTACGGCTGTGAGTGAGATGGATGTCAGCTGCCCAAGCTGAGGTGGTACTGTACATATTATGCATACCATATACAGTGAGGGAAAAAATTATTTGAACCCCAGCTGATTTTGTAAGTTTGCCCACTAACAAAGAAATGATCAGTCTATAATTTCAATGGTAGGTTTATTTGAACAGTGAGACACAACAATGACAAAAAAAATCCAGAAAAATGCGTTTCAAAAAGAGTTATAAATTAATTTGCATTTCCACGAAGGAAAGAAGTATTTGATCCCTTCGAAAAACGTGCTTTAGTACTTGGTGGCAAAACCTTTGTTGGCAATCACAGAGGTCAGCCGTTTCTTGTAGTTGGCCACAAGGTTTGCACACATCTCAGGGGGGATTTTGGCCCACTCCTCTTTGCAGATCCTCTCCAATGTTTGGCAACTCGAACCTTCAGCCCCCCGCCACAGATTTTCTATGGGATTAAGGTCTGGAGACTGACTAGGCCACTCCATGACCTTAATATGCTTCTTCTTGAGCCAGTGATTTGTTGCCTTAGCCGTGTGTTTTGGATCATTGTCATGCTGGAGTACCCAACCACGACCCATTTTCAATGCCCTGACTGAGGGAAGGAGGTTCTCACCCAAGATTTGACGGTACATGGCCCCATCCATCCTCCCTTTGATGCGGTGCAATTGTCCTGTCCCCTTGGCAGAAAAACACCCCCAAAGCATAATGTTTCCACCTCCATATTTGACAGTGGGGATGGTGTTTTTGGAGTCATAGGCAGCCTTCCTCCTCCTCCAAACACAGCGAGTTGAGTTGATGCCAAAGAGCTCGATTTTGGTCTTATCTGACTACAACACTTTCACCCTGTCTTCCTCTGAATCAGTCAGATGTTCAGTGGCAAACTTTAAACGGGCCTGTAGATGGGCTTTCTTGAGCAGGGGGACCTTGCGGGCACAGCAGGATTTCAGTCCTTCACGGCGTAGTGTGTTACCAACTGTTTTTTTGGTGACTATGGTCCCAGCTGCCTTGAGATCATTGACAAGTTCCTCCCGAGTGGTTCTTGGCTGATTCCTCACCGTTCTCATTATCATTGAAACTCCACGAGGTGAGATCTTGCATGGAGCTCCAGACCAAGGGAGATTGGCAGTTAATTTATGTTTCTTCCATTTGCGAATAATTGCACCAACTGTTGTCACCTTCTCACCCAGCTGCTTGGCGATGGTCTTGTAGCCCATTCCAGCCTTGTGTAGGTCCACAATCTTGTCCCTGACATCCTTGGAAAGCTCTTTGGTCTTGGCCATGGTGAAGAGTTTGGAATCTGGATTGATTGATTGCTTCTGTGGACAGGTCTCTTTTATACAGGTAACGAGCTGAGAGGGCTGCCAATGTCAGCTCGTTACCTGTATAAGATCCACCTGGGAGCTAGAGATCTTGCTGACGGATAGGGGATCAAATACTTATTTCCTTCATGGAAATGCAAATTAATTTATAACTCTTTTTGAAACGCATTTTTCTGGATTTTTTTTGTCATTGTTGTGTCTCACTGTTCAAATAAACCTACCATTGAAATTATAGCCTGATCATTTCTTTGTTAGTGGGCAAACTTACAAAATCAGCTGGGGTTCAAATAATTTTTTCCCTCACTGTATATGATATAGTATAATATAATACAAGAATGTGCTGACAAATGTTGTTTGCAGGGTGTAATCCTGAATGCCAAAAGTGAAACCTGCTCAAAGAGTGAATATCTGAATCATCAAATATTCAGGTCCTGTTCATGCATGAATTCATGTTTTTGTGCATCACATTAGAGCATGAGACTCAAACATTACAACAGTTGTCCCATATGCAGCTGTGACTGCAGAATTGTCAAAGCCTTTCACGGCGTCACTGTTCACTGTAAATATGTGCAACTGTGTGATTGATTGATCAATGTTAAAAACTAAATGGTCAGAAGACGGTGTCTGATCCCACATCCTTGATGATCCCACACAGCCGCTGTGGCAGCTGGTTGCTGACTGGATGATACATCCTAGCCTCGACGTATGCACAGCAGCAGATCAGTCAGATGCGTGTGCAGCTCAGCGTGGCAGCTACTGCACTGGCGTCTACCTGCAGACGTGAAAAAACACACAGTATAACTGTACACTGATGGGAATTTCCTCACATGTTCAAAGCACGACAGAGAAAGCTGCAGGGCTGTCCAGATGAAAACGAAACCCATCACTTCGAGCTAGATAACAAGTTGAATAGGACAGCTGTGGCTGTGATTATTTTCATTGGAGATGCTGCAGCTCAGCTCTGTGTTGAGGTATGTGTCAGCTGATAAGGAATATTGTTTGAGAGGAGCTTAATTCCAGGGACAGATGGTGATTCTGTTTGGCGTCAACAGGAAATCCAGGTATTTCTCTCATGATGCAGACAGCGTGTTGCATTCAGGGTTTGATTTCTAAAATGATTTATGTCATGGCCAAGTAGAATATTGGATTCTGGTTTAAAAGCAATGCTTGCTGTAGATCTGTCTCATCAGCAACGCTCTCTTAATTCATTACTTCCTTCAAAGTAAAAATCATTTTTAATTTCTCTGATGCTATTACCAAATAGGTAAAAAATGTAATATTCTAATTATTGCTGGGTTAGTCACTGCTGTAATTACACCGTATTCTAGCTTATTTTAGGCACAGAAGGACTTGGAGAGCAGCCCACACATCAGACAATGTGGTTCTTCACTAAATCCATGATCGCAAACAGGGCCAGCAGGGAGGACTTGAAAGGGCTCTCAAAACCTGTCAAGTGGAACTAAGCTCCGAAAACATGATACACTGCCACGTCAGGAATCTTGTGAATTCAACCCAATTCAATTATGATTAAGAAGCCAACGCTATTAGTTCACATCAGAGTGTGAGCAGATGATTAATGTGCCGCCATGTTTGGGTTTGTTTTTGTTTATCCTTGGTTGCACATACAGTGGGAGCGCCTCCAGTCACAGCACTCGTTAAAATGAGGATATTATTGGCATAATCTACTTTAAACCCAATTTTCTAATAAAGTACAAGCACAGTGGAGTGGTTTCTAGTGCCGTTCTAACTCAGATGTCACAAAGTACAAGAAGCTCAAAGCAACTCCAATGGGAGAAAGTCCCAAATTTTAGGAGCAATGACTTCAAATGGAAAAAGTCACGTTTAGTTTTGAGCCCAGAGCGATGACCAGTCAACAAACCTGTCCCAGGAGACCTCAGAGGCGTGACAAAGGCTGAATGATCCTGTATGTATACAGATGGTTGTACAAGCAGAGCTTAAATAATCCCAATTAGTCTTTTTAAATTTGATGGGAGCCAGTGAGCATCACCTAAGAAATGTATAAAGTCACAGTGAAGAACATTGGACCACTTGTTAATGAACCAGGGGCTTTTTGCTCAGACACATGAAGCAGTAAATACAATAACTGATCATCTCTCTCTCTCTGTCATGGGTCTAATTTTAGAGATGTTCCATAAAGCAGCAACAAATTAAACTCCTCACATGTTCCAGAATCACTGATCATAAATGAGACGTCTGAGGATTAAACATATTAGGAGGATGAGTCAGGTCCAGAACAGCAAGGGCACAAAGAAGAACTAGTACTGGTCCAAAATGAACAAATTAGTATGTTTTACCAGAATAATGGAGTTTACACTGGCAGGTGCTCCCTTTAGGACGAGAGGTGAACGCCCTGAAGAACTCAAAGCAAGTCCAGTTTCCACTAAACAGAACCTTTGATATAACCTTGACCTTTACGTTACCACAAACTTCAAGAATTTTAACCTTAATTCTTTGCTTCACTCTGTGACAATACTTTGAGCAACGCAGTAGAAGGCTGACTGATGCATTTCCTTCAGGACTTTGCATAACTGTACTGTACACGCTGCCACTGACACTGTTAATTGTTAATCCTTGGGGCTCGCCTGATGCAATATAGACAGACAATAGACTCAGTGCTTTTTAAGTTAAGATTTTAGCCTGATAATATTACTGATGCTTGTTGTTTAATTCCCACTCAGTACAGGAATCTGTTAGTACTATAAATCTAGTAAACTTAAATATTTTCAGTAGAACATTGTAAAAAGGTAAAGAAGGAATAAACCTTCAGGACCTGCACAGACATTTAAAATAAGCTTTGGATAGTAACTTTGTTCTGTTGCCACTATACTGTTGTACAATAAAGTTTATTCCCCAAGAGGTGGGTACCACACACTGTTTTTCTGGTTCAAGTCCCAGTAGCTTGTTAAAGTGATACATGGAGGGAGGAGGTAGACCAGGTGTGCAGAAGAACACTACACTGTGCTACAAAAAGTTTTACAAGAAACTTTATCACACAGGCTGAAAAAATGCTGACTAGCACCGGAGACACAGTGAGACTGCTCCCAGATATAATGATTAATGACAACGAGAGACATGTTTCACATCGGTTTAAAGCTGTATGAACTTGTGAATTATGACTCTAGTCTGTCAGGGCAGAAACAAGACGTCTAAGGAACGAGGTCGAGTGTACAAAGTATGTTTAATCATCCAGGTTTACAGAAAACTAAATGTAACCATTACAGTATATGATGCACACCAACAACTGAAAGGTTAGATCAGGTAACCTTTTCAAACCTTATGTGTTGGTTAGTTCGAGGATTCGTTCATTGATTAGTGTGTAAACACTGTCTCACTACACCAGGGATCAATGTCCATATGTTACACCATGCTGCAGACTAAGGCAAGTAACAGATGCCACCAAGTCTTAGAGATCTAAAGTGAAAAAAGCTGCACCACAGGGGGACACACACAAACATATTGCATGCTACTAATATACCAAAACAAGTTTGTTGGTTCAGCTACAAGTCAACATCTGTTCAGGTGTGGCTGCACAGCGGCCAGCAGCAGAAGAATGGTGAGTGCTGGGATCATGTGAATGTACAGCAGGGTTAGAAAAAGCTGGAAACAGCACAAACAGCGAAACGTCCTCTGTTAAAAACAGCTGAAATTACAGAATAATAACAGTTAGTAATAATGTTGTAATGCAGAGAGACCAGCATGAGAGAAACAAATGTGTTTAATGTGCTCTTCCTCCATTTATTCCCTGTTGGTTTAAAGGAGGAAAACTACACAACTCACACTCCACCGCAGTTTCTCCCCCACACTGCTGATTAAAATAGGATCTGTGAGTTTTATCAAATGAGCAGGAAGCACAGCAGCATCAGCAGAGCAGCTTCCTCCATCAGCAAGATGCTTTTCTAGGTTACTGATTTATGCCCGATGATTCACTTCACTCGGTCTGCTGAGGAAGACCATGTTTTAGGCCCAAAAGCCCCAGAACAAGCAACCAACCACTAATTCACCGCGCTACCACACGTCATGTCTGAATCCTTCACTCTACTTATCAACAGGAAATTAATACTGGGCTTAAAACTACACTGTGTGCTTTGGAAACATGTGATGTAACAAGTACCACATGTACTGTTTGTGTTTTCTCCAGTTTCTTTCCACAGTCCACGAAGAGAGTTCACAAATGCATCTATTCCATGAAGGAGCTCTAGCACATTGTTACTCATCAGGTGAGGGGGGGGATTAATTAATATGCTGGAACATTAATCATTGTACTGCAGCACACTTCCTGTGTGAACTTAATGGAGAATCCGTTGGACACAGAGGTTGTATAAACCTGCCATGTAAATAATAATAATAATAATAATAATAATAATAATAATAATAATAATAATAATAATAATAATAATAATAAAACCTCTGGATTATTGTGGATTCTGTGACATTAAAATCTGTTTTGTCACATCACTAAATAGCAAAAAATGTCAACACCCAAACATCTTCAACTGAAACCATGCACATCAAACTACTTCCTTTACAGCTTTCATTCCTCCGGTTTTAACCTTTTTACCATTTTATTATAAACTGGCTTAAAGGATTTGCTACCATTCAGTCCCAATGTCAATGTAATGTTGGGTGATAAGGTCTGGTTTGCAGTTCAAGTTTATCTCACAGTTGTTGGGTGAGGTTGAGGTCAGGGCCCTGTGCAGGTCAGACAAACTAAAACATGACTAACAAACCTGGATCATTAAATATATTAAAACATACAGGGGCCAAACACAAAGTACATTATTATATAATGCATGTTGCTGTATGATGCAGCAGTAAGATTGATGTTAACTGGAACTACCAGCTCCAAACCTTGAGAAGCCTCAGACCATCACATCACCTTCAGCTCCAATACAGTAGGAGGATAGAATCCCATTTGTAGCATTGACAGCAGTATTTTCCTTCTTGAGACAAACTAGGCAGCTGCCTGAGTGATGATGTATGACACCTGTGAGAGGCACAAACAAAAACCAGTCAAAAAAGATCTCTGCAACCTGCTTCAAATAAATGTTCCATGATTACTTCTACACACCCGTCTGTATTTAACCAGCGTTATTAGTAACCAGTTATTAGTTGGACACAAACAACATATAATTAATTGCAGATGCTTTTATCCAAACAGACTTAAAAATTAGGTACAAGGCAAAATATCTAAAGTCCAATCATCTTTTCTTTGTGTGCACATTTGTTGGTGAATTGAAAATATTTGACACTGAGCACAAGTTTCCAGTTTAGGCTAAAAGGCCTTGAACAGCGGCAGCGTTTTGTTCTTCATGCGTGGACATATTGTACTTACGTACAGTCACAAAACTTCATGTACTAATCAGAATAAAATAATTCTACACTTCAGACCTGCTTCAAAATAAAGTGGAGTAACAGTTTTTGAAGGAAGTTGGTGCTCCGACTGCTGGTTGTGGAAAAATTCTAAACTTTGTTTTAAACTCTTTCCAGTGGCTTTTTATTATTTATCAAACTCAATTTCAGGGACGTGCCTGTCGGCTATAAGCTCTGTTGATCTGTAAATATTCATCTGCCAACATTAATTTTTTAGTAAGACTTGAAGCTTAAAGCTCAGAATTTAATTCAAATGAATCTAACAGGAGAAATATACACAAACCAAACCATTAAGAGTTGTAAAGTATTTTAGAATAAACAGAGTGAACTCTGAACTCATCACCATGTAAGAAAAGGACTCCTGAAAACACAGTGAAGAAATATTTGACATTACTTTTATATCTCATTGACTTCGTAGATGTTTGAACAGTGATGTCAGCACCGAGCAGCATAATCAAATTAAGATGTTATCACTTATTCAGTCAGTGAAATTGACTCAGAGCTGTCACCAGGCAGCACGAGGCAGAACATTTATATCACCAGGAAAGAAAGTTTGAAAAGATCTTAAACAACTCTATAAACGAACTCAGACGTTGTTAACTACAGACCAGTAACACACATCTGTCAAGAAACAAATCAGTATAATCTCCTGCTGAGTCGACTAGTTGGGTTGAGGCCCCTAAACTGATGCTTTCTATGGATTATTACTACCTAAGACGCCATGTTGTCTGTCATGAGCTGGTAATTCCATAAAAAACTTGCTGTTTATGGTGATATGGTGAAAAACAGCAGAGAAAATGTGGTTTAGCTTCATATTTTTAGACTTTGTGTGTCACACAGTAGCTCCTTTGACTTACAGTGCAGCTGTCGAGTGACCTGATTCAACGCTTTCGCACAAATATTTGCAGTTGCTGCTGTGAAGCATTCCCAGTGCTCAGGTCCTCGACAACACGCACTCTCTCTTCGGCAAGTTTTCCTCCAAAGTTTAACAACTTCACAGTAAATTTCAGCTGCTGAGCAGGAGTTTTCGTGTACATCCACCCTGTATACACACACAAAAAAGTTAAAGTTAGCACAAAAGAGGTCTATTCGGATTGAAGCCGTGTGCTGCAGAGCCGTGGAGATGTAAGTGCTTGGTTTTAATGTGCCTGCTTTGAAATGGAACACAGCCTAGTTTGGGTGCAAAGAGAAAAAGAGTAAACAGACGCAGTCATAGTAGAGGCAGAATAAGTTCATTGGCAGGTTGCTTTATTAAGAAACAAACACAGACGTCTGCCCTCCTGGAGGCCTCAGTTTCCCACTGATAGCACAGATCTAATATATGCTAATGTGATCCTGCACTTCTTCTGGCTCTCTCAAAGTAGCTCTGTGCCCTCAAGACTTTCTCAAGAAGTATTTAAACTTCTCATTTGTATAAATCCTCCGCCCACAACCCCCAACCCCCAACCACTTTAATAACTCTGCACAATTCCTCCCTCATTTCTGATTCTCTTTTGAATTTGAAGCCATTATAAATGTACTGTTTACACGCTTTGTCCGCTTCAGCACTTACTCAAATGTTACAAAGCAGTTTTGTCAGTAGCAGAGATTTGGAACATGCAGCATGTCCCACTGGTACAGATTTACAGCACCCACAACAACTATGAATCATTAAAGGGAGGTTAGGCTTTGATGTTCAACTGCGACAGTCTGATGGCTCCCCCTGCACATTTCCCACAGGGACGAGAGAGCCTCTTCCCATCCAGATGTGGCTGTAACCTGGCAAGACGTTGTACTTTCATGTGCCTGGAACCAACAGATCAGGATATCACCACAGTTTGGGTCTCATTCTGTGATGCAGAGTTTATGTCTAATGGGCTCTGAGCTGATGCAACAAAAAAAATAAGACCTAAAGCAGACGGTGTGGTAAGGTAGGAGGGAGTGATCGATGTTTCTATATTTCTTGTTGTACAAGGAAACTAGGTTTGCATTTGAATTTAAAAAGGTGATCACAATAACAATAGGGACCTGATTTACTAAAGGTTTGTGTGCACAAAAACTATCACCTGCAAAACACGGCACGTACTCATCTGCTGAGGTCGTATACACTGTCGACTGTGTCTTTTAAATGAAAAGTTGGACGTTGGTGCCACTGTGTGCAAAATACACATTCACAATGTAATGATTTAGCTTGAAAGTGACTGAATTAGTTGTTCGGTCTGTTTAGAGCCAATCACAACAAGGCGCCCTGCAAGACCATATCCTGCCAAAACATGTACTCGCATCTCTGCATTTTCTTGCTTCTGGCTCATTCCAGCATATCGTAGCTGTTTCTGCTGTGGTTTTTATGCATCACGTCCCTTCCTGAAATCCTTGTTAGGGAGAATGCACCTTAACTTTAAGTTATCTTCATGCAGGATGCACTGAATGAGGCCAAACTCTTTCCATGTATTGTTTCTTCTTGTGATACTGAGATCATCAGTGATCAGTGTCTATTCTACTAACACCTTTAATTAAAAATACATTTTCTCCATGACCAACATTAGCAAAACATTCAAAACCCCCATTTAAATTCAACTGCCTGTTTACACTTGTTCCTCATGATGCTTTTTTTATTGACCAACCAAACGTGCAGTTTTCAGGATTACTGCATTACAGAACGTGCTTTTTTGTATCTTAGTAAATCAGTGCCTACATTTCTCTACAGCTCCTACAGGACTGAGGTGGACTATGGAGCTGTGTAAAATGCCCACGACGTTCAAAACTTATGCAACTGCACGTCTGTACTCAGTTAAGAAACTAGGCTTCAGCTTCTGCTTCAAGGAAAACGTGACTCAAGGGGGACATTTAGCTTTATGCATTTTCTTTTTCATATTTCTCCTCAAGGATTAAGTCAAAACTGAGCTGTGATCAGCTCCATTTCTTCACTGTGGGCTGAATTGTGTCAGCAAGTGTTTTCCAAATTCATTCAAACTATTTAGCTCAGCTGCAAATGACTTTAAAGCAGTTTACTCTGTTTCTTTGTTCTGTCTTTTCTCAGACAAACACATTTTATGGACCAAATGAAGACTGAAGCAGCTGCCAAAAAACAGACAGGTAAATGCCATTTTGGAGGACTATTCATTCAATTCCACTTGGCTGAGGCAAGTGTGCAACAATAGACTTAGCACACAGACACAGTGGCTCAGCCATGTTGCTGAAACATCAGATGGGATGTATTTCGGATGTTATCTGCTAAAATCAAGGCATTGACCTGTATTTATTTCTGCTTGCGCTGCATTTTCAGAGGATTAAAGGAGTTCAAATTCAGGTTACCACAGCACTGGCCTTCCCCTGTACATGGAGTTGTAATTCAAATCAATGTTATTGAGCCAGAGAAGCAAATTGATGTTTTCAAGAGGACTAATAACAGGACATAAAAAGGCTCCAAGGGTTCCTTTTGCACACGTTCTTCAAATACAGGACGTGCAGCTTTGCAGAACTATAAATCTTTCATGTTCATAGATTCTTTTGCCAATTTAATTGAGTGAATGTGTTTTTTCAACAAGACGTTATATAGGGCATGTTATTTATTGTTGTTTGAATGGAGAATTGAATTAGATGCTGCACAAATAAACTTTGATTTGCATGAAACTGAGAGGAGAAATATGTGACAGCAGATCCCGAGCAGGATTTACGCCCAGGACGTCACCTTTTACATTAGCAAGCTGAGTCAACAGCAAACAGATGTGACAAAAATGAGAAGGTGACACTTTGACTTGACTAAAAACATTTCAGCAAATCTCAAGTTCTGACAGCATCTGGGATGCTTTGCACAACCACACAAGCTGAATATTTAACTGGTCTCAGCTGACGTTGGACCAGATGTGATGTGAACTAAGACAGCTCTCATCTCCGGAGCCTAAACTAATATATTTCCCACACTTCAGGAAAGTCTGCTAAAAATAAATGAAAAACATTATCTCTATAATCCATAGCACAAAAGCTGCAGTAATTGGTTTACACTTCAAAAGGTTGATATAGGTCAGAGATTACTTAATTCACCTTTGAGGCTTCTGTAACTTCACACAACACAATGCAGAGTTATCATGGCACATGTGCAGCTTCACTGTCTGCACAACAGGGAATTACTGCTGCTGTTAGTCATTACAGTAAAGTCTGAATCTTTGTCTCTTCTGCTTGAATGGGAGGATCTATATACGAAGGAAGATTTACACAACGGCTGCCAGGAGAACAATAAAGTTGTTGTCGGTGTAGAAGGCTGAAACATCCTTTGTGTTTTCATTAAAACCTGACAAACAGCAATAAAACTATTGCTTGCTGCATACATATGTTTGGTGTGACAGCTCGAGGCAATAAAGCTTCAAACACTGTAAATAAATGGGGCAGTGTGGAGACGAGGCGCTGCACGTTCCAGATGAGACGTTTGCTGTTGGGGATTTAAACACTGGAAATCAAATTTATAGTATCTCTTTAAAAAAAGAAAAATTAATCACATCATTTGTCACAGCAAAATGTTCCAGATGTCACAGAGATGGGTTATAGTACCTCAATTCATTCCAGCAGCCTTTTTTATATAAGGGAAGGTATTTGTTTTTACACAGGGGGAGATTCTTATTTACACTGAATGAAGCACATAAGCTAGTGACACCCCTGGGTTCTTTATCCTGAAATTCATCCCGTTACGAGAGACGCAGGTGCACCACGACTTCTGTGTCCTCCCCCCCCTCCTCGTTCGTTGGCTCCACATCTCTGCACTCGCATCCGTCCATGAGCTGGCCGCAGAGCGAGACGGCAGAAATTAAACAGGAAAAATAAAACGGGGTTTTACGTGGCACCGTGCCCGGTTGTGACAGTTCAATTGGAAAACGTTTTTTGGAACGAGCCTCAGATGGGCTCCACTGCCTGTGTTTCTGTCCCTTTGTAAATGTCAGAGACAAAGCAGAAATGCCAGGCTTTTGTGTTTTCCTGGCCGTCTCATGTCCTGCAGCAGAACAAAAAAGGTGATATTTCCATAAACACTGTGCTGATGTCCGTCACACACACACACACACACACACACACACGAGACTTGGCAGCACCAAACCTCGTGCACGAGACCATGTGTTGCAGAAAAACAAAGGCCGTATGGATTTGTTGTGGGTTTAAAGGAAGATCTGTATCACTTAACAATGGAGATGTGTCATCACGTGTTACTCGACACGTGTTGTCAAGGTGTCTGTTGCTGTTTGTTCAACTCTGCTGTTTGTGTATTAGGTGGAACTGCAGTAAATCCAGGCTACTGCTCTTCATGAGGTTTTTAAACAGTTTAGTCACTCTGACACCAGCTCTGATTCTTCAGGTGTGATGCTGCCTTACCTGATACACAGGTAAATGGAACTTTAATCTTTATACTCATCGTACATGGATTCTTACTATTGACATTCATGCTTCTTTAAAGGCATTTTAAATGTCAGTTTGTATGAGATTGTCCTCACAGAACAAAACTGACCAACAGGTCTTAGACCTGGAGCTCACAGGTGCAGTGAATCACCTGATGGCACATGGAGAGGCCACAGAGCAATTAGAACCAAAAACAGGGGAGACTGCGTGGACGGGCTGGTTAACAGAACCCAGGACTTTACCCAGAGGAAACCAGCTTGATTTCAGTTGGAATGCCATGGTCCTCAGAGCAAGGAATTACCAAAGAAGAAGATAGCAAGAAATGTTAATTTGAATATCGTTTTCAAACTTGTACATGGTCAGAGCCTCATAGCAGCTGTAGATGTTAAATGCTATCAAATATCCATCTATCATAATAGTTTCTATATTTTATTAATGACACAATGCTTAATTTGTCCTCAGGGACAGTAGGGGGAGTTTTATTTTCATAAAGATCAACAAACTCCTTAAGAACTGTTATTATATAAACTAATGAAACAAAGGCTGAGTAAACAAATCTGAAGCAGCAACAAGAGACAGGTAACAAAAGCAGGTAAAGCTAAGTGTTTACTGAAACACATAAGAATCAGCAGACATGAACAGTTGGAAGAATTCAGCAAGTCACCACTAGAGATAATCATCTTAATGAGTTAATGATGGACAGGTGTGTGTCCCACCTCACAGGTGATTTACGTATTTAAACAGGCAATGAAACCTACACCCAGGGAGGTCGGTATCCTTTGTCTTGTCTTAGGTTTTTACTCCCTCAGCTTGGTGAGAGAGTGAAATAAGTGAAGTGAAAATCTGTGACAGGAGTTCCTTACTTTAGCCAACACATCCCACATGGCTGCAGAGTCAAAAGTTCAAATGCTTCAGTAAGACCCAGCGTTTCTTTCATCTCCCTCTTCATGCCAAGTCCTTCAAGTGAAGATGGTGGGCTTTTTCTTTTGGAAAGCCCAGAAGGCAGCCAGACTTTGATGTTGTTCTCGTTGTCTCACATCTGAGAGACCTGAAGTTCAGAGAAAATGGCTGCAGAGTTGACAGATGAGACACATGAAAAGACAAGTCAATAGTCCAGTCAACAGGATAAAACTGCATTTAAAAAAGAAATAGGACCTTTTTATTGAGTTTTACACAGCAAGCAGATAACGTCTGACCACACGGAGGTGATTAAAAAACATTTATACAAATTGTTCATTTTTAATTTTCTTTTTTTTCGTTCCCTAATCAAACATAAAAAAACTTTTCCCCCTCTGCTTCCAGAGAGTCTCAGCTCTGCTTGGTTTCTAATTATCCCTGCATGTACAGCTTTTGATTGGCTGAACACACCTGATCCAGGAAATCAACAGTAGGAACGACAGAGATAGTTGGAAAACAAGCAGGAACTTGGTTTTATACTCTGCTGCCCTGCAGCAATCCTGCTTTACATTTGTATTAAACCAAACTAACAGTATGCACTAATGTTTTAGTAGATTGTTTGGATGCACCTTGCAATATATGTTAACTATTAATGTATCATATTAAAGTTAAAAGAAAATTTAATCAGATTTCACTTATGTTCCTGTTGATTGTTTGCATTTCCCCGTTCTGAGCTCTGTCATTTGAAGGTTTATTGTTTCACCTCAATCATTCATACAAATGTTGTATGAATGCATGTTTAATTCTTCGTATTCAACATCTCACCTTCCATACTATTACCTTTTTAATTTTGGGTGCAGTCACTGAAGCCCAATGCTGTAAAAATAGGAGAAAGTTTCCCAAGTTGTTTTACAATCCACCAATCACAGTTGAACCACAGTGGCAGCATAACTTTAATAATACAATACAAATCTCTGCACACAAACGGTCCAATGGCCTCACTAAATACTGCTTCTCTGTTCACCCCCCCACAATTTGAGGATGAAGAAATAATAATAATTCCTATGTTGTGTCGTTTCCATCAGAATAGATTTGAAAATGATTTGTGAGCAGTTACATTACAAACATCAAATCCTATTTTACATTTGAAGACGTATCAGGAAGAGTCTTGTTGTAGTGGCAGCGACTTAGCTCTTATCATCTTCTGAATCAAACCCACCCTCCCCCTCATCCTCCCCAACAATCATTTCTCCGTATACACAAGCTCAGTGAAGACAGCGTAACACACTAACTATCCCACCAATCTGTTTCTTGCTGCTCCTACATTTCCTCCCACTTCTCTGTCGAGGGGAAACAGCCACAGCTTCAAACACTAGATTCAGTGGTTTAAAAGACACTGCTCTTTATTCTCAATATGATTTCCCCTGACTCAAACATCATCATTAATGTGCAATTCTGAAGATATTTTAACAAACTGAGATTTTAAACTGTGGAATCAGGTTCAAGTAAAGAGTCGTAACAGGTAAAACATTGTTTGAAAATAATTTTAAATATTAGATTCAAGGCAGCTCTGAGTCTGGTTAGACCTGTACAACATATGAAAAACTGTTATTGTAGCTTTTTGCATCCTAAAACTGAAGTTAAAAGCTAAAAATATAGATGTACAGCAGCTCTGATAAGGTTTGTCAGCACCCAGCAAACACAGATGCATCACACAGCATACAGCAAGTGATGCTAAATGACCGGAGTGTTCTGCAAAAACAGCACATGACATGCTGCAGGTCTCGGGTTCAGCAGTCCGCCATCATGAAGGTATAGTTGGCATCAGCCCTGCCCAGCTCTGCAATGCATAGAGTGACCTCTAAGTGCAGACCCATCAATTAAAAGCGAACCAAATCAAACCATGGAACAGAGCTGATGGGATTACTTCAGTTGCTCTAAGTTCAGTTTTTTTTTTTTTTGTTTTTTTTTTCAGGGTGAAATAAGAAGGGAGATATGGCTTGAGGAGCTGTGTAGCATAAAGGCAGAAGCCTATTTTTGCCCCAATTACTGTGCCGTGCTTGTGCTGCCTGTGACAGACAGGAGGGAGTGCTCCGTGATGTGGCTCCCAGGGTAAGCATCGACTCATTTTTGTCCTTGCTCAGTGAGCTTTGGACCAGTGCAACATCAAACTGTCACACTTCAAAGCTTTGTGTCGTCATCAGAGGGAATTCTCCACCAGCTGTACTGTCTGTGACATAGTAAATAGTGTTGCTTTCTTATCTATGTGCTCTTTTCTGCTTCATCACCTTCAACACTCAAAGTTGCCCATAAATTCCATATTCCTTAAATAAAGGCTGTAGTCGCTCCTGTGACCTTTACAGAATGATCAGATCAACACCTACAACCTCACTTGTCGTCCATGTGCAGTTTTCACCTATTGAATATGTATAGTCTCTCTTAGTTAGATGTATGTCTTCAGGGCATTTATTCAAAGTCCCCCTACTTCAAAAGAATACATATACACCACAGTAGGTTCTTTACTTGGACAAACCTATTTGCATTTGCTTCTATGTGTTTATATACTGCACAGTAGCATCAGATTCCCATATAGCAGCATATTTCACATTTCGTGAGATGTGGGAGTGCTTTCAAACAAGCAGGAAGGCTGAACGTGCAAACCATGAATGATTTATCATTTTAATGCTAATGTAATGCGTCTTTCTATGAGGGGATTATGCATTGGTTCAAAGCCAAACAGAACTCTTTGCAGATTTATTTTGCAGCGACTGCTTTATACTTTGACAACTGACACAAGAGCTTCAGAAAGGGTTTTATTTTTCTTTTTGAACACCTTATTGTGTTGTAAATTAAATTTAAATTGATAAAATTACTATTTGTGCTTCAGACTACAGTCAGTAACTTGTGTTTGTATTTGTAAGTTATAACAAATGATCTGATACAGAACCTGAGCTGATGAGACTGATGAACGAACTCATCACTCACTGCATCTGTTCAGCAGAACCAGATCATTTTGTTGTGATGATGTTTCAGTCAAAAATCATTTTCTGCAGGCTGCACCTGACCTTTGCATGACTCTTAAATAATATCCTTTAAGACAATGGCCATAAACTGGACAAAGAACACAAAGAAGAGATCCCAGGTTGAACAAGCAAAATAAATAGGAATTGGAACAGCAAAGCTCCTTGAAGTATGTGTCTACTTGTTATCCACTCCAACTGATCTTGACTTAAACAGCTTCACTAGGATGTGAAGGCAATGCAATGGCATGAGTGATCCATGTCAAGAAGTGGGTGCATAAAGGACATTTTTCATTTTGAGATTAAAGAGTCACATTTTACATTTACACAGAAAAGATGCCGTGTGAGAATCTGCTGTCTTGAATGAGGGAACTTGTTAAGTCGAAGGAGGAGAGTCTAAGTGCATCAGGGCTGTAATTATGGTTCTACAACCCACTGGTGCCCTGCATATTGCCCTGGGAGGTAGATGTAAGAAACTGATGAAGGACTGTCCCTCCCCAGTCACTTGTTCACTGTATAAATCTGCATATGGAACCTCTTACTCATTGTAACACCAAAATCTGTAGCCTCAGAGTTTTTTCATCCTTGAAATTCATTACAGTAACTGCAGCGGAAAGCTGCATATTTCTCAGTCCATTTTATTCTGTATAAAATATAGAAATTACAAAATAATACTTCATGTATCACCTTGGAATAAAATTCAAAATTGCATTGAAAACAATCCACTGACTCCCTTCTTACTACAAGGATGTAGTATGAAGGGAAAATGAGGAAAAACAACAAACGTTTAAGCATTTTCTAGTGATTTCAACCAGAAACCCCCGTCTCATTATCAATAGGGGATTTGAACCGGTTCAGTGTGATGTACATTTTACAAAGCTCAAATGTAAACGCAACCTTTGCATGTCTTTAAAAAAAAAAAAAAAAAAGGGATTTTCATGATGTGCATCAGTGCATGAAGGAAGATCCTCTCCACACACTGGTGCACAACCACTGGATAAATACACTGAGGCAGAACCCACTCTAGTCTCACTAAGCTGCCACGTTTTTCAGTTTTATCTGTTTTTAATATTCGATTTGTCCATTTTATGGTCAGATTGAAGATGATCCTTAAGAAGTTTGCTCATAAACTAAGCATAAACAATTCTTTTGATAATGCTAATGTTGTGATAACATTTGAGTCACTAACATTCATTTTTTAACCATGATGACATATAGAATAAACATTTAATTGGTTTGTGTTGAGAAAATCTCTCTACTTTCTAAGATAACTGTTTATGTTTCTATTCACACATTGAGCTGTACTTTCTTCTCCTGTGGAGCTGATTTGTAAGATTTGTAATTTGAAACACACAGATAGAAACATTGCATTACTTTGACTTAATCAGTAAAAGGTCTTGAGAAATTGTTGCAATCAAACATAAAACATATAAACATAGTAGTTTGAATGAAACTAAATTTGAATTTCCATTTCACTACTAAATTAAGTAATTTTATCATATTATACAAAATTGCAACAACCACATAGGTTAGGAGGAAGAAACAGTAATAAATATAAAGTATTTATTGGCAAATATAGTCAAATGCAAAAAGCTTTGTGCTGATGCAGTTTGATTCCCATAAAATGAATTTAGTTAAGTGTTTTCTGCCAAGTACCATGCAGCTTTATTAAATATTAAAAAATGAGTCACAAGACAAATATTCCACAGCTATCAAGAAAATTAAAACTGGGAACTTCTAAAGTTCTAAACTGTTCACGTAAGACGAATAAGAATGAAAGTGAAATCGATCAATGAAGGTGCAGAGTTTTAATCACATTAGATTCTGTTACAGTAAATTAAGAAAGGTCTCAATAACTGTAATGTGTATGTTCATCAGGGTTTTTCCATGAAGTATGTTTTGACATTCCCTAGTCACAGTATATAATTGTATGGTATGTTATTCCTATAAATATGATCATATCACAAAGCCACTGTTTCCTTTCTTGAGTTCTAAAGTCAAACCTCGACCAACCTTTGTGGCCCCTGTAGGTTGAAAATAACTACCAGGAGGATTCTAAGTGAGACAAACAAAAGCAAAAACAAAATCATCGTCTGTGATTTCTATTTCACTCCTTCTGACAGCTGAATGAGGATTGAGAGGCAGAGGCTCATAAATCAATCCACCAGGGAGTGAGCCTGAAGACAATACTTTCATGGCACACTGCAGTCTCAATGCTAAATTGGTTGGATAGAGACAAATGCACAAGGAAGATTGAATACTTTTCATGAACCCTAGAGCTGAGAACAATGACAACGACACAAGCTGGTGCAGCTAAAGCCCTTTTGAGTAGATCTAAGTCATGTCTATAGTGTTCGCTTTCAACTCAAGGCATCGACTAATGGCACAAGATAACAGACACTTAAAAGTTTACAACTCTTTATGCCTGTAATGATACTGAGCTGGAGCTGAAGTGGGTGTGTTAGTGTGACCCACAGATGTCTCAACCTCACCGCACTTGGACGTTTTTTACTCTAAAGTGTAGTAAAAGTAGACACAAAGGAGAGAAGTGGAGCAATGCATTGTGCATTCAACCACAAAATGTGTTTCCAGGCCCTATCTGCTGACGCTAAAGTAATACTTTCCTTGTCCTTGCATCTGAGCCCTTAGGCAAAAGACTACAATCCCCATGTGAGTCTCAAGCTGGAAAGGTTGACAAGCCTTTGCCTCCGGGGCCAAGTCAACAAGGTGCTGGCAGTCCAGGGGTTAGAGTTGCTGCTGCAAAGTGCTGGAGCATCAAGACAAACTCCAGCTGGTAAACTGTGAAGTCTCAGATGCTTCAGTGCAGCTGCTCAGTCTAAGGTTGTGCTGGTGGTGATGGTAATGTCTCAGGCACCACAACTAACAGATCCTCTGCCACTGAAGTACACACAAAAAGGTAATACTCACCCACCGTGCTGTTGATGATTTACACACTGGAAACCAAAAGTAATACATTATAAAAAAACATAGTTTGGTTGTTTGGACTTTCGAGAGGCTGCTTCACATTTAGCACAGCAGTGATTTGAGCCTGATTATAATAACCTGCAGCCAGCAGACGCCATCTAGAAACACATCTACCTGAGAGCAGATAAACAGTCAAAGCCACAGCTGGACCAGCTCAGTACACGAGTCATTTTACTGTATCATCTCGAGATGGAAGGATTATTCCTCCACAGGCTGTACTGAAGAGGCATAACCAGGGAATTGGCAGCAGCAGCACGACTGAACAAATCAATAGCTGCACAGCTTAATTCTACTGCCTTTGTACACATGTTAGAAGTATTATGATGAGACTATGTAGTATATTCATTTATAAATACAGCACAGCCTGACCTGACCTGCCAAATGGTACATGTACATATGCAGTATGTTGTGGGTGGGTTATGTGGGTTTAAATCATACTGTTACAAGTAAGACTGAGCCTACAGCTGTGTCATTGGTTAATACAGATGAGGTTCTGTCTGCAGCCGCACTTTGTGTTTGAAGCTCATGAGCCTGACAGCAAATCTGAACACACAAAAACTGCCAGGTGCAGCTTTAAATTAAGGTTAAAAATAAGTCCACACTTCAGCTAAGGTGCTGCTTCCATACTGTCCCCCACTCTTCAGTTTCTCCATCCTTGATATTACTCAGCCATTTCCCTCAGCAGGCTTTTCTGCCTTCAGGCCTCGTGATGACAGGCAACAGGCTCCGTGACCACTGATGTGGTGTTGCTGGCTGCCTCGCTGGTGTCATGTGGAGGAGAGTGGGATTTCACTTGCTTTCTCAAGCAACTAAGGATGTTATTGCTGCTGTCTGAAAGCCCATGAGTACATGTAGTACTTTGTGAAACTTTGTGGCAGGCTGCTCAATCAGATCCCAGCAGTCTTAGCTGCAGCTCATGATAGCTAATTCTGATGTCTGTTTTCACACCTCATTACTTTTTTAATACGTCTCTGCTGCAAGGAAGAGATGCTTGTTTTTATCTTTTTATTCAACAGTATATTTATAGAAAGTCAAAGGAGTCCACCCCAGAGGCTATGCCAATTAGGGATTCAGGAAACTGTGGAGGCAAAAAAAAAGAAAATAGCTTGCACGAGGTTAGGAACGCCCACCTCAGCAGCTTCACAGATATATCTCCTGCAGGCGCAGGAGGTTGCATTACATACGATACTCGAAGTTCAAACTGACAACAACATACATCTTGTCAGGCGCAATTACACAAGTAATAGTGAATTAAAGCTGGAATGCAGAAAGGTAACAGCATGAAAATCCCCTCTCAGTGTTGAATTTTTGGGGCTCAGCTCGGACCAAGCACGTTACAGGCTGCTGAGGCTGAGTCACCCTGCGACTAGTTAAGACAGGAGCACCAACAAAGCATCTTCAACTAAAAGCTGCCAACATCCTCTTTCAGTACACTCTCTTCTGACTAGCTCGTCCAAATATGCAATTAACTGGGGTCGTCATCCATGGTCAGTAACGTCTGCCACAGACAGATTAGTCCTTGAGGTTCCTCTGTGTTCCCCACATCGAACATCACACAACTAATTGGGCACTTGAAAGGCAATGGAAAGACAATATAAGCTGAATGTTGTCTCTCAGAAAGTGAAAGTGCATAATTGGAATGCAAAACAGAGGCCCCAGGAGAGCCATCTTAACCCGAGTGCCTTCCTGCTATATTTATTAACCTTTATCACCAACAGATGATGAACATGAACTTCTTCAGTGACCTTTTCTGTGTTATTTGTTAACTATGCAGGAGAAAGTCTGGGGCAACAGAGCTCACCGACAGCTTTGACAATGGTGGAGAGAAGGTCACGAGTTGAATGTCAGAAAGTTTGAAAGTTTTCAACCACCTGGCTGTCAGGTAACGGCACGTCAAATATCCTTGGTGCAGTGTTTTGGTACCCGGCTCAAATTGATGAGCCTTTGTTCCCTCCTCTCTGTGCGAATAAGAGGCGGGGAAGATTGATGCGCCGCTGTCCTTCATGTATCACCACCTCCCATGGCTGATTGATAATCCTACCCACAAAAAGCAGAGCTGGACAACAGGGCTGCTGCACCCAGTGACAGCTCTTTCTCTCTCGCTGGGTCTTTGATGCCTGAACATCTTCTGTCAGCCTGATGAAACGAGTCCAACTTTATTGAGTTGAGGTTCTGCTGCTGTACTAATAACTGGACATGATAGATTTTAGTGCTATTCAAAGGTGCTGAGTTTAATATGTTACAGGTTCATGTTCTCCTGTTTTTGTTACATTACAGAGATGTTTGTGACTGAATCCCAGAAAAAACTTTTATTATCACATTAGTATGTGTGTAAATTGCTAGAAGATCTACTGATTTAGTTTTTTAGTCGACTCCATCAGCAGTAATAGGTACAGTGTGTTGTGTTGTTGTATGTTGTTGGCACACGTTAAGCTAGGGTTGAGACTGGAACAGTACATTTGTTATTACTTTAGAGTTCTTCACTTTTCAGTTTTGTCACTTGTTGTGTTCATCCCGTGCTCTGAAATTATAAAATAGGTCAAACATATAACCTGTAATTATAAAATAGTTACGAATACTCTGCCCTGATCCACTTCCTTGTGACCATTAAAATATGTACTACTTCATTCATTTATTTTAAAAAGTGTATTTGAAGTTAATTTAGGACCTTATTATTTTTACATGAGCTGAGATTTAAAGTAAAGTTTTATTTCTGGTTCAAATTACGGCTTCACCTCGTGTTTGTTGTGACATTAGCAGTTGGTCGCTTTAATA
Source organism: Anabas testudineus (assembly GCF_900324465.2). Lineage (NCBI taxonomy): Eukaryota > Metazoa > Chordata > Actinopteri > Anabantiformes > Anabantidae > Anabas > Anabas testudineus. The sequence goes on from NC_046619.1 coordinate 21,268,120, forward strand.
AAAGAACATGACAAAGACAAAACATACGTATACATAATTATACGGCTGCGTCAGGGCTCCTCTCACAATGAGACAACACATAGTTTAAGAGCTTCGGTGCATCATTTTCCATTTTCCTCTCAATCACATCTCCCTGCCTGTTTTTGGAGTGAGCGCGCTCCATAGGGAATCGATTAAATTATGCATGGGAGCAAATTGATACGCTGAGCAAAAGGTGGTCCTTATCATTAATTTCCCCTCCTCTTCATTACTCTGTTATGATTCAAATGAATAATTGAAAATTCAATATCTTCACTCTCACAAATGTCTCTGAACGCAATGTTGGCCCTTCATTTTTAGGCATAATGGGATGTCATGGGTGAAGCAGACAAAAGAATGAGGGTTTGGAGAGCGGATCCACAGCCCTGCTTTTATCCTCGCTATTACGAATTCTTTCAAATCTTATTTTTTAATTGCCAGTGCTGTCGCCAGTGTAGTGGAGACGCTGATCAAATGATAGAATTTTGATTAAAAGAATTCCCACTGATGTTTTCTAGGCTTTGTGTGTTTGCACGTTTCCCTGGTGAAGGTTTTCACCAGCCTCAGAAAAAAATGTGCATTCATTCTTGGTCTTTGTGCTGCTGTGCTGTATCAGATACTGCTTTCACAGGAACCGCTGTGAATTTACTTTAAAAACAGAGCAAATGTAGAGTTGGTTTGTCAAAACACTGGTTAGAAATCATCTGTGCTTCTACATAAACTTGTATATCTACCGTGCAAAAAATATATTGTCACATCTGTGTGCTATTTGAGCTCCATAGCACAACCCAATCTCTGCGATTTTTGAAATATCAGATAAAACAGAAATCATGCAGCACATTTCCTTCCCTCAAATACTGTACATCAGATCCTATGATTAAAAAAGGTAACTCGGGCTACACACGATGGCTGAAGGAGACTGACAGATGAGAGAGGAGCAGTGGGCATTGGTCAACGAGGGAGTCATGTTGCTGCACTGCAGCGCTGCATCACTCTGCTTCCAAATCTTCCTCACACTCACTGGGAGTTGACATGCTGTGTGGTAACGTGGTCACAGAGCAACCGGGATGTTTGGTTTCAAAATAAAATGTATGTACTATTTTCCCTGTAGTCAAACGCCACGTTTCCTTTCAATCACTCCAGTTGCTGCTAAATCATTTACTTAGCCTCTTTCCAGCAGGAGCCTAAGAATAAGTAGGCCAACATGTCTGACGACACGGTGAAAGACCTCCTTCTGCCTGCTGCTGGTAACTCGGTGCATTACATATTTACCAGCCTTCTTTCAGCTCTACAGTTGTGACTTTGATGCCAGGTCTGCTCAGTGTTTTGATCTCAGAAGCCTACAAAAGGCTGGCTTGGCAGTAGTGTTCAGATCAGATGGTGGATGAGGAGAAAAAAATCTTCCTTAATGTGAAGACTAGGAAAAAATAACTTCAATCACAAGCTGGATGGTAGTCTATTGTTCCCAGATGGGAAGCTCCCCTCAGTCGGTCTAGTTGTTGTTGTGTAGGACACAAATATCATGCTGTTATAATTTCTTTAAAACAAAGATGAAAACCCCCATCGTTTCTGTATTTAACAATATATGAACATACAGCCTGTGTTTTTTTTACATGTGGGAGAGTAATTCAGGGATTGCACTAATGGTGTTAAAAGCATGCGGCACCCACTAATACCATTATGCTGCCTTATTAATGACATTACTCAGCCTTTGTGATGTTAGTTAGGAATTCTCCAGCACGATATGTGGACGATTTGCAAGGCAACTTATGAACATATTGATCTCTGCAACATTGCATTCAAAGATTCAGGTTGTATCTGCTGATTCAAATATATCATATCATGAATATTATTATTATTATTATTATGGTACCACAGATGGGTTCTGTAAAAGCATCCAAACCTAATCCTAAAATTGCTAAATGAACATAAAACATGAACTCATGGAGCAATCGTCTGGAATACACTGAAGTTATTACTACCAGAACATGAAATGAGTCTTGGAAAAACATGCATGTGCTGCAGCTGAATCAATAATGAAACTAAATAGGAGGATGTTTGCAGGAGTTGTGATTAGATAATTTCACAGTCAAGCAAATTTACAGGTGAATATGATTTGTTAATTCTCTGATGTTACAGTATATCACAGACATATTACATGACTGAAACATGGCAGATCAATTCAAAATGAAGCTTTGCCTGTTTCCTGTTTGAGGGAAAAAGACGACAGTCACTCTCCCACTTAGACCAATATGTCAGTTTCCCCCTTCACTTGATGGGAAATAATTCTTCAGTCAAGATGACAAAATGAAAAAAAAAAAAATACATGGCAGCTGTCACACGTCACCAGGGAGAAAGAATCAGACATCTTAAGGGTCCATGATAGAAAATTAATGAGATCCTCTCTGTACGCCGTCACAGTTGTGTCACAGCTGGACTCTGAGTGGTTCAGTGTCTTCACTGGGGATCTCTCAGTCTGAGTTTTGTTATTTGCACATTCATGGCTAACTACGCTTGGCACAACACAGGACTACAGCTAGCCATATGCTTTGGTTAACTGAAGGAAGTTAAAGCAAAATGAGCTGAAACCGTCTTCAGCTACTTTTATTCAGTCTAGAACATCGTTCTTATTAAAGCAGGATTTAAAGTGAATAATATGATCTCTTCAGCTAACCATCTCATTCTGACAGATTCTAGTATACTAATGCATGATGGAGTGAGAAACGATGCAGTACCAGGGGACAAGTACATGTGTGCCTTCCACATCAATGGTTCAGGATCTGTTCCCTCCACTGGTCCCCACAGAGGCCAGGGCGCTGCTCTCTGCTGCCTTTTTGCTTTAGGCCATCAGCAGACTCACTGTATTTAAATCCAAAGCTGGTGTGAAGCAAACACTCTGTTCTCTGCTGTTTCTGCACAGAAAAATGCAAACAGTCACTTCTGTAATGATATATCAAGAAGAGATCAACAAGAATTTGCATGGTAATAAACTGGTTCTTAGTTTTCAGCTAGTTGTTGAATTCGAATTTGAAAAGACAAACGCATACAACAAATCTTCATTTAAACCATGAACTGGTGGAACTGGAGTGGAATGATTTTAATTTAATGGTAAGTGAATAAGTCAACCTGCATATTTCATTTTATCCATTTACAGTGTGAGTAATAATAATAATAATAATCTGCACTACAGCAGTTACTAAAAGTACCTTGTGGTAATATAGCTTTAACAAAAACAGTTCCCAAGATCAAATATGAACTGCCTGACATTTTCTTTAGCTTATAAGCCTCCTACAGAGTGTGCACCTCAGTTGACGAAGGAATGAGAGAGACGAATGAATCCTATACAGCGGCACCACGCCGAGATCACTACAACATTAATTTATAGAGGACATTATATTTGTTTTCCTCTTTGCAAAAACATCCATTAAACATTGTAGAAATCTACTCAAAGAGGGCACAGACTGACACCTGCAATATGCAATGCTAGAGAGACACACAGTGCACCATTGCTGAAGTTATCCTTGGGTTGCTGGTTCAATTCTGGCTTAAAGGATGTGGGTGGATCAGTTAAAACAAACTATTCTGAAAGTCTGGTTAGATACTGTGAGTACAGAGCATTCTCAAGAAGGATGGATCTCCTGATCCCTGCAGCATTTAATTACACATGATTGTTAAACACTTGATTATAATCAAGATAATTATGTATGAACTGAATATGTATTAGGACCAAGAATAGGTCAGTGTGAAAAAGATGTTGGTGTTTGGATGTGATAAATGGGATTTAAATGAGTTGCTAATTAAATATCTAAAAGTTTCTTCCCACACTTCTTTTATTTCCCATTGAAGTGTATGTATAGACTTTGTACTGTGGGTTCCACTGATGTGAAACAGCAAAACACAATGACTTTAGATTGTTATAATAATATAATAGAAATAAGATTTTGAAGCGAAGCTAGTCCAGCTGAGAAAACATGTTGCCGCTGTTCACAATGTTTTAACCCATTGGTTGGATCATTAATATTTCTAGTGCATACAAAGGTACTGTGCATGTACATGGGAAAGTCCCCCTGTGACCCAGCAACACCTTCTCTTCAACCAAGAATCAATCAAAAGCAAGTCTAGACGCGATCAACAGCAACCCCCAGAAATACCAAGTGATTTTAATCAGCTTCACAGGGAGGCAGGTTGAAACTGGGTGTCAGGCCACAAACAGAGACAGGGGCCCCCTTGAGGTTAATCTGAACTTTCAAAGAAATCCAATTAAAATGCAGGCACTAAGGAGACAAACACTTGCAGGGCATCGACTGTGTAACACTGCTTCTAGGAAAAAAGAAGGGATTTTCTCACCACGACGCTGAGGGAAATGGGGCCGTGCTGCCGTAGCTGGTATAAAGTCAGTGGAAACGTGCAGCCTGCGCTGAAACAAAGACTCACTGTTTATTAGCTCAGCTTGTTTTCCTGGGGTCATTTTGCCATTCTTCTCTTGAGGCAGCAGGAAGGGGAAAGATAAGACCACAGGAGCATCTACAATTAAACTGCAGACTGTCTTCTACTGAGACCAAACAGTTGTGCTGCCTCTTACTGTGAAAAGAGGAAACTGTAAACCTTCAAAATATTTCCTTTTATGACCCCAGATACCTTCGTGCAGATGTCTTGTGTTTATTTAACTGCATGTACAGTATGTAGTGCTTTGTTCCTAAACTAGATGTTCATGTTTTCACCAAAATCTGCTGACATGTGCTCCTAAGGTGTGTGAATGGTCAAATTTAATGAAACTGTTGGAGTGATGAAGATGTAATGGTGTGGTCAGGAGGAAGACAACAGCTTCCTACTGACATTATGATCATCCTTGGACTCTCTGCTGTCACACAGGATTCCTACTTCTCTGGTGATTCATCATTTTTGTAATGAGGGGTCAGTTCCATCCACTTGCTCTAATGAGCCTGACACTGGAGAAACATGTAATTTTCCAGTTTAAAATGCAAAACACCTCAACATGAAATGATAATGTTGGAACAAGACAAGAGAGCTGTCAGTCACAAAGTGAACACGCCCACACAGTCAGGATAATAAGTAATAACAACTGTGTTAGTGAACGCTAACCCTTTGATGATAAAACAACTAACCAGCCTCCTATATCCTATTTACAATGCAGCCTCTGTATTAGTGTTTTAGTGTGACGTCGGACATTTAGACATTAAATCACATGTTTGTTGCTGTTTAACAAAAGAACAAACATTAGCATCAGGCGTGGCATGAGAATACCATCACACAGGTAAATCTTTAACAAGGTGGGTTAGTTCCTGTTGATTACAAGTATTTTTTAGAAAAAACATTTAACAAGAGTGTTTGTAATTTTTGTAAATGACATTTAGGCAAAGGCAGAATTGGTTGAATGTCGCCTCTTCAATTGCATGATCTGTAATTTCTGGAATCTGTAAGCGTGATTCTACGTCTCTGATACGATGATCTTACTGGGACTGTGAGCACTGACGTGTCATCCATGTCTTCCTTTTACCACATCCCAATTACATACTGTACCGTTCTTTTTCACCACGCTGACACTTTAGCAAATGGAGCATAGCTTTTCTTCTCCTATCCCACGCATGCTCAGCTCACATGCTGCATGGCAGTTCATTTAATAAATGCTACCTCAACCTCTCAGTTTCTATTTTTAGGTCCAATTTGAACTGTGAAAACCTCAATTGTTACAGTGTCTGTGGAGAAAATTGTATTTGTTTCAGGAGCATTTTAGCACCTGAAAGGTTAGGTTTAATATAATGTATACCTTATGTTTATAATAACACATGCTTAATGAAAAGAGGTTTTGCTGCTATGTCTAAGTTTGCTTTTAATAATTGAAATTTCACAGCTTTTATTGGCTTTACTGAGTCATAATGATGCACAAACCAGGGGTGATGTAAGGTTCAGTGCTGCATCTTGTAGCTCTGAACAGTAACTGTTATATGAGCACTTTCATTATCCTTATTCATTCATCTCTCTATCATTTCTAGGTCAGAAAATCCACCTCTGTATCCAGAGAATCCTCATGAATCATCAGCACAGCCATGTTTTTTCACCTTTGTCAATTAGTTCTTGCTAGTGCTAAACATCCATATGGCGTCACAGAGAAGTGCTGTCCCAACTGGAAAAGTTAGTGTTCACTAATTAAATGAAGGATGTCCTAGTTTATAATGAGAGGTCTGTTCATACTTTGAAAAGTAGAATAGCAGAGAAATCAGGTAATTTTAAATTTAGGTTATGAAAAATGTTCAGGTAATGATTTTTTTATTGGATGTCGAGCTTCCTAGAGATGTGCTTTTTGTCCTCCTTTCTGTGGACTGATTATTAAGACTGAGCTGCCCCAGAAGATTCAAATGAAATATTGTTTTTGAATAAACGAATTCATTGGGGGTAACTATCTAAGGCAGGGTATGGTATGTTACACTGCTTAAAGTGGGAATCTTCATTTGTGGCTAATGGATGTTTTAAAGAATGATGCGTTCACATGGATCTCAAATTAGATGACCTTCTCCTTAAACCTCTTCAGATTGAATATCATGAATTGCCCCGTGCTTCTTCTTATATAAAAGCCAACATTTCAATTTCAAAGCTGCCCATTTGCTTGAAGCAGCAGGGCCCCTCTGCACGCCACCTCTTGACTGTGGAACAAATGAGTGTCTTAAATTAAATTTGAGACAATTAGGCTGCCTGCTATATGTAATTGCTTTTCTGGATGGATCAAACGGTGGCATCTCAGGCCTGGACTAAAGGAAATGTGGGCGGATTAAGAGATGCAACAAGGGAACTTGGACTGAGGAGCCCCAGATGTTTCATCAAACAGTTTGATAATAAGGTGTTGCAGTGTTTCCAATGGGAACGAGCACAGTTTTTGCATTTCTTTATTTCCATTTTCTCCGTTCCACATTTTCTCCCAAACGTTGATAGTCAGAGACAGTGTGAATTACTTTACAACACACTCTCTTTTAGCTGCTTCAGAGTCAAAATTCAGATGTCAGGCTCAGAGCATTACCCTCTGTTATCAAATTTCTGTAGATGACTGGCAGTTCAATTTTGCAGCTCAGCAGAGCTTAATCCAAAGGAGCACTGTCTGGGAAGTGAGGCTGCAGGTTTAGCCCGGCGAAATGTGCTGTAATATTTAGTGCATTGTGCTTGAAAGTAATAAGAGCAAAAGATGAAAAGACACAAACCAAACCTGTGATGCCAAGCTGCAAATAGGACTATTTATGAACATATCTGGTAGAATAGGAGCACAAACCTGAGGGTGAGAGAGAGATGAGTACAAACTGGGAAAGACACTGACTGATTTTGTCTTCTTGAACATCATATGAAGGAATTTCCTTTAATTACATATCAAACACCTGAACAAATACTGTCATCTGCACTCGGCAGGTCCAATCAACCATTTTCTGGACATGTTTAAAATGAAATTCATGATTAAAACGTCACAGAATGTGTTTCATTCTCACACTACAGTTACTGTCACTCTTTCACCACCCGATTTGAGGTGTGACCAGTTTACCCAGGGTCAGTAGGTGCAGGTGTTCTGTGTATTTGTTGCCTGTTACATTGGTGTCTTATGTCATCACCAGCAGAAAGACAGAAATACATACAGAAATGCTGCAGAAACCACAATTGCTAGTCCATGTATATGTATAATACTGTTTGTCCCTCGTGTAGTAGTACTACTGTCATCATTACTCCCTTCTGTTGCACACTGCAATCATTTTGTAATAACACAGTATTACACAACTTCTAAATGATCTTTCTATCCATTTCTTTTTATCTCTCTAACATTGAGACCAAACTACATTTCCTCTCACTCAAAGCTCCAGGGAAACATGATCGCATGTCATCACACCTATGTGACAAAGTGCTGCATAAGTATCAGTGTGAAATAATGACAATTGTTTCTTCTTCATTTCTCAGCACTGCCTGTTCTTGCACAACATAAGAAGAACTTGTAAAATATGCATTTTTATGTAAATGTTATTGTTCAAAGAAGGAAACAATCCAGTATATTTTAGGTTTTACTTGAAACTAATTCCAGGTTTATTGCTTTTAGCCAGGCAGCCTCCTCCTAAACATGTGACAACCACAGGTCAATTTTCTCTTAAATACAGGGGTTCACATTTCTTTCACTGGGTTAAAGTGTTTTCTTCTTTAAAATCTTTAAATTCATTTTGACAAGGTCTCTAATTCTGGATTCATTGGCATTTTAGGTTTCTGTTGCTGAAATTCCCTTAATACGAGAACGGCACCTCCAGCTGTTCCATTGGAAACACTAAGTAGCTAAAGTAAAAAAGCTTCCACTGCCCATTCTTCTTTTCAATCTTACCTGAAGCCACAACGACAGAATCCAATCTAAACACGATGATGCAATTAGGATGATACAATTCCAACAATATTACATTTGCCAGATGCTCTGAACTAAATCACTTCAAACAAACAACTAAAAGTCTGAGTCCCATTAGCTGAATCTGCAGTGCAGCTGTTTTCACAATGAGAACACTGATTGATAAAATGGAAGATGATGTTTCTTTTGCAGACAGGAGATGCAGCACATCAGAACAGTGCCAGCCTCTCGGAAAGAAATGTTACTGAAGCACAGCAGTGTTTATAGACACAGCAAAACATCCTGTTTACTCCCCTTAAATCCTTATGGAGGAACATGCAGTATTCATACTCCGAGTCTACATTTTGTATTTATGAAGGGAGCCAGTTTTATATATAATTCAGGCTTCTGCACAGGATTAGACAGTTTAGAGGTTGTGTGGCAAAGACTTAATATCATCATATGCCAGCTAGTACTTCAGACTCGGGGGACGTGTTCACTAATTGAGGTCAGGAGCGATCTTTACCCAAACTTTCAAAAATCCTTCTCAGCCCATTTGTTCTTCCCCTTTAACACGGTGAAATTGAGGAATGCCCCCTTGGAGTCCTGTGCTGAAATTAAAAGCCTTACAATCTGTCAGACCTCTTGTCACCAGGTGGATGGAAAAGCAGCTCCCACGTCTGTCGCTGATACGAGCGGGAAAGGTCTCAGCGCTACTTTATTCATTAAATGGACCGATTACAGCTTCATCGGAGCTTCCATGGCGGCTACGATCTCATGTCAATGGACATGTCAATCAAACTCTCCCCAGGATGTGGTACCTCTGGTGCTCTGGATTTGGAGGTTGAGACTTTCCCCACTGTAATGCCAGTCATATAGGCATCTGATAAATGTAAGGAGAGTGATGTTTACCTGTCATGCATTCATTAACATATAGTCAAAGTATGCAGAATAGAAGATTTCTCTGTATATCTTTTTGGAACAAATGGTGTCCACTGGATATGTGTTGGTGGTGTGATGAGCAAATAAACAAAGCTTTTTCAGGCTAGTTGTCTGTCTCTCTCTACATTAGTCTTGCAAAATGGAAATTCAGCACTGCTGGTCATGCACTGTTGGTCACACTGTACATTTCCATCTACAGCTGAGAACCTCCTGTGTTTAACATTGCTCAAATACACAGCGAAGACATCTCAGTCTGCTGCATGTGGGACGCTGTTTTTATTGTTATTGAGCACCATTTGTGGTCTAGATACTAAAAGCAAAATTATGTTTGATATTTATCCTTCTTAGCAGCTTCTTCACTGAGCAGCTTTCAGAGTTGAAGTTAAGAACTATTTAAAACACATACGTTTAAACCAGATATGTACAAGTTCAAAACAAAACAGTCACAAACACCTTTACCAAAGTTAAAGAGCAGATTATCAGAGTTTGCTGTGAACAGAAATGAAACAAGTGGTTCTGTCCATGTTGTCATGAAGGGAATCATCTCCATCCACACTAACAATAACTCAAAATATAAGAAAAATCTAAATCATTTTGCAGATTCCAGTTCCTCTGTGGGCACTGACTGATGCCCAGTGGAGAACAGTTAATTGACATTGACTGCAGCACGTCTGCAGGACACCTACAGCGCGGCGGCTCCTGTGCAACCAGAGCTCTGCTCAAAGAGCAAAAGGCAGCTTAGTCTGGAAAGGTTACCTCAGAGCATGAATGCTAATGGAATTGATTTATACCTCCATTTTCTGCAGGGACACATGTAGACCATTATTTCAAAGATAGCATCTAGGTGCTTGTGTGTGCTCTATACCCCAAAGTGGTGGAGATTGTACAGTTCTGTCAAACCGAGCAGCTTGGAGCCATTATGGAAATCCACTGGAGAAATTGGTGCGTGGACATAATGACACAGAATCAAACTGGAAGGAGAGATACCTGATGGCATCTCTCAAGTTAGAAGGTATAGTGAAGGTGAACATGCTATAAGAGGCAGATTTGATCCAAAGCTCCATCCTAAACCTAACCCGGTTTTTTTTTTTTTATTTCTTATGCTTAACAAATAATCTTTGTGAAACTAGAGTGTGTTAAATAAGGTAATACTAAGTAGCCAAGAAGTAAAGTGAGGTTATTATTGGAGAGATTTATGACTTTTCATTTGACTAAGGTCGGAAAATTCCACAAGAGTTAAACTCCAGACTATTACTGCTGCAGCAGGTACCATGCTAATAATAATGTTACACACAGACCCAGTCTCTAATGTGGGGGTATACTGGAAGAACATAAATCACTCAACATCTGTTGTACAGACAATGAGAAAGATTTAGTTTACTCCTGCGCTGTGCAAATCACTTCTTCTTTATGAAGCATGACAGGATACAACCAGGATGTGTGATGTATCAGGAAAATGAACATATTTATTTATGCACCAGCTGAAGGTTTAAATAAATGGATGTGTTCAATTATTCATTCTTCTTTAAAACCATTTGTGGGTTTTTGTTAGACAATAAATAAAAGTCAGCTGCACAGTAGAAAAGACTGACATAGCAGCCAACCTTAAAAATGCAATTTACTTTTAAGAGTGGAAGGTAAATACGGCGAATGACAGATGTTTTTAATTTGAAACTCTGACAAGCAGTGCCAAAATGTCAAAGCATCACATTCAACTAACTCAGTTTTAATGTTTCATTTTTGTTCTTTTTTTGCTGGAATCAAACCCAACTCAGAGCTCTGTGCCATTCCTAACTCTTACTTAGTGTCCTCTCGTCTCCATGGTGGTTTTGCTGCAGATGCCCATATCACAGACACACTTTTGACAGACAGATCGTTGCTGTTTGCGCTTTGATATCCCTGCTCAGCACTCGCTGTGACACCATCACAAGTCAGGAATCTGTTCCTGAATCACGATCTGAACTCTCATCACGATTTGAACGACACAGTGCATTCTGTTTACAGCCCTTTTCGCTTTTATTGAATAGATCTTGAAATTCCTTCTGAAGAAAAAAAAAATGTAAAAAATGCATAACAGCCATGTTGAGATGAAAGACAGAAACAGTAACATGTGATATACATTGAAGGTCTTTTGCACACACTTCCTTAACGAATGCCATGCAATGGGATATGACTGCAGGTCATGTCTCAGTCTTACGTGAGCTTGCCTCCCAAACCAGAAATATATGTAAAAGCAAGTCTAGTTCTATATATTTTTATTTATTTTATGTTTTACACACAGAAGGAGCAGTTGCCAAGGAGCAGTCTGCCTGCTGCAGACCTGTTGGAACGCAGAAACACAAGACGATGAAAAATTCTATGAAATCACTTTATTCTCAGAGTGTGCGGTGATTCCATTTTTGCAGGAAAGTTACAGACTGAAATATCTGTCTAAAATGGCATGCAGTGAAGTTAACAGGTGGAGCTTTGAAACACAGAGAGGACACGAAACGATTATATCAACAACCTTGCCTACATCGCACACCATAAGCATGCATAAATGTTGTCAACAAATAGGGAGATAGAGAGGAGGGAGGAGGGTGAGAAGATATCGCAGTACAAAAGAATGCACCAAATCAACATGTTTTTTTTCTCAAATACCAACCACCAGAGGACAGAAACAGGACCAGTTACAGACAAGAAAGAAAACGAAAGAAACAAACACGGCACCAGAGTAAGCATCTTCTCAACACGTACAGAACAGAGAGACAGATGCAAGAAGAGAGAAACATCAGACAGTTACATTCAAGTCACATCAAAGGAGTAGTTTTTTAAAGTGGCATATTTTTCAGGCAGTTTTTATCATTAATGGCTGTATGAGCGGCACAAATGAGCGACTTCAAACCGAAGTGGGTTCTGACGCAGCGTCTACTGGATGGTTAGATATTGATTACGCATGACTTGGGCAGTTCGTTTGGGCAGTGGTCTATAAGCCATTTGGAGCGCAATCAATTGGCATTTACAAGATGATGATGATGATTCATGGGTTTATGACAGTGGATGAGACGAAGGGCGACCTGATTTCAGAGCACACCAGTTTGGAAAAGACTAAAGGACTTGGCCACGCTGACAAACTGTTGGTGCGTTCACTAAGGATCTGTTGCTGGAAAAGTCCTATACAAGGGCAGTAATTGTAGCTTTCTAGAATATCCGTGGGCCAAACAAGAGCTATGTCATTCATAAAGAAATGTTGGAGAAGGCAGGGTAGGCCCCTTACAATAAAATGCTTCATTTGCTTTAGCAGAGAAGGAATGACATGCTAAGAGAAGGCTAGTCATGGTTTAAACTTCTAATACAACGTAAAGCTAGAATACCTGAGAATTTCAAAATAATTGATATGCAGTAACTGAATAAGAATGAAACCTCTTGTCTACGTCTACTACTAACGGCACTAGTCTTTGGTTTGGTTGAATAACTGCTCTGATGATGGTTCGGAGTTTGCTCGATGCTCGGTTACGTTACTCGTTTGCTCACTATCTGCTAACACACCGTTTGAAAAGAGGCTTGCGATGGCAGTTTACAGGTACATTAAAACCACAGGAAGTTCCAAAATGTGCTCTACAGATGATTTGACCACACTGTGTCCTTACACGGTTTTTTTCTGTATATATTCAGCGCGACTACAGAGCTCACAAAGTGCTTACAAAGCTACGTTTCCTTCATCTACGCCACAGGAATGAACTAGTTCAGTTTATGTGTAGCTATCTCGATAAAAAACAGTGTCAATGTGGCAAAAAAGCTAGTTTAGAAAACCTTAATTACGCCTACAGCTACTGTGCACGTGGATCACAAAAAGATTTTCTAACAAACTCGGTCACAGGATTTAACTGCTAATAGCACATTTATGCTTCCCCTTAGACTTAACGTGGGATTTTTTTTTCTGTACATGGCAACTAAAAGCAAATCTGTGAAAACAACATGCCATGAATCTTTTTATATATTCGAGTCACTCTAACAACTATTTTCAGGTAATAACAACATCAAATTTAAGTTAAGTTAAGTTGTACTGTAGACGTAGGCTAACAAGGCATTGACTAAGGCCTACTGTAAATATCCAAGTGCGAGTTTCCAGCACAGGTCTGGTGGAATGTAAGAAATATCTGGAATGTTTGAACAAGACACTGTGGGATGAGGGAGAAACAAAAGGCATATGGAGAACGTTTTGATTGTAGCCTCTCATGACCTCCGTTTAAGTAAGTGGCTTTACATTTACCTAAAGAACAGACTGAACTCTCCAGAAGTGGTAAACATGTTCTGTTCATGTCATTGAATGGGAATTATCAGTTATCATCACTCCAACAATTATACATTTAATACAACAAACTGAAATTAGCTGGTCAGAGGGTGTGTGGCAGTGATATTGTCCTGCCTTAAAAAACACAGGTGATGTTTAGCAGCAGGAATAAAAAAAAAATCTGACGACACTGGTGATTAAAAAGTCCAAACAAGGTGCAGGTCAAGGAGGGTGGAATGACAACTGTTCATAAGTGAAGCCTTCCATTTGTGATTTTAAATAAATCTTTTATGATTAATCTCCATCTTTTCTCTCTTTTAATCAAACATGACCCACAGATGCTTTACTGTTGCTATGGAGACACGTGTGTCTTCAACACATCGACTAACACATTAGGGAGCTAATTTAAACACACAATAACGAAGATCGCCTGTTATTGCTGATTTGGGATCAGTCGAACCAATGGACAGAGGACAGCGTCATTTTAAACAATATATTGCACTATTGTCACCGTCTGTTCACAACATATTTGTGTCTGTGAAATTTCTTTATAAAATAAATGCTGGAAATGTTAACTTAAGTCCAAAGTTACTAGCCAGATGAAATTTTACATGTCGTCTTACAAAAGCAGAGCGAGCGCCACCGGCCACAGGGAACAAAACATGTAGAGCAAATGAATTTGGAGAAAGAATATCATCCAACTGCTTTCAAACTTTATGTATGGAGAGAATTGATAGCCTTCTCCATGGAAGAACATTTCAGACACAAAGTCCATTATCGCCTACTGTACACTGTGGGCGAGATGTCTTAAAGTTAAATGACAGAATGGAAAACCAGTTATTGCCTCAAATATCAATGTGTTTCACATCATCTTAACAAACGAATGGTGTCCATATGTGTACTTCACTTCACACAAGTTTACTGCATGCTTTGAAATAAAAAAACAAAAGCAAACATATTTCAGATGATCGATTCCTTCTCTTTCTCGTTTTTACAGCTCATAAAACACATTCACAGTAAACCGATGAGATATGAGGGACAGCGGAGAACCAAAAGAAAGATGCGAGTATTTATATACACTATATGTATCAAATCTTTGCAAGAACATAACAGCAAAATTCAATCAAATTTTGATATGATTTGGATAATTTCTTAAAAGTTAAAAATATGGCTTATACTCTTAGTCATCATGTTATATGTCATATTTCACTCATATATAATTCTCTTTTTTTATAACACCAGGCTATTTACAAACAAAACAGGTGGCTGATGGGTGAGATCTGGTCTTTTCTAAGTTCTGGACATTTTGAAAACATGGCATCAGTTTGCCTCGAAATAAAAGCTCTGAATCTCTGTGCAGGTGTTCCATACTTTTTAAACTTGGGTTATAATCACAGGTTATCAAGAAGGATGATCTGTACACAGTATTAAAAAGTATGAATCACCATCAGAGATCAGATAGTTTAACTCAAAGGCGAAATCATGGCATGTTGCTCATTTCCAGGAAGTTAGAAGTTGGCTTGAAGGGGTGGGAGGGAGGTGAAGAAAGGTGTGACTGCAGGTTTGGGTGGGCCGGGGTGGTACAGCATTGATTAGATGAAGGTTGTAAGAATCATGTTTCACTCAAAACACTGTTACTTTTTATTAAACATATCCATGAGCGGGGCCGGGATGAATTTCATGACCGTATCCACGATGCTCTCCTCTTCCTCCTCGTCACCACAGCCGGTGGGAACAGCCTTCTTCGGACGGGTGAGGCTGCCCTCGGAGGCCTGCTCCATAGCAGCTGCTGCCTCAGCTTCTTTCTCCTCCTTCTTCTTGATGCCATACTACAGAGGAAAGACATGAAAAACAGAACCTCATTATTAAGCTGCTACAGGAAGTGTTTGGCTAAACATCTGGCTTTTGACAGCCTCTAGAACATCATTCATCACATTTTCTTTTTTTATTTTCTGGTGTCTGTTTGACGCTTATCTACAGTAATGTAGAACAAATGTGAATGAGAAGATTGAGACCACTCTGGAAAATTAAATTATATCCTGAATCATGCATTTTTATTATAACTTTAAACTGCCTTCGAGATGATTGTTGATATATTTATTTAACCAGAATATGCTATAGGTACACACTATCATGCAATTTATTTTTTGATTGAACTGAACAGAAATTTAAGTGTTACATGAGAGCTTTAACTTCTGCTGGTTCTAATTTTAGGTACCAATTAAAGGCGCAGGTGCCCAGCAGGTATGCAGCACAATGGTAACAATTAGCGAAAACCAGAACCTCAACAGAGTCGTAGCAATAATGAAGAAAAAAAACAAAAAACGATCCTCAACAATGTGAAGGTCCAACTATATTTAATGAAAAGCTCATATTTTGGAGATACAAGGTTTTTGCACAATGACAACTTGCAACAAACAAGTCTGGACACGCTGAATCAATCGACCACTGATGCTGCATATCTGTTTGAACATTGCATCCTTAATTTAACTTGAAGCTTTAATGAATCTAATCACAGAGTGGATATTAGTTGTAACTTAATTTGAAACCAGGATCTTGCAGCCTTTGTTTTGCCATTCTGCCTGGAGGATCTGTGTTCAGTGTTACCCACAGAATATTGAGTAACACCACAAACTAGCAAACTGTATGCAGGTTCTAGTTTGAGCAAAATCAATACAGTTGGACTGCAAGGAAAAAGCTGCAGAGCACAGGAAGGTCAACAGGCTGAATGATGGTTGATCTTGAAGCACGGATGCAGAAAATGAGCTGAACTCCTCTGTGACCTCTTTGCTGCTCTCCCAGGCAGACATTAATGTGATTCTGGAGCAATAAATATCTTAAAGGAGTACTACTAGTATCCATTTCCTCTGCGAAGATGTGCATGAGGGAGGTGTGAGCATCTGTGTGTTTGCAGAATGGAACAACAGTGCTGTCGAACAGCAAACGCAAACCTAACCTCTTTTTCCCTCAGTGCTAATTTTGATTGTCATTCATTAAACCCTGCACCTGGCTCATAAGTCTTTGCTGTCATGACTAAACCAGTGTTTTCTCAAACACAGACACTTAATGCCTCCCAGGGTAGAAAGGTAGCTTTGAGGTGTGAGTGTCAGCCTGAAGAGTTTCTTGAAAATGAATGCACAATAAAAAACGGATCCTCGTCCTCAGGATGTTTATGGCTACAATAACTGCAAACCAGTTAATCCAATTCCCACAGCATTGATGATTCTCAATTCCCACAGGGACATACAAACTCCCTCAACTTGTGTTCTGCCACAATAATCATTTTAGATGTGCATCTTGATTTGTAACTAATCATTACTAAATGTATGTTAACCAGGCTCAAGCAGTCGATTTGGAATATCAAATGATAAGAAAGCCTTTTTCCACCTGGAGACAGGTAGACAGGTTCCCCACCCTGAAATCCACCGAACAGCTGTATCCAACCTTTCACTTTGACTTCCTGTACCCACAGCTATAGAGCGGTCCATTGTCCTAATAGAAACTGTACACGAGTTGGACTGTGTTTTGTTAATGATTAGTTAATTGAAAAACATGTCTTGTCAGTTTCAGTTTGACTTGTCAAACTGGGGCTGGTTGACAGCCAATTCCCAGGCTGCTTTTCATCGACTGTTCATCGTTGCAATTATTCATTGTTTGAGTCAAACATACACTCCTATAAAACTGGGTATAGATCGTCTTAGTTCAGTCAACACCTAAATGCTTCTTCTTGACTTTACAAAAGAAAAAAGAAACATTGCCATGATCGGTTGATGGATATCTCCTCTGTATCTCCTTCTGCTCCCTTGTTTGTTTCTGATTTCCCTCCATACTGCTCTGTTTTCCTGCAATCTGTCTTCCTCGCTCTCTCTGCTGCTCTCAGACTCTGTAACAAAGGCTTGCATCAGTTGAAGTGAAGACAGTCACGCTTAGTCAGCCGCTCTCCACTCTCTATAATCAAACACTTTCCAAAGATATGCTGTCATATCAGTCTCTCTCCCTCCTCTTTATTCTTTGTAGAACTGTTCCTAAACTAAAGTATAAGTGGGACTCAGCGGAGTGCAGAGCCGATCCCCAAACTCCAAAGATAGTTTTACTAGTGCTACACATGGAAAAGTTTTAAACTCAAATCCCTCAAAGAGTTCAGGTCAAATATTCAATCAAATATTAGCAAAGTCAAACAGAATATTTCACTAAAAGCTTCAGACACTTTGATATGATCACTTAACATTTTATTACAGACAAATTAAATATTAAGTGCGGATTTATCAAAGACAAGATAGTCTGGACAAGACAGAAGAAATCTCTTTGAAGCTCAGGAGCTCTGTACAAGTTAACTGAACTGTATTTACTGCAGGAGACGTGATCTGCAGTGGTTCAAAGCAAACTAGCTGCTAAACGGAGAATCCAGGATAAAAGTCCAACTTTTTCTGAAACCTGGTTCCAATTAAGTGTGATGAGCTTGTGCCTTTGGTCCAGAAACAGCAGTTGACATCATCTATCATGACACAGTGAGGACACGTAGACAATTAACAAATGACAAGTTGTGAAAACATTGATCAGTGTATCAATGAAATGTTCTAATGCTGCAAGTGTCTAAAATTTAAGAATCACTTCATACAACGTTTATTAAAGTTTAAACTAAACCACGTATCACTTCCTTATCATGTGATCACATATGAAAACAGACTCGGTTCAGTTTACTGCATTATTCTACTGTTTCTGAATGTGCGTGTATGTAACTGAACATGAATCCAACACTCGGGGGAAGAACTGGATGCTCAGTTGACTCCACTATTCATATTAGATGCATATGAGATTGTTGAGGAACATGTCTCACAGTAAGTGCTTGTGTTGCCCCAGTGAAATTGTGCAAAACTGCCTGTATCCTACAGGCCAAAGGAATAAATATGGGGAGTATTTTTGCAAACAAGGATGTGTTCTTTGTTTTTGTTTCAAGCTGCTGTGCTGAAGTGGTTTTACCTTATCCCTGATGCCCTGTCGGATGTTTTCTCTCTCTGCCTCCATTCTTGCATATTTAGCCTTCCTCTCCTCCTCCTGTTGCCTCAGTGCCTCTTGCCTTTCTTCCTCTTTTTTCTGAGCATCAGGATCTTTCTCCTCCTCCCCACCAAGCATCTTGCCCATGTCTTTGGTGGCCCCTGTTGTTGGTGAAGAGAGAGAGAAACTGATAAATGAAACAAGCTATTCACAGTAATTGCACATAATGGATTGTAGCTATTTGGGCTGTTGCTAAGCATTTCAAGTGCACAGTGGTACATCACAAATTTGGATAATTCAGCACACATTGCTTTGTATTTCAGTCCTTTTTCAGGCCAGTGAACGAATGAACCAAAGACAAAAGGATCCGACAATAGGGAGAACAAGAGGTGAGTGCCATGAGCAAGAGCCTGAGATAAAAGACACTGCAATTAATTATTAGCAATTCTCTTGATTGCCTTTGTGCAGCTCGACCTTTGCTATCTCCAGCAGGAATTTACATCCTCGTGTAAAGCATCTACTTGGACCATGGGTCAAGCCCTGAGAACAAAAAGCTTGGAGTGCTGTTGAAAGGAGCATAGTAAATACACACTGAGGCTCTTTCTGCTCCTGAACACACCTCCTGTCTGCACTGGTAAGGTACTGTATGTTAAACAAGACATCACGCAAATGAATGAATAAAAACCACAAACTACAGCTTTAGATGTTACAGCTTATGTTGGCAACATTAAACCCCCCCCCCCCCCCATCATTTTACAGTTTCCAGTCATTATTGAGACAAGAGCCTTGATAAAAGTATAAGAGTTGGTTTATTATAAGGGTATTTTTGCTCTCCAGTCCAGCTGCTTCACCTATAAATGTTAGGATTACAGTTTGTCAAGACACTTGAGCTCGTCCCAGCACTTTTGGTCACCACTCTCCTCTCACTCTCTGCACACTGTCAACATTGTTAAAGCTGCTGGGATTCACTGTTTCACAACATGAAAACAGCTTCAACAGAGGCTGATCTACTGTATAGTCCTTCATGGTAAACATTTTGTCAGCTCCTGTTTCTTCTGCCAGTTGATTGAATGAAGAATGAAGTGTCTTCTCAAAGTGCAATGCTTAATACTGTCTCTTTTTCCATTTATCATAAAACTGGAGCTTTATTTTAAATGTTTGCACTCTTTGGATCAGAAAGGGATTCTTGTCAATAAAGCGAGCTACATGAAATTACAAAACAAATAAGAAGATCTCGTTACATTCTCAGCAGCAAGTTTTGCTGGTTATGTAAAACCCCTAAAAAACAAATGCTGGTGTAAAACTGTAAACCACAACAACTTGAAGTTGTGCCGACTAATCTTGAGTGTGTTCGTCCATCTGTGTGTCGAGCTGCTCCTGCAGTGTTTTTGCACATTGCCTCCACACACTTGCTGTGTGTTCTCACTCCAGAGGCATTAGTTCATCTTTCCAGCTCAATGACTGGAAACAAGCCAGTGCTCTAACAGTGGCCTGATGAACCCTGAACCCACGACTCTGTTTGCTTCCAACGCGCTGAAAAAAAAAAAGATTTTAATGAGAACTAGACCTCCTGGACCACACTGGGTAAAATTGAAATACACCTAGCTCTCCTCCTGCCCTGAGTCCGACACATTTCTTTTCCCCGTTAGCGCCTCTGTCTGCGCCCTGCAGTCTGTGCTTGGCTGGTGCACAGAGCCTCACTGACTCTCTGGAGGGAAAACTTAAAGCCACAGCCATCTGCTTCAGTGGTGAAATTGATGAGACAGTGTTGACCTTGAGGTTGTTGGCTGCAGTCCGAACTCGCCATGTTGATGGACCAAGACAAGCCCCAGTCCTTAGTCACATAGAGCAGGGTGACTGCTAATTGATAAACACACATGTTCATGTGCTGTGTTTTTTTTTTCCATTTATTCTCTAGTGTGTCCAACACATGATGACATGTGCCCTGCATATGTAACAACGATTCTATTATCACTCTTAGGATAAGATTTCTTTCTCCAAAATGTCGCCTGTCCATCTTTGGCAGCTGCTTTAAATGCTGCAGTATATTTCTGTTGCTCATGAACAATCCATTACCTCCACTATACCTACTCCAGCCTTTGTGCTCAATGGAAACAAGTCACACTTTGTGTATAAGCGATGAAAAGAGTCTAACTATAAACCATGTTTTGACCTTTAGGTGTAGAATATGTTCATGCTGTCTTAAGTTACAGCTGGTCAAATCACCTGCCCTTGACCATTCTCATTTCCACGCACCTTAAGTGCACAAATATAAATTTGAGACGGCTCTCCTACATGGCTGTTTGTTATTCTGAAACCTCGACCTCTGCATCCAAAGAGTTTCTTTGCAAGCACCAAACAACATTTAGCTTTAATTTCTTAACATGTCTGTATTTCTACATAAAGGAAAAACTTCTTGCAGTAAAACTCATGAGGATGTGCCTCAAAGATTGTTGCCGTCTCTTTGTACTTTGCTGCAGGCTAAAGGAACTGCTGATTGGGATATTTTCTCAGATTTTGTTTTGGGTAGCTTGAGGAGATTTTGCAAATCTAGTATGAATATGGATCTTCACAGAAAGCTGCAAACTGATGGGGACTATCCCTTTGACTATCACTTCAGGGATAATACATTTTCCTTTGGCCAAGCTGAATGTAGAAACTTAAAGTTAGATTAAACTTTAGAATCTGCCATTAAACTAAATATAGCATGACACACTTGACATCTAGTTTGAGCTCAGATTTCATTACATATTTCTTCCTACATTCCTGCAGCTGTGACCTATTCTCACCTTCTCATTAGTGCTGCTTAATTTGTGCTTGCAAAGTCTGAAGTTGGGATTCAAATATGGATGTAATGTATTTATTTCACTTGACCTTTCTACCTAGTCTGAAGGAGATGAATGATTTGTTGAATTCTTTTAAATTCATCTAGATTTGTCAAATTATACTGCTAATAAAATTAAAAAAGATGCACCGATCAGAAGTTTTACTTCTGAACTTTTAGTTCTACATTAAGTAATTCTGTGTTTTAGGAGAATGACAGGATCAAACCTTCACCCCTCCAAGTCCTGGTTCACAGTGGTCCAGTATTCAGACCCTATCAAGTCTACAATCTGTAGGTATATTTATTTTTTTATGTTGTCCAGTACACATCATGTTTAATATTAGAGAGACACCCTTCCCAACTGTGATCATTGATGTTTTTTATCTCGACATTGCACGTTACAGAGTGTACTCCAAACCTCCACAGAACATATCTTGATGCTCAAGGCTAATTAGCTCATCTGATTGTGACAAAGTTGCTGTGTAGTAATGTGAGACATTCGTTGTTCCCAAAAGCCTTGTTGTCGTCAAATGCTGCCAGCTGTGAAGTCTGGGAGAAGAAAGCAAAACGAGAAAGCTCCAGAGGAAGAGCCGAGAGTCTCAGCTAAGGTTCCCAAAACAGTGAAATCTGTTTCACGGGACTGAATCAGAAAGAACAACGAATAACTCGTCCATCTACACATTTTCAGTAAAAAAAAAAAAAAAGTTTCAAAAAAGTTTCCAGAAATCCCCTGAGGCTGGTATGTGGCCCTTTGAGCTCAGATAGTATATAGAAACCTTGGGTTTACTGTTTAATCCAGACTTTATTAAAAAAAAGTAGTCGTGAGCTACTGTATGCCCCCAGGGTGACTAAACCATTTGGAAAATACTCCATTACACCATACTACACAGTACTGCAGAGCTAACCCGTACAGTGACATTACCGATATGAGCACGGAGACTTGGTTATTCCTGCCAACTCATTACAGCTTTAACAGGGCTTTTTAGGCCATCTGAGGCCTGAGGGCTAATTTTAAAGTAGGAGAAGACTTCCTCTGCTTAGTGAGTAAAGGAGCAGAAATTGAAAAGGGATCAGGAGGAAGTTTGGAAGTTATGGATGGTTGGGTTACATGCTGGATTAGACTGTGCACAGTTACATAAATGATGGCATTAGATTTGAAGAGCATGTGAAAACATGAGAGAGCGTGTGGTGTTATTTGCAGTGCTTTCTGTGTTGGTGTGGAGATGGGTGAAAACAAAATGCACTGCTCTTAATTCTCACTGTGTGTCTTTGCATGTACGGTGTGTGCGTGTGCGCAGAGGCACGTGTTTTGGTTGCTGTCTGAGAAAGATCAAGTGTGTGTCCTCCAGGTGCATTTGTGCTCCAAGAGCATTTCTGCTTGTGTGTGCACAAGTTATGGTTTGATTGTTTTATGCTGATGGATGGATGAGTAGAACCCAAAGGCACAGGAAGAAGGATGTAGAGAGAAAGAAAGAGGCAGAGATAGGGCTGAAAATTAGGACAGAAACAAAAGCAAGGACAATAGATTAACAACAGCGTGTGTGAGTAAGATTAGTTCCAATACAGCCCAGAAAATGAGAAAAATTGATTGAGAAAATGGGAGTGCTTAAGTAAGAGAAAAAGAAAATGACATGATAAAAGTGAAAAATCTGTGACAAGGACACATGAAAGTGAACATTATAGAAGAAAAGAGCACAGGGTATTTGGGAAAAGAGACAAGAGGAATAATGGTTAGAAAGAAAGGACGGTGAAGGGGAACAGATTGTAGGAATGATAATTTACAATGAAACTGAGAAATGAAGAGAGATGAGACAGGGAGTGGAGAAAAATATAGATTTACAGAGAGGATCAATGATTAAATAAAAAGGAACGTGTTCGGGAGATGCTGCAAAAACAAAAAACTAAAAAACAAGGTGAAAGACCAACAGAGAGGAAACAGCCGGACGAGCTCGAGGACTCCGTGTTCCTGCTTTCCCATCTGTTACCCATCTTTAGCAGTCCCACTGCTGCTCACCAGCAGGTCCCTGCGTCAACCCCCATGGCCCACACCAGTCGAGCAGAGCATCATTAGCCTTCTGCCCCGGGCTGGGCACGAAGATGGTCCCAAAACCCAGTGTGCAGACCACCAAGGGGGTCTTACCAAAAATCAGAAAATGAAAGCATGGCTGAAAAGTGAGGACCAAAACAGAGCTAAATGGAGAGTGAATGTTGGATTATTGTTGGATTAAGCTGCGGCTCACAGAAACACTCCATCTTTCTCCACCCAGGCCAGCTGGAAGCATGTGTTTGAGAGTTTTCCTTTGACACACATGAATAGCATTAAAATAGAGCTCAATCTACATTTCTAGAGTTTTACCAGATGTTATAGATCCTTCTTGTTGACACTTGTTCAACCTGTGTTCAACCTGTTACCCTCAGGAAGGCGCTACAGAACGAGGACAAATAGACTCAAGAACAGCTTTTTCCCCAAAAGCCATCACCGCCATAAATTCACATATGCACTGACTACCTACTGAATCATCGTAACTACTGAATGTTAAAAAAATAAAAATCCACCTTGTATATACTACTGAATGTGCAATACTTATAATTGCTGTGCAAATTTCCACCTGCATATGTATATATGACTGTTACCTTTTTTTTTGTGTACCCTACCTCATTTGACCTGCACCCCATGCTGCTATTGTTATTAATGTTATATTTAAGCATGCTGCACCAACAGTGAGATGCTTTTAATCTCATTGTATGTATACATGTATATAATGCATATTGTATTTCTGCACAGTGACAATAAAAAGGCATTTATTCATTCTTTAAAAATCAAGCTATTATAAGAAGAAATAGTTTTGGATCAGTGTGCATCTGTGTTAACCCATCAAAGAACTGAATGATTTTTCTAGTCATGGTCCTTGTTCTTGGGAGAGTACATTTTACACACAGTCATTTAAAGAATAATCATCTGTGTGTGACTTAAATAACTTCACTTAAACACAACATTATTAGTCATGTAATTTGTCCAGGAAAGAAATGATCTCCAATCCAACAGCACATGGTGTTGTTGGATAATCACCTCATGTGCAGTTGGCTTCTGAATTTGCTTTTGACTGGGTGAAAACAGTGTCGCTGGAGTAGAAGAAAACAATCAGGTTGTAATGTGGGTGTTGATAAAGTGACAAAACGCTGTGTTCATTGTTCGTGGCCAACTTCTCAAAGGTCACGTAGAAGCCGTGATTGCATTGTGATGCTTTAAAAGTGTGTGGTTGTGTTTCAGCTCCTACAGAAAGTTTTATCAGTGTCAGACCTGAAAAAATGAAAAAAAGGCTTTTGTTAAAATAGCACTGAATCACTTTCACACCGAGCTGTCTGTGCTGCTCCCTGACAACTATTGACTTTATCAGGGAGCCTGGTCTGGCTTCTGAAACACAGCTGTCCTTGGAGAGCTCTGACAACACTTTGGAGGAGAAAAGACGAAAGCTCTTCTCAGTGCAGAAGCTTGAAAAGCAGAACAAGGCTGGGTTGAACCATTATTCCATAACTGAACCGAGTAAATTCAAACTCAAAGTGTGCAACATCGTGATGAAGGGACATTTTATCCGACTATGGAGGTATAAAAATATAATTTAATGATTTCCTTGTTTGTGGTAATTATGTTTCACCGTCCCATTAAGTCTCAGTTTAAGGAAATTAGATCAATAGCTTTTGTACAATTATTCAATTTATTGTAGAAACAAGCCAATTAAAATGAATTAGAAGAAATAAACTGGAATATATGAAATGAAACTGCACTGAAGTGAAGAAACCAGTTTAAAAGAAAACTGGACAAAATTGCAAAAAAAAAAAAACACCTTTTTCAGTTGATGTAGCTGAAATGGAGGGAAGAAACGTAGAAGATGTGAGGTGTGCCCCCCCCCCGCCCCGCCATACCTCACTAAATCTCCAGGGAACATGGGGAAACAGGGGCTTGAGATACATCATTACTGTGCTTTATCACCCATTCGCAACCATTATCAGTGGTAGACAGCCTCACACAGCCCGGCCTTGGTGATGAGCGAGCAGGGACAGGCCACATTTATCACCTCTGAGGTTGGCACCAAGGACGAGGCAAACCATCCATTCCACACACACACACACACACACACACACACACACACACACACACACACACACACACACACTAAATGCAGGTCACCAAAACACGCATTTACTGGAGGATTTAGTTTAGCTTGGTAAAATGTGCTGACAAACAACCTTCAGCTGAATAAATAACACCATCAATCATGATTATGAGCTAACAAATCAATAAATCTAACCTATGTTAAAAAAATTTATTCCTAGTAAAAGGAAATCTCACCTAGACGTATTCATCACGATGTTCATTAGCTCATGTAATGACAGGTAGCTTTAGATGGAATCTAGGTCTGATAGCTTTTTCAGAAAAGCTCTGTTTGAGCTGACGTTTGCTCTAAAAACCCACAATAGCTCAAGGTGGCATGAAGAGCAATCGCAGAACTTCCTAAGCAATTACTCTGGAGGCACTGCAGTAATGAGTCATGGAGGTGACGCCGCAGCAGGGTAACTCTCCACCGGCGACACCAATGACTCGACCCACTGCACACAGGAGGTAAAATATTACAAAAACCAAACAAACACCTACGACGTGGTGGAATCCGTTTTCCTTTCTCCTGTCATCTTCTCTTAAGCTCACACCATTTGTACATGTCTAGACAGTTCAATGGGCTGTGTCAGGCCTGGCATTTCTAATGGTGAATAACCTTGGAAGTAATTGGTCTAACTACAGCCTGAGGAAACAGCATCAATGGTAACCTGCTGTACAGTGTAGGTGTCATTCTTGGTCTGCTACAACCTATTCAGTCTGGGTCTTATCAATTTCCCCTTGTATTAGCATAATATACCTCAACACAGTCTTTATACTCTTAACCACGTCAGAAGACACACTGCTCAGGAGCTTCTTCACTGCTCTCTCTGCAGAAGTGATTTTTTCTTCATGTATTAAGATAAATGAGCATCTATTACAGCGTTCCTATTAGAATTAGCATACAAAACACTGCACCTCCCATAAATTTTCTCTACTGCTGCAGCATGTTTAATACATCATTGTAACTGCTGGTATTTCCCTCATCACTGAAACTAAAATTTCACTTACCGTATAATGTCCTTTTAAGTTGTCTACTGCATGCTAAACTAGCAAACCAAGTTTTATGGACATGATGTTGTGTGATAAAGGAAAAAAACAACAACAACAACAACAACCAGGTACAGTAACAAACTCTACAGTCAAGTCAACATTGAATAGTTCCAAGATATCAGACATATGTTTTTTTATTGGTAGAAGAATAAAAAAAATCATTATGGTCATGTTAGTTCGTTTTTCACACAAATTAATCAATAATTACTGTAATTATAACAGTCTTGTTGTGTGATGCTGCCGTTTTCTGCAACATTGGAAACCTGTCAACGAAGACTCATTAAACTCTCTGCGGAGCCGCATAATTGCTTCAGATAACTGAGGTTAAAAACTGAAATCATAATCAATCAAATCAGAAATGAAAAATAAATACTGGGACTAGAAAGAAAACAAATTGATATATTTTATAGGAATAAATTTAACAATTAGAATTTTGCTACATGTCACATTTTAAATGTGTCTTTTCACAGGAATCCATAAAGCCATTGAATGCCTCTCAAAAATGCTCCTTAACAGTCAGTTTCTGTGTTTACTGATTTATTCTATCACACATTTACCTGAAAATCTCGATGTTATTCTCATGTGCCATTTATACACTTCCTACATACCTAGGAGATGTCTTAACACCTCTGAAGGCTGACATATCAGAGCCAATTAACAAGTTAACCAATTAGCAGATCCCGTCATCTCCCAGTTATCATTCTGAATGTAAATGAAGATTTAAATAGGTACAACTTATCTTAACTTGTCTTGTCTGAAACTTTTCCTCATGTACTTTATTTCAATGCAAAGCTTTTGTAGAAAAACGACCAAAGCAGTAAAAACTACTTTCTCCATGAATGTAGAAAATTTATATTTTCTACGTATATTTTATTGATCCCCTTAGGGGATTGTGGTTGGACAGCTTCCAGAGTACATATTGGAGCTACTATTAGGTTTCGGTGTTTTGTCCAAGGACACCTCGACAAGTAACCAGGAGGAACCAGGAATTGAACAATAGCTGTTTAAAGTTCAAAAGACAAGAGCCCTCAGCTCCTCAGCTTGCATGAGTGAAAATGCTTTTGTCTTATCTGGTACCGGGAGCTATGTTTAGGAGACTCCATCAATCCTACATTTGCATTTTCAGAAACTGTGTTTTCTATATGAGTACAGATGCTAATGGGGTTCTCTTTTCAGCTCTGCAATAAAATTCTGCACTAGGAGAATCCACATTAAGGACAATGGCAGCTTCTGAAGTTCCTTTCATTATACATAATTTCTGGATCTATCATCTAAAGAAAATCAATGATCCAATCTCTGTCATCTTTATTTTCTAGCATGTACTACGTTTTAAATTCACAACCACTGCAGTTTTACAGGATAAAATTATCTAGTATTTCTCACTTGAAGTTCTTTAAGTGGGTCAACAAGTTTTGTTATTAGCCAAGTTGTTTTCTTTATTAACAAGGAATCAGGACACCATAAAAAAAATTAAGTCTCTGTGGCTGAGATTAAAGAAAAACATCAAGCAAACCAATTTATTATTCAATCTGAAATACATTAGCCAAGGTAAACAAAATCTAAATTAAATTCTAAATTGTAGTACAACCTTTGTGGTCTTTCCAAAGCCTCAAGCTCCTTTGACAGCATTGTGACATTCCTGTCATTTTCCGAAATAGGAATTACCATGAAAACTCCATGGAGCTAATCCGACTGAGATCCTCTTCGGGTATGTCCTCTCAGCATTATGCATGCACATTGATCCCTAAGACCCTCAGCTTTGCCTCCCTCGCACCCCCAAGTGATGCCTTTAGCTCCAATTTCACCTCCAGCCTCTATGCTAATATTGGGAACCACAATTCAATCCTCCCGATGGCTTTGGAGGGCTTCAAGTCTGCGAATTAGCTCAACGAATCCATGGCTTCCCTCTATGCATAATCACCATGGCATCATCCTCCCCTGCCACTCTGAGTATACTCATTGATCACGTGGAGGAAAAATCTGATTTCAATCATAGCTAACACCATTACTCAACCAACCTCCATGCTGTCACCCGTGGCTTGAATTTGTGAGGCTTTTGAGTTTTATGAGCATGTAAAATATGAAAATGTAATTCATGCCAATCCCTCTCACAGCATGAGTGGTCCTGCAGAAGCTAAGAGTGCAAACATACAGAGGAGCTCTGCAGGGCTCAGATTAGGTTGCAATTTTAAATCTACATATACCTGCTACAGTATAAACATGGGAGTTAGAGTCTAATCCAACCATCAACTACAGTTATCACTTTCTACTTTAAGATCATATCTCATTAGCAGAAGTCATCAGAAAAATGTCTGA
This sequence comes from Anabas testudineus, assembly GCF_900324465.2. Lineage (NCBI taxonomy): Eukaryota > Metazoa > Chordata > Actinopteri > Anabantiformes > Anabantidae > Anabas > Anabas testudineus. The sequence continues at coordinate 21,297,050 of NC_046619.1, forward strand.
TGTGCAAATCAAAACAATCTTTTCTTCCCTTTAAATAACTTGTTAAATCTCCCAAATATCATTAAGAGGCCAAGTTCCTCATATTTTATTTTTACATTCAATGAGACTTAAACACAAAGGAAAGTTACCAACGCTCCACTTCATTGCCAAACCAGGCTCAACACACAATTCTTCCTGGCAGAGGAGATGAATAAAGATGCACCAACTGTCTCAGCATCTACATATTTTTAGGTGTTGCCAATGAGGTGTCACTGCTGACTCTTTCACCATCATCCCATCTGGAAGTACAATGGCAGTTAGTAATGAAATACAGCATCTAGTTGATTCATACTGTGAATCAGAGCCTGTTGAATAATTGCAGTGTCTCTGTTTCTTTCTTCAGCCTAATCAAACCCTCCATTTAAATTCTGTGACACTATGTAATAAAACATTTCCTGTTCTTTCATAAGAGCTGACCACATTCCTTCTAAATCTCATGATTTTTTTGCTTGAGGTTATTACAGTATTTTATGAAGCTCAGCTCTCAGCATGGTCTGTTACCTGCAGAACACAACATAAGGAATTTACATGTGTGGTCAGCATGCATGGTTTAGTGTGACTGCTATCCAAAATGCAAATATACGCGAGCTGTAAGACTCCTGTTGAGTAATTTAATGATGCACTGCACAAAGTGCAAAAAGTGCAACACTCAGTCCTTACATCTGCAAAACAATTCAATAATATTTTATCACATAATACTGATCTTGTATCTGTACACTACAGATGAAGTTACCACGTGTTAAAGGGGCTAGCAGGCAGACTGTGTTACCTTTGGATGGAGACAAGATATCACTGTGCTAACATCGTAGAATAGAATAGAATAGAATAGAATAGAATAGAATAGCCTTTATTGTCATTGTACATCATGTATACAATGAAATTGAATTAACCTCACAGTAATATGAAGGTGGGTATTATGCAAACAGATTTTTACTTATGTCATGATTTTTGCATGATTGCACATTTTTAAATTTCAGACCAAAACACACGCACAACCTTTTTTTTGGCTCACACCTACATCCAGAAAGAACTCCTACTTGTCACCCTGTTTGTGCCAAGTAGGAGTAGTTTAGAGGAATCCAACTGCAAACAAGCAGAAAGATGAACTTCCCACACTAGAGACTTTTTGATTTCACCTTCCAAGACGGCTGGAAGCAGTAAATGTGATTTCATAAGTTGAAGGTAAAAACGTCCTTGATTTCCCCTCTTGACCTCCAGTGTGAGAATCAGTGCTGTGCCACATTAAAACAGCCAAAAAGTGTAAAAAGTGTGACTGGCTGCAGCAGAAAAATCCCATCATGCTTTTCCCCTGACTGATTTTCAGTCATAGAACATGCTCTCGCACAGGCTCAGTGGATGTTCAAGTATTTCTAGATGTCGTCTGATGTTCACCAGGCAACCAGAGCCCTGCCTCTCCCACAGCTCTTTGAAGTTCTTCTTATGCTAGAGCGAAAGAAAGTGTAAGAAGCAAGCTGAGAATTGAGGTCAGCATTGGATTCTCTGAGATTTCTGTGGCGGTGAGGCACTGATCTGCTCCTGCCATCTTTTCTTTCAAGAAATATAATCCCCCAGTGATGGAAGCAAGAGTGAAAGAAAGAAGGTGAGAATCAGACAGAAAAGAAGGGACTGAAGCAGGGAGAATGAAGGAAAGAGGAGCACATGAAATTGGAAAATTGTAGACAGGGACAGAGGCTGAGAGTTTATTGTCGCCGAGGAGAAAAAGGAAGTAGAGTGTGACGGTGGGGTTTGTGATGCTGATTCATCCATGCAGTGACCTTGGCTGGCGGAGGAAGGGGAGCGGTGTAGAATATCAATGTTTTCTTCTTCTCTCCAGTGGAGCTCAAAGAGATGGACCGCACTTTACATGTTCCTCTTTTAACTTTATAAAAGAGTCCAAGGGGTTTTTCTAACAAAGCTTTATTGTTACACAACCACAACTAGGTTGATCAGTGGATAAGGCCAGCAAGTTGATGGAAAAAAACACCAATTTGAATGTTATACACCGACTAAGAAGTATGCTGCCATCTAGATAAAGCTACTTTATGAAAAATTGTTTAATTCACATTATTTCTGACAAAACAGAAGTGCTAATTACATTATTTAGTTAGCCCAAGCTATTAGCTACCTTTACAATGAACAACAAGTTAATAAACCTGCAGATTTTATTGTTAAGTCACTCATGCTTAGGCAAACTACTTGATAACGTTGTCTTATGCAACACAAATTGTGTTTCTATACAACTAAACTACAATCACATATCAATGAAATGTGCATCTACATTAAAAATTAAACCAAACATGATTTTTCTCTAACCTCAACCCAAGTACATTTCTTGCCCAAACCCAACTTCAGGTGGAACTTTGGTTTTGAACATTGAACTGTAGTTTGTCAGTATCAGAAACACAATCACCCGTTCACAGCTGTTGTCAGGAGCTAAGTACCTCGGGTATGGCCTCTATTTAGGGAACTTCAATTCATAAGCTATGTTTGGTGGAAAACAGGCTGATGGTGCTACAATAACATTCGTGTCTATCCAGCCTAGTTATTATTTGGTCGGACAAATGTATTTGGTTGAGCTCTTTGGGCAGTGGGTGGATGTAGTTATAAAAGAGACCACACTTCAGGTGCATTATATGTGTGAAGGCAGTTGTGTCGGTGAGTGGCCGTCCTGCTAAAAGCGCCCATCACAAGAGTAACATCAAATCTGCTGTCTGGTGTCTGACTTTAAAATGGATGAAGGGCAGAAAAACAATATTTAGAAAGAAATGTTTTACTTTTATCAGCGCTTCTATTGTCTTGGATTCATTATTTCAGTCAAATGTGATGTTAGTCACTCAGTCTATTCCCAATTCTGATCCTGGAAAACAACTGTATCAAAACACATTTCAAAGCTCCCCCATTAGAAATGGATAGCTGGTGTATCATGGGAGGCTGTCAAGGTAAGGTCACTGGGGACACAGTGATGTATTATTAGACAGAACAAAGATGGATGCTCTACTGTGGAACTCGATCCCTCAAAGGGATCATTAATGCTGGTTTATTATATCTTCGCTATGAAACTTATCACATAAAGCAATAGATTACAGTAGTATACATATGTAGATGTGCAGGTCTACGAATTTTCTATCAGTATTTTAGAGTTTAGTTTTTGCTTCAGCTGAAAATCTAAAGTAGAAACACAAGAGACAACTCATTGAGAAAGCAGAATAACGCTCTTTAGTACAATGTGTTTTCATTTTGTACTGACACTTGATCCTTTAACTAGCACAGAGGATTACCACTGAAGCAGAATGCTACTTAAGGATTTGTTTGTGTCGAGAACAATGGATATGACCTGATCTGAATCAGTGCGTTTTATCTCTTTTATCCATGTTTGTCTTGCTAAAGGCTCAACAGAAAGCTGAAGAAGCCCATGTGTACGGGTCATTAAATTCTGCATGCAGGGCCAAATTATTTGGCAGAAACAAACAAACAAACAAACAGGAAGACAAAGGAAATATTTCAAATTCTTTGTCTTTGGCACTTTGGCTGAATGACCTCAAAGTTTTTAAACCAAAGAGGAATGATTGGTGCTTTCAGACACTATGAGCACGGCAACTCTCAGATTTTTAAGCTATAGCACGAAGTCGAAAGAATGTGTTAATTATATGTCTGTAAATCCAATGACAGCCGTGAAAAAAAGAAATGAAAATTACTTCTGGCCACAATTAGAAATGTAAAAGTCAGAAGTGGTGTGTTATCCAAAAAGTAGATCCAGTGGTTAAAATAGATCTTTACATAAGTCTGTGTTTGAGCCTCGATGAATTCCTGGTTCAACTGGAACTGACGTTATCCAGATAAACAAACTTGGCAAACAGCACTGATCTCACAGGCACAAACATGCACACAGTCACACAGAAAGCGTCGAATCATAATCACACTTTTCGCTGCCCTGTTAGCTCTGGTCGATTTCTCTCTGCCCTGAGTCGGAGATGATTGTTGGCACCAGTCAAGCCAACACTTGCTCAGACCTCCTGACAGGCTCAATGTCTGAGAGTCAGCAGCCGTGCGTGACGTGTGGTGAACAAGGAGCTTTCACCACCCAGTGATGAGTACATAACAACACACAGCTTACTGAACTGCATATGAATCAGTGCATTTACACGTGACAGGAGCACCTCACTTGGAAAAATTTACCTTTTTCCTTTGAGGTTGAAGGGGAATGTTGAGTGGTAGGAGACTAAATTCTCCCAGGGAGGAAACGTTCGTTTGTGCCAGATTTTAGGAGTAGAAGGTGTCAGATGGAGAGTTAACTGATGTCAGAGAAGCTTAGATTGCTGAGCTGGCCGATGATAAAAGCCTGGCAAGGAACTCTAGCCTGGCCACCAGAGTTGTAACAAACATTACAAAGGTCCCTATTTATATCCACTAGTTTCTGCAGTTTAGTTCACAAGTTAAAGCTGAAATCCTCATGATGATCTCTTAATTATGGGCTCAATAGTTAATGTCACTGTCCCATTCTCAGGGAGTGCACTTCAGCATCTTTGTGTTTTAACCTGGTGATTCAAATGTTATCGGACCATTCAATGGTCTTTATTAGTTCATATTACACCCACAGTTATATTAACATGTCCATTTAGTATCATCCCCATCGCATGTCAAGTACTCAGAATGGTGACACTGGTGACTTAAAGAGTCTTTAATGTGATGCCACGCTGTGGCAGCTGCTGCTACTCAACTGTTTCTTCTTGACATTGAAGAAAGGAGGAGAAGAAGCTAATGAATCATCACATTTCATGTCACATAACTATATGATCTCTTTTTTCACCCCAGCTAGAATCATTAGTAATTAGCAGCTTTACCATTAGCATATCATCACTGCTGCATTTTAAATTTGCCTCTCATTGCAGTCTCCTCATCATGTCGTCTTCATACTAACACATAATTATGGGCTCAGCTAGAGCAGCACAAGAGCCAAGACAACATGTGGAGTAGCTTTCAGTCACATTTCTGCTAAAACTCTTTATTTACACTGGCCTCAACCTCCAGATATATTGGACTGTGTAGATTTACTTATTTAGAAAAAGTATTTTAACTTCATAAAATTGTGAATGTTACCCAGTGATGCACAATGATTGACACAAATCATGTTCAGGTGATTTCACAGCTTTGATTTTTCTCATGAGCTCCAACAGTGACCTCAAAAATGGACAAATGGAGGATATGAACCGCTTTAAGATAGCACAGGTTTTCTATCCAACCTGATGGCACTTGAGAGGATAGTCCAGAAGAAGTGGATAAGGGGGCACAAAGATTGCAGACTTATCCAAGAAAACTGGAGGCGATACCAAAGATCTGAGATTTAAATACATTTGTAAAAGACATGTTTTTGTTGGTGTACAGACGTAGAAACTATCCAGTGAGAGGCAGCTGTTCTTTCACTGCTGCCGTCGTCTCCATTAATACTTTTCATGGGCTTCGAGTGCCTCTTCTTTGCCTGTGGGAGTAGCACTGAGGTTATGGATTGGGAAGATATCGCTTCGCTATTGTCTTGTAAGACAAAAACTTGCATTGATGTCTGGACTGTGCACCACCCTGATAACAAAGCTGCCAATTCGCTCTCATAATCACTCTGGCAGTAGAGCAATTCCCTTCTTCATGACCTCTCAGGCAGTTATTGATTCTATCAATTTTTACCTCAGGGGAGTCAGCGAGGTGACACGACTTCAGCAATGTCAAAATAACAGTAAGTGTTATTGTATGTGGGGTGTTAGCACTGAGTCAGTGTGAATGCCTATGGAAGGACTGACCTTTACAGCAAAAGGTTTCTCTGCACCTCTTTTACAACCACACAAAATCTATTCCCGCTGCTATATGTTCCCACACACTGTGGAAAACCTCAGGTCACAGAGGCTGCATTAAAGGTCTGACATCTTCCTTGTCCTCAATCCTGACTCTCTTGACTTGGATGAATAAATTACTAAACCTGCCCCTTGAATCAATCAATTAATAAATAAATGTCCTACTTTTCAGCATGAGAAGCTGCTGCCAAAAACATGTAGCGCAGATAACATGCTCATCAATCAATGTACTATCCCGTCTTACCTGACAATCAGTGTAATGTCAAAAATCAAAGTGTGGAGTGACGTTGACTGAGCTGTTGCAACATCTGCCACCACTTGTTTTGACTCTGTGGTTCATGAATGACCGCGCTGCCAAATAGACCAGAGCCTCCCTGAATCATTGTCTATTTTTACTGAACACAAACTGCAAACTCGAACAAAGTGTTCCCTAAACGTCAGTAGACATGTTTGGTCTAACTCAACATTAAATTATAGTTGTCAAAAATACTGTTTGTACTTATTTTTGCTCAAAAGGCTCCTTTCACCTAAGAAACAGGACACTCTCTGCTAATCAACATGATTCCTAATTCCTAATTCTGTTTGATGTAACAGTTTCTAGTCTTGCTGAGGTGCCTGAAAATGTGTGGGTTATGTTAAATATGCACCTCCGTGTTATTTCAGACGCCTCTCAGTGTTTCATTAAGGCAGGAATGTCAGATGAGTTAAGCAGACTCATTTTCTGCCTCTCGTTCGATGCCAGTGACACATTTAACTGTCCCTCAAAAATGGAGGAGCTTGCCATCCAGTTCACATCTGCAAACCAATTAGAGCATCATTGTGTCAGCTGGCTTCAGTTTCATACTCAGTTTCTCTCTTTTCAGTGACTTGGCATCTTACAGACGAGATGTTTGCTCAGTTCCGTTAACTGGCCTTCAATGATTGAGCTTCCCATTTTGTTTATAGCTGTTCACTCAGCTTGGGAACAGTGTTTGACTGAGAAAACGCTAATAGCTAAATCCTAATTCCTCAGACTGTGAGAGCATGCATCTAGCTCACATTTCAAAAAATATTCTGACTAGTGGATAAGAACAGCACAGGAGAAAGGGCCCCTTGAAGCACTGCGAAGGGATATGAAGTCAGAGTCTGTTAAAGAAAGCATCTAACCTGTTAACCCCCATGTCAGAAATAATGGTTTGACCTGCATATGAATCAGTGCATTTACACGTGACAGGAGCACCTCACTTGGAAAATTTACCTTTTTCCTTTGAGGTTGAAGGGGAATGTTGAGTGGTAGGAGACTAAATTCTCCCAGGGAGGAAACGTTCGTTTGTGCCAGATTTTAGGAGTAGAAGGTGTCAGATGGAGAGTTAACTGATGTCAGAGAAGCTTAGATTGCTGAGCTGGCCGATGATAAAAGCCTGGCAAGGAACTCTAGCCTGGCCACCAGAGTTGTAACAAATATTACAAAGGTCCCTATTTATATCCACTAGTTTCTGCAGTTTAGTTCACAAGTTAAAGCTGAAATCCTCATGATGATCTCTTAATTATGGGCTCAATAGTTAATGTCACTGTCCCATTCTCAGGGAGTGCACTTCAGCATCTTTGTGTTTTAACCTGGTGATTCAAATGTTATTGGACCATTCAATGGTCTTTATTAGTTCATATTACACCCACAGTTATATTAACATGTCCATTTAGTATCATCCCCATCGCATGTCAAGTACTCAGAATGGTGACACTGGTGACTTAAAGAGTCTTTAATGTGATGCCACGCTGTGGCAGCTGCTGCTACTCAACTGTTTCTTCTTGACATTGAAGAAAGGAGGAGAAGAAGCTAATGAATCATCACATTTCATGTCACATAACTATATGATCTCTTTTTTCACCCCAGCTAGAATCATTAGTAATTAGCAGCTTTACCATTAGCATATCATCACTGCTGCATTTTAAATTTGCCTCTCATTGCAGTCTCCTCATCATGTCGTCTTCATACTAACACATAATTATGGGCTCAGCTAGAGCAGCACAAGAGCCAAGACAACATGTGCAGTAGCTTTCAGTCACATTTCTGCTAAAACTCTTTATTTACACTGGCCTCAACCTCCAGATATATTGGACTGTGTAGATTTACTTATTTAGAAAAAGTATTTTAACTTCATAAAATTGTGAATGTTACCCAGTGATGCACAATGATTGACACAAATCATGTTCAGGTGATTTCACAGCTTTGATTTTTCTCATGAGCTCCAACAGTGACCTCAAAAATGGACAAATGGAGGATATGAACCGCTTTAAGATAGCACAGGTTTTCTATCCAACCTGATGGCACTTGAGAGGATAGTCCAGAAGAAGTGGATAAGGGGGCACAAAGATTGTAGACTTATCCAAGAAAACTGGAGGCTAAACCAAAGATCTGAGATTTAAATACATTTGTAAAAGACATGTTTTTGTTAGTGTACAGACGTAGAAACTATCCAGTGAGAGGCAGCTGTTCTTTCACTGCTGCCGTCGTCTCCATTAATACTTTTCATGGGCTTCGAGTGCCTCTTCTTTGCCTGTGGGAGTAGCACTGAGGTTATGGATTGGGAAGATATCGCTTCGCTATTGTCTTGTAAGACAAAAACTTGCATTGATGTCTGGACTGTGCACCACCCTGATAACAAAGCTGCCAATTCGCTCTCATAATCACTCTGGCAGTAGAGCAATTCCCTTCTTCATGACCTCTCAGGCAGTTATTGATTCTATCAATTTTTACCTCAGGGGAGTCAGCGAGGTGACACGACTTCAGCAATGTCAAAATAACAGTAAGTGTTATTGTATGTGGGGTGTTAGCACTGAGTCAGTGTGAATGCCTATGGAAGGACTGACCTTTACAGCAAAAGGTTTCTCTGCACCTCTTTTACAACCACACAAAATCTATTCCCGCTGCTATATGTTCCCACACACTGTGGAAAACCTCAGGTCACAGAGGCTGCATTAAAGGTCTGACATCTTCCTTGTCCTCAATCCTGACTCTCTTGACTTGGATGAATAAATTACTAAACCTGCCCCTTGAATCAATCAATTAATAAATAAATGTCCTACTTTTCAGCATGAGAAGCTGCTGCCAAAAACATGTAGCGCAGATAACATGCTCATCAATCAATGTACTATCCCGTCTTACCTGACAATCAGTGTAATGTCAAAAATCAAAGTTTGGAGTGACGTTGACTGAGCTGTTGCAACATCTGCCACCACTTGTTTTGACTCTGTGGTTCATGAATGACCGCGCTGCCAAATAGACCAGAGCCTCCCTGAATCATTGTCTATTTTTACTGAACACAAACTGCAAACTCGAACAAAGTGTTCCCTAAACGTCAGTAGACATGTTTGGTCTAACTCAACATTAAATTATAGTTGTCAAAAATACTGTTTGTACTTATTTTTGCTCAAAAGGCTCCTTTCACCTAAGAAACAGGACACTCTCTGCTAATCAACATGATTCCTAATTCCTAATTCTGTTTGATGTAACAGTTTCTAGTCTTGCTGAGGTGCCTGAAAATGTGTGGGTTATGTTAAATATGCACCTCCGTGTTATTTCAGACGCCTCTCAGTGTTTCATTAAGGCAGGAATGTCAGATGAGTTAAGCAGACTCATTTTCTGCCTCTCGTTCGATGCCAGTGACACATTTAACTGTCCCTCAAAAATGGAGGAGCTTGCCATCCAGTTCACATCTGCAAACCAATTAGAGCATCATTGTGTCAGCTGGCTTCAGTTTCATACTCAGTTTCTCTCTTTTCAGTGACTTGGCATCTTACAGACGAGATGTTTGCTCAGTTCCGTTAACTGGCCTTCAATGATTGAGCTTCCCATTTTGTTTATAGCTGTTCACTCAGCTTGGGAACAGTGTTTGACTGAGAAAACGCTAATAGCTAAATCCTAATTCCTCAGACTGTGAGAGCATGCATCTAGCTCACATTTCAAAAAATATTCTGACTAGTGGATAAGAACAGCACAGGAGAAAGGGCCCCTTGAAGCACTGCGAAGGGATATGAAGTCAGAGTCTGTTAAAGAAAGCATCTAACCTGTTAACCCCCATGTCAGAAATAATGGTTTGACCTGGTTTCTTGGATGCCTGCTGTTGCTCTTTAGGTGGAACACTCCAGGAAGCTCCACAAAGCTTTTTAGCAGTCAGCAGAAGTTCACACTCCTACTCACAGCAACCCAGCAGCATTTTCTCTACACCCACGTCTCCTGAGCCTGTGTACCTTCACAAAGGTTCACAGTGAGCAGCATAACCGAAGCAGCTTAGAGACCTCCAGCTCCTCTATTCATGTTTGATAGGGGAAGAAAAGCAGTTTCAAAGACCTACAGAGAAAGGGCAAACAGCCATGTGCCTTCTTAAATTGTTTTAGCCCCCATCCCAAGTGCTTGACTGCACATTTTGTGGTCAAGATGCACATTGTAGGATGATTCACTTTGAACTTTAATCTGATCAAAAACTGTCAAAGTGTGATACTTTTAGATGCAGTATTCATTTACCTGACTTTATTCCCACTGGTGCATTTTTCAATACATTTCACAACCCTATTTTCAGCTCTGTGATTATCGTATAGCCTCATGTTGCTGCTCTGTCCAAAAGAGAGGGAGGAATTTCCCTGAGACAGATGGTGGATGACGTAGCTTCAACCTTATCAGTACAGCCAGGGCAGCGTTGTGTACTTTCTACCCCTCACCTGCATTGACCCAACCCTTGTCCACATGTCCCTCTCTTCTACCGTAACACCTCAACGCTATGAAGCCAAATACCACAAGCTATTAATCCCCAGAATCATGCAGTATTGGGAGTGCACACATTTTCAGCATGGCTTGACCCAGTAGGAACCAAACCACAGAAACCTTGGCAGGATTTTGGACTGAGGACTGTTCAGAACACTGGGCATATGACAACCAGCAGGACATGAAGCTTAGCATGGACAGACTCAGCTTTAACTAGCTCTAATATAACATTATTTCAAATCTTGTTTCTTTTCCATGTAATAAAGTTTGTTTGTATTTTTTTTTTTTTATGTAAAAAAAAAAAAAAAAAAAACTGCAGCAGCTCCTGCTGACTTTTATTCTTGCCAACTAATCAGGGACTGATGTACACCTGTGGATCCAGGTGAATGCTGTTAGCACCAATTAAGTAGTGAGTTGGGGAAGCAGCAGTAGCCTTTACGACAAGCAAGAGGTGAATGAGTCAAAGAAGCACTGAGCTAAGTGTTGTTGTATTTAGTCTCCAGGGAGAAAACTCCTTTTATGTCCAAATGTACATTTTGAGAGAGGTTGAACCAGTACTGAACTCTAAACTGAAGTTTCTGAGCTCTAATGTTGCAGTCACACTAGCAGCGATCCACAAACATTAGTCACTCATTCACTTTAATCAGTGCTTTCATGACTGATGTATGTCCTGTTCTACTATTTTAAGCTGATTTGACATATTCAGATAATAAAAACACTGGTTTCTTTGTAATTGATGAGCATGTGTTGTTAAATCATACCCACTGCAGTTAAATGATTCCCTCTGGTAGTACACCTTGGCCTTCCACCTAAAGATATATCAAATTATAGAAGCTAATGAGGCTCTAATTGCTGTTTATCTACCATGACCGTTTCTTCCACATAGCACTGATAATACTGAGATAAACAACATCATACATTCTCCAGTTTCAGGTAAAAAACAATCCACCACAGCTTTTAGTGACAGGGAAGATAAAAGCAACAGCCTCGGTGTAACCTTGAGTGAAACCTCCGTGGACCGTCTGCTGCTACATGTTTAATCTAGAAGCCTTTCAGCTCGACCTTGAGCTGTTTTTCAAACAAAGTTACCACTCTGATGCCTCCAGAGCCTCCCGACATTTCTACCTCACAAAAGCAGCAAACATATCTGTGGATGAATACGTGCATTCAGGGTTAAGAAACAAACAATACAGACTGACTTTGCAACAGTCAGTAGAGGTGTTCTCATCGATTCAGCCGACAAAATTCAGCAACACAGTTCAATGGACCTGAGCCTGTTGTTTTTCATGTTTTTTTTTTTTTAGCAAATCGCTGCTAATCCTCCAAATTTTTGTTGTTGATATCATAATTCAAGCCAAGGAATGGACAGTCTTTTCATGCCAATGTGACATATTGAAGAGGGCGGCCATTTTGGATACCAGTCAAAAAGATGCAGTTAAGGTCAGCTGTTGCATTTTTCCCTTGCCAGAAAATCGCACATTGTTCTCACTGGGCAGAATAACTCAGCATGGTGCATCAGAGAGCCAAGTGGAAAATTAGTTGTTATCTAAAAGGGGGTGACGTCACATCGGTTATTTTAGGCAAATGTGGTTCCTTTGCTCTACTGCTTTTATATTAAATAGGAAAGAAAGACGCTAATTACATGAACTTAAAATTACTGTTAAAGTTTAAAAAAAATAAAAATCAAATTTGTAGAGCAAAATATATGGACTAACAAACAGTGAATTAAACCTGTTCAAGAAATAAAGAGAAGGCCGTTCTATACCAGACCAGCCACTGGATCAGATGTTATTTGCCAATTTTAGACACATGCATATATTATCATACTATAATAAAAGACACTTGATTGTTTCTATTTTGAGGAATGTTAAAAAACATCTTCACAGCAGCTTTGCCTTGAAGGAAAAAAAAGTTTATGTAACCAAAATAATCCATCTGGTTAATTCCCTGCAGCTCCATGCAGAGACCCACTGAGAATAGGAGACTTTTAGTAACTTTCACACTTCACTGCTTGAGTTGATTAACTACACTGGATATAATTTTTTATTTTTATGTTTTCATTTCCCCTTGGAGTTCTGATGAAAGTGCATCTCCATTTTATCAGCTCAGCTCCCCTGACCCTAACTAAACAGTGTTGTTTGATGTTAAATCGCCATAAATGGACAGTGGAGGTCGACACACTGATGTTGCATAATATAGGTGCAAATATTCAGGCCAAACAGATGACTCATTTCCTCACAGCGCAGCCACTGCAGAGGTAGAGAGGGAGCCCATCTGTGGTGTGCATGTGTGCAACTAATGTGTTGCTCTGTGTGTCTCTGTATACAGGTGTATATTTGAATGATGCCGTGTTTATGGTGTTTTATCGATATCTAAGTCACATGCTCATCAGTTTTAATGATGTTTATGTGTGTGCTGCCATATTTGCCTGTATATACGTACGTCTGGTGCGTTTTCTACTTGCACGTCTTTGTTTTTGTTTGTATGTCATAGTCGGTGGACAAACATATGTTTATGAGTGCATGTTTCATCATCATGAAGACAGCAATTACTTGAGTTTTGTGGCCTGATTGCACAAACTGCCCCCAGTACAGCTGCAGGAGTTGCCAATTTCTTGGTGATGTGTTTGCAAACTCCAGATCCAACTCGTATTAGAGAAAATAAACTGGAGTTTCTACTGCTCCTGCAGTGGTCATTGATAACGTTACGCTCCTTTGTGTGTGTCACAGCAGCAGCCAGTGTCTCTCTGCATCAGGATCCTCTGAGCGGCTCAGCAGCCTGTAGCACCAAACTGATTCCTTCTGTGTTCAGCCCAGACAGCCCTACTACTGCCTGTTTGTGTGTGTGTGTGTCTGTACTGTACAGCTGCTGACCCCTGCAGAAAGTTCTCGATGCAGCTAGCTTCACTAATCTGGTGCACTGAGAAATTCTTCTCTTTGTCTATGGAAAACTACATATTAATACAACAAAATGACAAATTAAATATTCCTACAAATTGCCAGCATTCATAGTAAAATTGCACAGGAAAGAGATGTTTAGACTTTTGCCTGCAGTGTTTAGATGCTGAAAATACAAGAACATTTGACAGCTGTGGTTCAAAATTGAGCAACGAGAGCTCACAAAATAAATATATATTAGAGAAACATATTTTCTTGCTATTTACAGTTGGAAACTTTCAAATGAGAAAATCGATGGCAGCGTTCCAAAGCTACAATCAGTGCAGAGTTCTGCTTGGTAACGGACAGTAAATTACCACAGTAGTTACTATTAGTATATGTTTTACACTTGCTATTGTATAATATGAAATTTGACCAATGTGAAATATATGTACCAGGCAGCTTGTGATGCACACACTCAGTCATGTCCCTCACAGTAGAAGTGAGTGATGCTGGTCCGCTGTGTGTCAGTGACCTACAGTAACAGCATGCAGCATTAAATAGGACCTCACTCATTAAGTCTGAAACGGTGACTCATATCGTAGATGCATGGTCGAAACCTGGAGGTCCACCAGCTTGTCCTGTACAGTACTCGATTAATATTGTAGATGCTTGACCATTCTCGCTCCTTATGGAAGACTAGTCATGCTTTTTTTTTTTTCTTCTTATTGAATAACAAAGTTTTTAAATTAAACTTTTATTAGTTTGTGCAGATTTGGGCATATTTCTAGAATTCCTCTATAAAGGATCCATGTTTGAATATTTAATTCTAGTGAGGAACATTAAAGGGAATTGAGTTTCCTCTTTTTGAGACTTTTGTCCTATTTGCTCAGATTTTTTCTTTATTTCTCCAGTTTTAACAAACTTATTTAAAAGAAATGCAAAATTAGATTTTACAGTCAATTGTCCTCGTTGTAGCTCTGCTAATTGCTATTTTTAAGTCTGAGACAATAATAAGGATACAGTTGGTTTCTTTACAGCCTTTTTTGTGTTGATTATAATCCACAGATGAAAATATTCTACTAACAATACTTTAGGGATGAGAGGAAAACCAGATTCTAAAATGTCCCATGTCATTAAAAGAGCTCTAATTAAGAATTAAATATATTTTCAACTCAACTCTATTCCTCTATTTAATCCTACTCAACAGGCTTGATGACATACATGTACAAGCTGTTGGTCTTCTGCACAGCAACTTTTAATGTCCAACGTATTTCAACTAGAAAACTCCACTGTCTCACATTAACAATGGAAACAACTAAAACTTAAATCTTAAATCTTGATCGTATAACGTGATTGATTATTTTCAGTGAAAATGTTTAAATCAGAGCAGAAACATTTCTCCTTAATGATTATATACCAAACACACATATACACACAATGGAGAGGGTGCTCCACAATGCTAATGTGTGTTATCCAGTCGTGCCTCTAGTGTGTAGTTAAGTGTCATGCAGCTTCAACGTATGCTATTAACCACTTTCTAGGTCATAGCGTGAATCAGCAACAAGCATCAGCAGCTCTCATGCAGCAGTGTCTCTCAGCTCCCCGCCGCTGCAGGTAGAGTGTTTTGACTCAGAAAAAAGTCTATTTGAAAATATAATTAGCAGAGAAGCTAAAGAAGAGATGTTTGTTTTCATTCGGAGAGGCTCATTTGTCTTCTTGGATGACTGCGGGGGATTGTCATGTGGTTTTTGTGTGTCTGTAACTGTTCATGTGTGTGTTTATTTGTCCCACTAGTGACAGACTAGTAAAGCAGTTTGTAGGTTTGCTCATTCCTTCAGTGGGATGTGATTCACTGTTCTCACAGTAGGTGAAGGGTGTTATCCTTGAAGCCCAGGTAAAAAGGAAATGATGGAAAAGCTCTGCAGTAATGGAGAATGATAAAAAACAAAACATGATGAATATGAAGAGAAGTGAAATTTAGACCAAAATGTTTGAGAGATGTGAGCAGCAGCGAGGTTTTCACTTCTGGCCTGAGCTGACAGAAAAGAGGCACCAGGGAAGACTGGGCAGGAGATTTATCATGTGGTAACATCTGCTCGGACTGGTAGCCAAAACTGCATGGTCACTGCAGATCACTAGTGCAGGAAACATGACTCCGTGTGTATATGAAACTGAGAGTTTGAATCATTAGGGTGCTAATAACTCAATGTTGAGATGAGCCTATAGGATGTTTACACTGTTTTAGTCAATTAGATTTATCTGAAGCACTTTACAAACACATGCACCACGAGCAGCTTGGATCCTTGCAGTCACTGTTTTCTCCTGTCCAATCAGTTTGGCTCACCATGTGATGCAAATCAATGAGCTGACTGCAGGCTATTATTGGTCAGCTTTCAAAGTCTTATTAAAGTGTATGTCTCAGTAATTACACAGTTCAATATAGCGACACTGAGGTTATGAACGTTGTCGTCTTTGGTCCCAGCATTGGGTTCAGCACTCAGGAACAGATTGCACCTTTTTGTTTGTTCCACATTTGGTGCATTCTGCTATTTTAGGTGGCATTTCTGCGAAATCCTCTAATGTCCTTGCAAATGTTTCTGCACAAAAAATGCCACAGGGACTTTTCATGTTGAAAATGAAAATCTGTGATTGACAGCCACGTCTGCCACATGGGGATTCCCTCTGCAGCTGTAGGACTGCCCACCCCCAGCAGGCTGTTGCAGGGCAGAAAACCCCCACAGAATGGAGAATGTCAATCTATTGTCATTATTACATAAGACAGAAATTTAGTTCAGCACTGCACAAAAAAAAAGAAAAGAGGAAAAATTCTGGGTGGTTGTAAGATGTCTGAAGCCAAAACGTCTGAGCGAGGCTCAGATTTATTTATGAAATATTGAATTTACAGGATGTTGTGTGATTCATTGCATACAGATAATCCTGTTCTTGTCTTGCTTCATCACACTACAGCAAAATAAACACGCTCTTCAGGTTGGAAGACTCGTTCTGAACTTTTAATGGATCTTATTTTCACCCTGAC
The DNA here is from genome assembly GCF_900324465.2 of Anabas testudineus. Taxonomy (NCBI): domain Eukaryota; kingdom Metazoa; phylum Chordata; class Actinopteri; order Anabantiformes; family Anabantidae; genus Anabas; species Anabas testudineus. The sequence continues at coordinate 21,313,586 of NC_046619.1, forward strand.
TTGGACTAGATTAAAATGATCCTTAAAGCTTCACCCTTTCCTCAGTGGTTGATTTGTTGGACTATCTGTAACTGTGAGGCTAAAACATTCAGCTGCCACAAAAGAGCATGTGCTGTTTGCCCCAAACAATCCCAGAACCAACCAGGGTTAAGGTTATAACATGACAACAGTCCCTCTATTGAAGCCTCTGGGTGCTTCTGTAGACAATGATCTGTCACTTGACTTTCAGAAAGTGTCCTGAGGTTGGACATTGTGGCTTCACCATGATGATAACACAGATGACACACAGAGTGACACCAGGGGCTTCAGGGTTTGTAGCTGGAGTAACATATCAATAGATCAATCATTTTCAGAGAGACACATTTTTAAATTGTGTTCTTCGGTCCAGACAGGTGAAGGACATGTTTGTGAAGCAAAGTCTGAAGTGTGGACTTTTTTTTTCCCTTGTTACAAAAGCAGGGTTGGGGTGACTGAACAGGCAAAATAAGCATCTGGTATAAATCTATTTATTTTCAGTGTGGAAAGTGATGAAGGCTAGAAGGTGAAGATGGAAAGAAAAGACGGAGTTCCTTCCACCAAACTGAAGAAGTACGAGGAGAAGTGCTGCCAGCTATAGGCTGCAAATGACATCACCACAAGCCATGTTCAAAAGACAGAAGCAAACTGGATGTAGGCAGGTGAGTATTACTGGTTTATCACAGCTGTCGATTGTTGTGGTTAAAGCAAAAAGTGAATTCATACAATTATTTGTGATAAACTGACTTTGATAACTGGTAATTAATTAATTAATTAATAATCAGTGCAGGAGATTCGTGTTTGCAGTGGTTTCTAATCTTCTGTTCATCTCTCCTCATACATTAATTCATGTTAAGTCGTGCACCAGCAGTTAAAGGACATCCAAAATGGTGACCCAAATCTGCTGCCTTCCACTGGGGAGAACGGATCATGAGCAACATGTTAAATCAGTTCCAGAGCTAAAGGTGTCAGCTCAGCTGGGTCCGGTCTGTCGCCTCAGTAGCTTACACACATGCTAATTTGTCCTTGGTTCAATCCAACATTCAGGTAAATAAGAAGATCCACCACTAGTTCTATTGTCTCCCTCTTAAAATAATCAGAACACTATCCTCGAACAGTGTCCTCCAAGAGAAAGACAAATTGGAAGAATACACATTTTCTAATGATTGAAATATTTACTACCACACAGAGTTGTTTTTAACTTTAATTACATACATCAGTAAACTCAAGGTTTAATTACAAATTAAAGTAACGCTTGGCAAAGCATGAAAAGACTCTTTAGCTGAATATTTAATGTTTTACCAAACTCGACAGGTACCTGAAAATGAAGGTGAACCATGTTTTCTCTTAACAGATTTCCACCTAAATCTTGTTAAAACATTATAAAAAAAGTTCCATTGAGGCGTTTATCATTGAGTGACACGTGAACTTTAAGGCATTTGACTGAAAAAGTGGAGGAATTACTCAGGTTGAAATATTTTCAGCCACAATAAAATTCCCCATCAAGAAAGATTTTATATTAAAATTATGTTGAAGTGTTTAAATGATGAAAACTAAAAGTCCTTCTCACACAGTCAATATTTTAATCCATATATTTGTGCACCATAAATGTATAAAGTCACAGAGTCGTGCAGTGGGTGCGTCTATAAAAAGCAGAAATCATAAAAACATTATTCTTATTTACCAAGTCAGCTGAAAACTTTACTGTGAAGAAAGGTTTTCTATGAAACTCAGCAGGAAACATGTGATGTTACTGTAGATGGAGGTTAAATGGTCGGCTCTTTTAAAGTATATCACATTCCAGTAGACATAATTAGCACTTTGTAAAATAAAAAGCTGTTTGGTTTTTGGCTGAAGGGCATTAATAACATGCAATATAACAGTTATGCTGATGGAGCCGCTGCAGCATAAAAACCCAATTTCAGCTTCACGTGACCAAGTTTGCATTGTTTAAATCAAAGCTTAATATAAAAAGATAAGAATTTTACTTTTACCATCAACTGCACAAAGGCTGTGTGATTGAATCTGTCCTGCAGCTCTTTAAAGGACAGATGAAGACGCAGCCCGTGTCCGCCTCATTAGCAGAGAGTGGACGGACCAAAGGAAAGATGAAAAGGAAGTGCTGAAGGGGGGCTGAGATTTAAAGATGCTGCTTTATTTAAGGACACATTTAGAGGGAAGGGATTTCCATCATGTAAAAACAAATCCACATCCCGATGAGGAGACGTCTGAGTTAAACAAATAAAAACATTCCACTACACGAATAGTACAAACTGTGTTTCTTCCCTCTTTGGTTTCTAAGGTGACACAGGAGTCATAGATCTTCATATAAATCCTCAAGGGTTCTTCTCTTAATCCTAATTAATCCTTTAGGATAATTAGGTTTTATCTCCTATATATCTGCCTCGTCCACTATAAAGCACGTCACATTTCCACAGTCACATTATCTGGTATCTGACAATTAATACACGTTTCCTGTGCGCAGGAACTCGAGGAAGCTTTGCACCCTAAAGATTTGTCCTCTAAATGTTTCTGTAAATCTTTTCAACAGGCAGCAGTGGCCTGAAGGTTAGAGAAACAGTTTGTGACTGATACTGTATGTCCCTGCCTCAGTTCTCTGACCTTCATTAACACAGCTTGAGCTAAACACTCAACCTCCATCTGCTCAGTGGCCGACGCGTCAGGCTGAGCGAGGCTTTTCTGCTCAGTAAACCTCCCCTCAATAAATAAAGGTTAAAACCACATCGTTGTTGGAGGTAACAGCTGCGTTTCACACCGGTTCTGCTTAAACTGTGGCACCTACAAATAGACAAACACGTAATGGAGCTCATAGCTGAAAAGGAACTTTCAGGCCTGATTCAACTTGTTTGTATGCATCCTGCCTAAATGCAGCGTGTCCACAGTGAAGTTATTGTTTGCTGGTGTTTGTTCACTTGTTTGTCCAGACGATATGTGTAAAAGACAGCAAACTGCTGTGCGTGAGCTGGTTCCCGCTGCTGCTTCCACAGGGTGGGAGGTCTGCCGCAGCCCCTGATTACGACTCCCTGTGTCTGTGTGTGTGCATCCTTTTGTTTATTAGTGTGCCGGTAGGTTTGAATTAGATTTTTTTATCCTCTGGTTGTGTTTGTGTGCTGTTTGCCGGTTTCCTGTGTATTTTTGTGTGTTTGTGTCAGCATCATTTCTCTTTCCGTCTCACACAGGAACCCACAAAAACACACTAACTGACACGCACTTACACTTTATCACCTAATGCCAGCTAAAGCTGACTACTCAGGTCCACCCCGCTCTCCCTTGTCTGTTTGTCACACACTTTGCTGCTTCTCTTTCCCTCTCCTCTCCCTCTCTCTCTCTCTCTCTCTCGCCACACACAAGCAAACACAGAATCACGCAGTAAAACACACAGACACACACACGCACGTCCCAGTTTCCCCTGTGGCTGCCTGATTGATGTTTCCTTGCCTCGCCCTTTAGATTTACTGTAATCGTCGAAGGAGGGAGGGAGGAAAGAAAGGGAAGGAAAATAAAATTGAAGGATGGAAGAGCAAACAGTGGCTAGAGAGAGTGATGGAGTAAAAGGAGAGAGGGTTAGGGAGCTGTGGAGGGGTGGGGATGTGAGCGCGGTGGCAGAGGAGGGTGGATTATAGGTAGGAAGAATCGTGACTGAGAAGATGAGTGAGTGAGGAAGGTTTGAAGGAGGAGGAAGGAAGTGTTGGACGGAGACTTGGAGTTGTGAAAAGAATAATGAATGAAGAAGTGAATGGAAGTAGGGAAATAGGAGAAACTCGGAGGCTGCTGAGGACAGAAAACATCTCCCATTAAATGGAGATTACAGCTTCAACTGGTCCAGAGTGCAGCGCCACTTTACAACCTCTGCTGTCAGCCACTGATAATATAACACCCAGTTTTAAAGATCAATTTGTCACTTTTCATCTCCTCCTACACCTCATTCCTCTCCTCCTCTTCCTCCGAGGCACAAGGCAGAGAAGCCAGCACAAAAGGAGGAGGGGGAGGAAACAGGAGGGAGGAGTTTGAGATGCAGCCTCTTGAAGAGAAGAAGTGAGAAAGCTATTTACGAGCACTTTAGATGGCGTCATCTGCAATAAATCCTTCCCTCTTTCTCTGCATGGCTTCCTGTGTGTGTGTGTGTGTGTGTGTGTGTGTGTGTGTGTGTGTGTGTGTGTGTGTGTGTGTGTGTGTGTGTGTGTGTGTGTGTGTGTGGATTGAATAAATTCCTGAGTCGTCCTGACTTTCCTCCATGTCACTGATACGTTATGACTCTCTACAGTTCTGAACATGCTGTATGTGTTTTGCTTTTGATCATTTCCATGTGATAAACTTATAAAATAGTTTCCCACAGTCACTGATTCACTGAGGGGGGAATTCTACACTAGGTGACAGACTTTGTATAGTGATAATATAACTGTAGTACATTAATTAGTTGGAGATTGAACTCACTGAAGGTTGTGTTCACCACATTTGAGTAGTAAAACTCAGTTTATTGAAAACATTTGATCACTATTATGTAAATCAACCATCAATGGTTCAAATGAACACGTGATTCTGTTTTCATCCCAAAACCAACCAACCTCCTAAAAATTATGTTTCTGTGCAACCAGACACAACTACATGTTGTCAGAAACGTAGCTGCGACCTGATTATGTTTTCTATGAACATAATGAGGGTAGTTTGACAATTAGCATAAATGGCAAGTTGCAGAAACTAAAAATATCGATAAACTGTTCCCAGACAATGTTGTTTTTTTTCCCCGTTTAATAAATGTGCTGCATTGGAACATAATTACCCACTGATTATGTAATTGTGTTTACAGTTTAGTTGCATAGGAACAGTATTTTTATTTGATGAGGTTGCCTCGAACACGTCAATAACCAGGATCATGTTTGCATTAGTCACTAACAGTAGTTGTAGTTTTCTAAGCCAGCTTGCTTGCTAACTGTCACGTGACAGACTTACTGATGCTAGCTCACACACATATTTACACTGACTACTGTTTCCTGGCATAAATAGATGATGTAAAGATGATTTACTGATGGTTAATGGCCCAAACTCATCCGTCATAGATCAATGAAGTAGCAGTAATATGGTTTTCAGATGAGACTTCCTGCACATCAGCTCTAAAGTTTGTCTTCTGTGAGTCCATGACATGAAAATGTCTGGGAACCTCTACAGAGGATCTGCAGTATGACTTGCATTTCAAAGACTGAAAGGGTTATAGGTGACAGCGATGAGTGCTTTCTCTGTGCCAAGCGAGTCAACTTTGCACTTCACTGTATAAAACAGTCAGAATACAAAACAGAGCGTAGATGGGAGCAGATGGAGTGTAAGTTTCTCAGTAGAGTGTTCAGAGAGAGAAGTGAGATAATAGCCCACAGCTAATCCACTGCACACTGAAAACTCATTACTCCTCAGGACGGAAACAGAAAAAAACGTGCTTCCCAAGATGGTAAGAAATACTCAGCTTCAGGTGAACAAACGTCCCGGTTTTCCTCAAGTGTGACATTTCTTTTATGCACAGTTCAGCGAATTTGACTTGTTGTCTTTATTGATGTGGATCTATATGTGTGAGCATTACAGTGGGCACCTGCAGCTCCCCAGGAGTCAGGAGTCCCGGCAACACACACACACACACACACAACTACTGTACCTGACACCAATAAAACACAACACAGCCACAGAGTCCAGCAGCCTTAAAGCAACAAACAGTACAAACGTGTTTCCAATCTTTATGAATACATTACTGCTGCTCGGTTCTAGTCAAACTGCTACAGCAATAAATTATTCCTCTGCTTCTAGGGGTCTTTAGTATTTGTCTTTAAATTAAAACCTCAATTTTATTAATGAGTGTAATGTGTGGACATAATTAATGTACTAAAATAAAGCTATGAATCAAAATCTGTTCTGCAGATGTGTGTTTTTGTAAAATAATCCAAATACATTTTGAATGTTTTTACATTGATGCTCATTCAGGAAGCTCTAGCTGAACAAACAGAAGGGCAGTGGGCAGCCTTATCGTGTCCTGTGTAAAGATAAACAGTGGAAAAAGGAAGTACTGTGGGCGACACACTGCAGTGTTGTGCTATCACTCAGACAATGAGAAACACCTGCCCAGCTGAAAACATGACAAGCTCAGTCAGCCTCATCTAAAAATATTACCATATTATCTGTTGTCACATTGTGATTTGAACCAGAACTCACATTGGACGCCACTTGTCAGCAATATTTTACGTCAAGCATCTCAACTCAGGAAGAGAGTCGTTACGTGAGAATGTAAATGAATGAGGGTCAAGTGGTTTTGTATCTGTGTTCGACTACAAGAAAAGCACACGGAGCTGGAACTACATGTTCATTATCTCCTTAATGTCCCCCTTAATCAGTATGTGCTGCATTGTGCTGATTCAGGGTGACATGGCTTTAGATGCACCATCACCTCTAGACACTGACGAGCCAGAGGAAACAGTGATGCTACATTAAGTCATGTAATGAGAAACAGGCAGCGAAGCAAAGAGTGTGTGTAGCCAACAGTCACGTGGTGAAATCAGAACCTTCACCACCATCATCACATCCATGACAAGCTCATCATAAAATGATCAAATGTCCCTTACTAACATTTTTTTGATGTTACACTATGGACAAGCACTGGAAATATGAACTGGCTTCAGAATCAAAGCGGCACCATCCCAGTTGCCTTCAATAATACAACAGTTGCTTCATGCTACAGAATATTTCCATTTGAGATCCTGCAGAACACATCGGTGCTCTTTGCACGGGTTTGAAGGCTCAGTTGAAAAATGGTGTTTGTCACATGCTTCTATGCACCAATAAGGATTTAGTCACATTTCAAATGTGATGAAAGTTGTTGCCAAGTCTGATCAGCCACACCCATACAGTCATTTTGAACGTGATTTGCAAACTCGTATTAATAATAAATGACTGTAATATCTTAACTTTAACCTTTATTGCTGCTTAATGTCCCATGAATATTTAATGTTATGCAGAAATGCTTAAAATAAAATCAGGCTTTCAGGGGCTGTAATATCTGCACATGCTCTAGATGGTTGCGGACAAAGTCACCGCTTGGATTTCCACTCTGCTCTATATAAACCTTTTGCTGCAGGGTGAAAACCGTTTCGGTCTTTTCACCTTTCACTGCTCATACATGTTCATATTCTTTCAAAACTCATTACTCTGTTATGATCTCCTCATGTCCAGGGAGTCATTGCAGCATAAGCAATTAGAAAATCATTCACCTGCCACGAGCTGGAATGAAATCACTGAAGATTTGATTTGCCTTGATTATCCTTTTCCCCGGTCAGGTGGAAAATGTGCACTCAGCATTTCAAGAGTCACTGCAGTGTCCAGTCAAAAGGCACGGCCACAGTCTGATTAATAGTTTGACTGAGCTGCAGCAGAGACCTGTTTTAATAGATCTATGAAAGCAGGATGCACTCACTGGAACAGAAAATGACCTTTTGGTCACAAAGGTTCAATACATGTTAGAAATCCCCAGCCTGTTACAATAAGCTGTACTCAGTGTGCCCCAGGGGCCACGAGTGCAGCTGATGTGAAGGAAAAACGTCAAGAAAACAAAAAGGAAGGAGGAGAAAGAAATGGAACAACTGATTTCCTCTTGTGATGATGGTCTGTGAATTTTAAATTCAAAATACCAGACAGAAGTTTGGAGCAAGAAAAACCTCCACAAAAACTGGAAACACATCAATCTCACACACAAACATCTCCATTCACACTCCGTGAAGAGGTCGGACTTACCTCCCAACGCTTGTTTCATAACGAAATTCATGATGATGGCTTTTAATTCCCTTCCTTCCTTAACGAAGCGATGTTACATTCAATAATTGCGGGTAAGTAGAAGTTCTGTGTTGCCAGATCTGAAGGTGACAAGACAAAAAACAGTAGGATGCTTTTAGAAAATCAATAATCACTAATAATAGTAATTAATAATAATCCCACAATGTGTCAGTGACACAGCAAAGGCAACGACCCCGGTGCAAATACTCCCCGTTACTTAAACTGTGAGGAGGTGGGAGAAGGAGGTCACTGTAAACTCCCTCACACCATGAACTACTACTGCTAAATATTTTAAAATAAATTCTTCAATTTTTAAACGGTGAGTTCTGACATTACTCCACATTGATGTCACGTATGAGGTTGTGGGATGTGGACTTGTGTGTCAGGCACGTTTCTTCAATGCGCCAAATGAAGGACACTGAGGTCAATGGTTCAAACGCAGCGGAAAACGCCTGATCATCGGAAATGAACACACCAAATCATCGGCTGTGGTTCAGTATTTCCCTGCGAATTTGGCGCTTTTTCAAGAACCCGTGGTGTTTAGTGTCAAGCAGTGACGGGAGGACGTGTCACGACCACCAGCGACAGCCTCGACGTGGCCGAGCTTCGCCCGCAGCAAAGCGACTTTGGAAAAAGTGTGTGTTGCTCGGCAGGACACTCTGTTGTCATGCATGTGTACCCCGGACTGAATCGCTGCTGTGTCGTTTTCCTGATCATGTGGTAAAACTTTCCGTTCTCCATTGGAGGGACATTAGACATCAGCCATCCCACGCTGTCCCTACACCGCGTTAACTGAGCAGCAGTGCAGACTGATGCGTAAAGGTTTACAGCTGCATGTGTAGTGAACGTGCAGCACATAGGTTTAAAATCGATCTGATCGTGCATGAGCGTGCACAGAGAGAGAGACGCGCTGTGGAAGCAGAGATACACATGCACTTCCTCGTTTCAGCACCACCGCGGGCGGACAGCTCCCCGAGCCGATGGATGCGGAGCCGCCGCCGCATCGAGCGTCGATTTACCTCCGTCCGGTGACCGGATGAAATCCTGCTCAGACACTCACAGCAAGCGGGAATCAGAGGGCAGAGCTTCAGCTGTAGCACCCTCCGGACCGAAGTTATCCTGCAGCAGGCAACAGCAGCACAGGCTAATCTAACTGCTCGTCCCTTGCATCTCCGGTTCCCGGGGCTGGAAAAAGGACGTCCTTGGTGCTTCCTGCCTCTTCGTCTTCCTGCACGCTCACTCACTCACTCACACACACAAACACACACGTAGAAAGAAAGAGGAGGAGTAGAGAGGGGGTGGTTGTGGTGGTTTGTGGAGGGTGAAGCAGCTGCTGTTCAAACAGTGATGGGAAGGAGCGACTGGATCACATGGGGGGTGGAGAGAGAAGCGTCCCACCAACGTCCCCCTGACCGATCAGAGAGAGATCAATTATTCAGCCCTGACGCTGGATGGCTGCTCCGTCCTACAGCCCGCCCCCCATCTAGGCAGTGGGTAAAGCTACTCTGCACTTAAAACGGTAGAACACGCAGAACATGCCGGGTGTTTTTATTAATCGTTACTGGGGGGGAGAATCTGTCGGTTTGTCTTCACTTGACATTCGTTCTGTATCCAGGTGTTGTGTGGAAAATAAAAATCACATATGCTCCAGTGGGGGCTGCTTTTTGTGTTGCTATAGGAAATAATGTGTTTGTGGTGTGTGGGGATCAAAATATCTCTATCTTATTGTTAAAGACATTATTCTCACAGACATCCCAGTGGTGTGCACAGACTCTGCAAAGGACAGGGGCGAAACGTGAAACAGGCCCCTGACACGGTTAATGTTCATAAAAAAACCAAACGTGGAAGAGTCTCTTACAGATCAATAAAAAATCTGATTAAGAGTCATTTGACATGAAAGATGCTGTAATGTTGTCACTAATGATCATCTTAATCAGTGTGGTTTGGAGAAACATAAGACATTTTATTTATTTATTATATTTTAATGCACGAGACGAAAAGTTCAAATTTTTTTTATTTTGCTGCTCGAGGCCACAACTTCCTGACTGAAGAACTGAATCAGCTGCTTTTCAGTCGCTGCTGTTTCTCCACCAGAAACACCAGTGACTCAACACCGCGCCTTCAGTACAGTACCCAACCAACGGGTTAAAGGTCGACTACTAGTGTGTCTTAATACACCAACTCATGTGCTACCAGGTCTTCACGGGTCTCATCATGAGTTATGTGAGTGACACTGTGAGGAAATGAAGCTCAGTGATTCAAAGATTAAATTGATCGTGAATAACACTCAGAATATTTCACAGTTATTTTATTTGCAAATTCTTCTTGAGGTCACATTTTGACAGATATGGATCCCGTAGAGATGAGCAGACTGAACAGTGCAGTCACGTGACTGCTGTGTATGTAACCTTACATTCAATATGTCCAGATAACCTTGAATTCATGCAATAACACGGTGGTAACACAATAACAAGGTGAAGCCTCCAAGTTGACCTCTGATCGAGCAGGAGTTGGAAATCTTTCACTGAATCTGTGCACAGTTTGAAAAATATTCAGTTTTTCTAATGAACCAATTTAGTAGGAAAATAATGAGCCTCCTCTGACTGTCTGAGTCACTGTCAACACCAAGGTCATGTTTGTTTGAATCTCTCCTAAGTGCATTTAAAATGAAACTAGTTTGTGTCAGTGCAGTTTGAAGGTGAGTTTAAATACTGGATGGTGTTTATGAAACTGGTCTAAGCTCTAATATAAGTCAGAAAAATTGGCTTTCTCTAATACTGACATGTAAAAGATTTGAAATGGTTTACTTGCCCTCCACTGGTTTAATATGGAAATGGGCCACAGCGTCTTCTCAAGTCTTCAGTCAAACTCAATTCCGGATTTAGAAGTTTGCAGAGACAGATTCATACATACTACATGACACTGTCAGATGTCCTACATACAGGCCATGCTCTGTATCTACTGGTTTCACCACTTGCACAAAGAAGTTATATCACATTTCAAAACCAGCCCATTGTTTTTATCAGTGCAGTGCAGCAGATAGAAATAATGATCGTGTGCATCCCGTGTTTGGCAGAGTTTGTATTAAACTAAAAATCACTTGTTTTTCTGAACTGGAGTTGCTCTAGGCCAAACAAAATGGGAACATGGCACAAGGAATAGTGTTAGTGTCTCCTACAAAGCGAGGGTAGACATACTGTAATATGAGTTTTATTGAGCTTGTTTCAGTCCATAATGCCACTTGAGCCCTTTTTGTTCCCAGTTCATAACATTTCGCTATCTGGATCTGGCTTGCAGGGAGGTTTAACCTACTAGACTGATCTCTTCAGTCACACCAGACATAATACAGTATTAAACTTTACCCTGATAGATGATGTGTTCTGCAAATTTATGCAAAGCTGAGACACTAAAATTTCCCATCTTACATCCTTTGAGCTGCACCTCATTTAGCATCCCACTCAGCATTCACAAATGTTCTTTGATTTGCATGATTTGTATGTTCAGTCGTGTCAACTTGAGGCTCTTAGCTGTTCTGTTGTATAGAAGGGACTTTTTTTTCCTGGAATTAATCAACATGTAGACAATTTTTAATCCCTTTATCTTATCCGCTCACTTCATTTGAGGGATCTCGATAACAAGAGGTTGGACACACTGCCAAACTCAGGTAATTAGGCTGCTTCCATTTCCCCAAGTACTGTGGCTCAGATGGAGATAAAGTCATGAAGTTCAAGCTATTTTTGTTCACTGTGTGTGTGTAACTGCACATATATGTGCATAAAGTTTGACTTTGAGCAGCTGATCTAAAGCAGTAAAAAGCTTTAAAAAGTATGAGTACAACTGAAAAGCAGGTGTGTTACAGCTGCAGAGGAAATACATTTAAATTGATGTTGATTCGATTCTCCACTTGAAATATATAAATATTTGCCAGGTCCAGAAATGAGGTTGATTCACCAGCACTATTTTTCCCTCTAACCCTTTCAGCTTCATTTGACATGAAGCATTAAAGAGCAGTGTGACAGACTAGCTGAGCCCTTTCTGTATTTCTTGCTGATGTCAGGATTTGTGGAAGTCCTTCGGTTTTAAAGTGACCTCAACTTGCTGAGCAGCTCTTTCATACAGAGGTTGTGCCTTTTGTCCGGTTTGTCTTTGTTTTGTGTATAATTTATTGTATTCATGATTTTGTAGCTGTTCTCCATTAATACTTAATTCCTTCAACTTCAAACTACAGTGTTGTAAACGTCCATATTTGCCCTCCATCAACCACTGAAATGACGATTGATCAGGGATGAAAGTCAATAGAAACTCACATTAAGTGATTTTTTTAAAGCAGCTCCTCTGGTGGTACTTCTGCACCCCCAGTGTGAAATCATGCAGTAATTGTATTGCGTGAATGTCACATGATCAATATAATTAATCACTTATATACAGTGGCAAGAAAAAGTATGTGAACCTTGGTGAAACAGGGTGTCTATTCAGGACACCACGAAGGAAGCAATGTTCTCCTCACTAAGAAGAACATTGCTGCAGCCTGAAGTTTGCCAAAGAGCACGCTGACACTGCACAGCAGCAGTATTGGCAAAATGTTTTGTGGACTGATGAAACTATATTGAACTATTTGGAAAGAACACACAGGATTGCATCTGGCATAAAGGGTCACTGCATATGTTGTGAATGAATCACATGTGCATGGCATCTCAAGAAGAGAGCAGAACTACTGGATTGAACAGTTCCCACTGGCAGTATAATTAAAATAATTTGCATGAAAAAAGAGCTTTTTAAAGTTTGAAAAGTGTTTTTTCAACTGATGCAGTCGTGTGAGGCTTTAAGATTTTAAGCTTCACAGTCGTTCCTTTAGAAATAAATTAAACATCTGAAATGATCTCCATGTCCTTGAAGGAATGAAACTACAAACATTTTACAGGCAGCATTCAAACCTAGTGTTTGATACTAAGAACATTTTATTAAGAATGTTACTACAAATCAAGGGAACACGTGGGAATCTGATTTTTTTCAGACTCACTCTGCCGGCACATTAACATTAATGCAGCTCAGACCTTCTCTAATCTAATATAACATTCTGATTTCTCCTATCGTGGTGTATCTTCCCTTATGACACAAACACACAAAGTGTACTGCTGCATTTTCGGTTTTCAGTGCAGGCACAACTGTAATACTCGCTCTGGTTCACACACATTAGAGGAGGATCCCCACTGACTTGCCAAAGCTGATCTGTGCATTTAAGTTGTGAGCTACCCTGTAAATCAACATGGGATTCCAGGAAGATGCCACTGACACGTTGCATTTATTCTCTAGTGCGGCTGCTGATCCATGCTCAGCCCTTAAATTTCCCCAGTGGGAGTTGTGGGACATGAAGGTTGAAGGATGAGGGTAAATGCTGGTTATTGTTTGGTTACAATTTCTCCTGTCTAAACTGTCCTAAATTCAGAGAGGTGTAAAAGTAAGGATACACGCTTGGTTTAGGTACAAACAACCTTAACAAAGCACCTTTGACACCACTGATTTATTGCCTTTCCTCATAAGCAAATTGTCAGAGAAGTATTTTTAGAGTAGTTGCATGTGATGACAGCAAGTGTTCATCAATATGAGGGTTAAGTTTAAAATGATTTGTTTTAAGAACATTAAATGTAAATAACAACTAAACCAGTGGTATTGAAACCACAATTTTAAGATTAGCTAAAGCAAAAATTAAAAATATTTCCCTGGAAAAACGCTGAAAGTCTGAACGGAGGATGAGGAACATGCAACCGTGACGTTTTTGTGCCGAACCCAGTCGATCAAACCTTAATGTTTTCATCCAGAAGCATCAAATAGTGGAACAATCTAATATGATGCATATACGCAAACGTGTGATAACAAGGAAACACAGAAGTAATTACTGTATTTCTTTACCTCTAACCTTTAACACAACACTACAATAACATGTTACCATTTGGGGAATATGATGTGGAATATGACAAATACTGAACAAGCCAATATTCAACGCAGACACTTCACCAAAAATAATTACTGACAAACAATAGCTTCTGTCTCGGTCCCTTTGGTGTTGTTGCTTTTTATTGTCCGTGGACCTGGGGAAACTGAAGCTTTATTAATACATATTCACAATGACTGAGTCTACATTATTAAATTGCTCACCTTGAATTGCTACCATGGGGTTTTGAACCTTTTTTCCATAACAAAACCAAAACAGCTGAGCTTGGTCACCCAGAGGCCTCATAGACTTACATACATCACCGTTTTAATTGTGACGGTAATAAACAACCTAATCCATCGTGGAATAATCCAGGCTGAGGACGTCAGTATCTGTAGCTCTGGACCTCAGCAGAAACAAAGTCTCTCTGAACTTTTACATTTACTGTGACAGATGAAGTTGACAACGTTTGAAGCCTCGTAAATAAAAGCTTTTTGTTACTCAAGTTATCCCTCTGTGTTCATTTCATCAGTTGGTCTTGCTAGTTTGTCGATTCACTTGAAGATAATATTGCTTAGTTCACTTTGCCTGAGTTTAGTTTTGTTGGCGTCTATTTTTAATTATTATTATTGTAGAGAAGCATTATGTTCCAGAAGGCTCACATACTTTTTCTTGCCACAGAATATAAAAAACATCAGCGTAGTATCCTTTCTAAACACATTTATTTTGACCTGAACCCCCTCTGATCCTGTAGATCATCTTGTGCTAAGAAGCCCAGTGACACAGAAACAACCCTTTTTCCATTAGCTGCATTGCATCTATCACAAATCTATTTTTCTTCCCATGATGCTGCCTTTATTATTTCTGGGTCAAACATGGGAGCAGAGTGTTGCACATTGAGTAAATCATCATCAGTTTTACAATCAAACTCTTTACACTCATATCATCGTTCATCTTGTACAGGGTGTATAGACAGATATGTAGAGGATGATCAGATTCATTTGTGTTTGCTCAATCTTCAGCCACACAACAGAACTCTTATTGACGAGGAAACGGATGGCGGGTAATAATGTTCTGCAGAAGGAACTGCGATGATGAAATTAACTGTGGATGTGATGCTGAATGGCTTCAGTGTTGGGAGGGAAGCTTGTTTAATTCACAGCAAACGGCAACAGTGATGCATCATGACAAAGACAGAGTGTGATCAGGATGCATTTACTTCTCATGGCTGACATGCACAGCGTTTGGAAACTGTCACAATTTCACTGAAAATTGATGGTTGTAGAGATTAAACTCCAGTTAAACATCATGTTTAGAACATATATTTGATGTGATGACTTTTTTACTTGTTCTCCCACCTGCTCACGTTCACCCTCAGTCTCATCTTGACATACTGTACTGTATCTGGTCACTCTCAGCCTTTTCCAATTCCTTCCTTCCTAGTTTCCTTCCTTTTCTACCTGGCCCCCACCTCTTTGCTCACCTGCACTGAATCAGCAATCAGCCAGCCAGTGTTTAACATGCTAGCCAACACACTCTTTGTCAGATATACTTCTTACAGGACTTCATGACACCTACATGTTTTGTTCCTCTGTCACCTGTGATTCTGTCCTTTACTTGGTTCTTTCCTGGTGTTGTTTTTTTTAAAGAACAACCTTTGGCTTATGTGCAGTATGTTAAATACCTAAATGTATTTTGTGAATGCATACACAGTTTAGTTTGATTTTTGTTGTGTTGCAATTTTCAAAGTGGGAATGAAGAAATGAAATCCCCCAACTGCAGCAGCACTTGGTGATCACTGGTCCAATGAAGCTTGTAATAAGAAACAGTCTTAAGTGAGAAGGGATGGAGACAAAATCAGCTTATTATTGACCTTGGAAATAAGACTTTGAATAATATTGACCCAAAGTGCACTTACAATTTTATTTTTGAGCTTCTAACTAAATTATATGATGGACAAGAGGAGTAAGGACTGAAGGTTTAGGTGAAGACATGAAGTAAAAACTCAGCATGTGTTGGTTGGTTTTCTATCTTTAGCTTTCTTTAAGGTTGGAAAACGCTCACCAGTTTATCAGCTTGCAGAGTTCCACAGTTAAATGTGGGTAGTTGGACACTAATGGAAAAAAGCATTGCTAGTCAATCTCCACCCAACCTCTGTGTTATCACACATTCTCTCTTTCATTAATAAGTAATACGCTCTCCACTGAGCTGTTAATGGTTTTTTAAACCCCTTCCTAATTCTCATTCTTCACCTTCTTTATTAGTGGTATTTCTCTGACATCACCTTATTTGAAGTCTTTCTGTTTGCATGCAGCAACAGAACAAGCACACGATTATATTGATATATCTCTATGGGCCACTGGGAGAAACCAGCTCAGTCCTGTCCTCTTTTACTCCATTCTACCCTTAAACATCAATAAATTTGAGAGGCCTTTAATATACAAATAAATTCCTCCAGTGTTAAGAGTGGGGTGTGGCGCGGGGGTGCGTTTGTTAGAAGTGTGTGACAGGTGTGTAATTGGCTCCTTGTCTTGAAGTGAAAGAGAGGGTTTGATAAAATCCAATGGTCTTGTGGGCGTCTCTGACCAGGTCCCTGTGTCAGAATGATGACTGCTGGAATCCAGACGTATATTACATTCATCCAGGATATTCTGGATCTTCTGGTGCCAAACTAGTACCTAGTGAGGTTAAGCGCACCTGAAGGAGCCCTATCAAATGGTTTTTGTGTTTCTTTTGAACAAAGCTTTGTTTTCATTATCATTGTGCACTGGTGTTTACTGTCCTGTGGGTACAGCACGTCATTATTTGGTATCACTATCCAGAAGAATTAAAAACTACTAAAATCTTCCTACAGTACAGGTTAGATAGTAAAAAGTCACGTGTTGCTGTTTTCCATTATTATTATTCCATTCCCAAACGTGTGTGTGCTATTTGTTTTGCATCTCCAGCCTGTACATGTCTGAGAAGCAGAAGGGAACAGGTTCTCACCTAGTGATTCTTCCAAAAGCAGACCGCAAACTTTTCAGCTGAATCTAAGTGATGAAAGGCAATCAGACAAGGAAACAGAGCTCTGAGGTTTCGAGTTGTTTCTTTCTCCAGCTTTTTTTATACTCCTTGATTGTAGAAAACCTTCCTCCACTCATCGGGTATGCCAGTGTGAAACCAAAGAGGCTGTCACTGCACTGCAGTCAATCTCAGTGGGATGTGGGGCCACTGATGGTAAAAATAAAATGTTTGATCCCGGCTGATTCCAAGAAGTAGACAAGAACAGTCCTGGCACATACAGAGAAAGACCTGGAGAACTGGTGGATTTTTTAAGACTTCAAAACATATTTCGAAACATTCAAAAATACAAATAAATAAAAACACAAATATAAACAAATACAAAACATCAACGAAAACATTCACAATTTTCCAGATTTCATGTGGCACAAGGTGGAAAAATGAAGGCTTGTTACCAGCACAGTGTGGAGCCTTTCCTGACTGCTGCAGCAGGCATTAAAAAAAAGCCCCTCAGCACTCACCACCGGCCTTAAAAGAACAGTTTCCATGTGATTCACTGAGGAGCCTTCGTCCCCCAAGTTAGTTTAATTAAAATGATCAATCTGGAACACAGCAGAGGTTTGTTTGTGTGGTACAACCTCATATAGCTTTAATGGAAATGATTAATATTTAAGGACGGCATGTGGGACGTCTGAAGGAGCTTGTGTGGGCCACAGGTGCACGCGGCAAAGAGTTGAATTCTGCACTGTAATTAATTCAAAATAAAACTGAACTTACTACATCAAAGTGCAGAAAAGAGTTCTTAAGGTCTGAACTTTTAAAGTCGACGTTAATGTCTCCAAGACCAAATCCACATGAGTCCCTAGTTAGGTTGTGAAAACATAATACAAGCGGACAGTACAGCATGTTTCAAAGGGGGTGAAAACATCAACACCTGCAAGGCTGACATTTTCGATTGCACACATCTGATGAACAGCGCAGCACTCACTGCCTCACTTTGCAGATGCTGATTAAAATCATACGCTCTGGCTCGGCTGTCTTCCTCGTTGATTGTGTCAGATCCATCTCACTGTGTCCAGACAGTAAATGAATATACATCACTTTAATAAAATGATGTTAACCAAAATGCTTTTATTGCACCAACCACACACAGTCAGTGATTCCATTCTGCATAAAAATGGTATTTCAGTAGCATTGGAACATTTTTAAGAGACAGGGTTAAAGATACACAGATACACAGGAACTGTGAGAATGGGTTTTAGGTCCAACTAAATTCTTCCACCTCTGCAGTTTTGTTCTTCTTTTGACTTAGAATTAGTTTGTGACACGTTTTTCCAGCTCTAACTTTACATTCACAGTTACATCACTACTTATTCACATGTGCGGCTGACTACACGTGATCCAGGAAGCTCTTGCAGCATCCATCTAGACACGGCCGATACTGCCGGACAGACCGAGTGAGAGAGGAGAGGCAGGAATGTTGTCTTGTCAGAGTCATTAGAAGCGTTAAGGTCACTGAGGCTATCATCACACAGCTTTTATTTGATTTGGACAGAAGGGTGAAATCTTGTTATACCTCCTAATGAGCAGAAAATATTACCCAGAGCTCACTGAGATGGCGAGGGCCTGTCTGGCACCTTGTGTTGTTGACATTTTTGCCCCTGCTCAGGCTTCAGAGATGGGGACAAAGACAAGGTTGGGGATAGAAAGCAGGCAGGGACACTCTCACCTGAACCCGTTCGGAGGATATATCTTCCTCAGCTTGTTTTTCCCCAGTGAGACAACCGGCAGACAGCAAGCGCAGGCTGCTAATGAGGGCAAAGCTCGCTCACTGTGACTCTTGGCTCATTGCAAAGGTCGCTGTCGTTACCAGAGCATACATTAGAATAAGTAGAGGAATGTGATGTTAATGCAAATTCGTCATCACACTGGAAGAAATGCCATCCATTTCCAAAAGAGAGAAACAAGAGTTGTAATAATCTTTCAACTTTTACTTCTTAGTATGTGCCTCCTTAGGACTAACTGAACAGCATCTACAGAGTTATACACTGTACTACAGCGGCTTTGGGAGCTTGCCCAGGCTCTTGTTTTTTGTTTTTTTTAATTATTCACACTGTAGTGCTTTTCATATCTTCTTTTTTAACAAATAAAAGGTACTGCTACCCACACTGAGCGATGACTGAGCATTCTGGGGAGAGTTTTAATGATCTTTCCACTATGAAAGACCTGAAAAGCCTGCTTTAGACTGGCTAATGTATGCCATTAGCGTGGAAACACAGATGTGTGGAAGTGAAAGCGAGCGACCAGATGAGAAGCACAGAACATGAAAACAGATGAACCCCCACCAAAATACTGAGATAAGCCCCGAACACTGCCTTTCTTTAAGAGCAAATGTTCAGTGGATGTGTCATGTAGTACACGTACTGTAATTAAGTAGTTAACCAAGAGATGTCAAATGAAAACACACAAAGAGATGCTGTCATTCAGTTATTTTTCAAAAATGGCTAAAGTAATGTAGAAATTACATGTTAGAGGGAAGGAAAAATGGACTGGAAGGAACAGTAGTACTGAAATAATCAATCACAGAGTCAGTGCATCATCATTGTTTCTATATTGCTGATTTCTTTATCACCTTATATAAATGATCTGTATTGTATAGCAGCACTTGTTCTGCCAACAAGTTCTAAAGTTATTAGTGTTTTAATACAACTTCTTCTGTCTTTGTGGTTGATGATAGGATGATAGGAGGATACACTGATGACGTGCATCATCAGTGTATCTTTGACCAACCAAGTGGTGAAATTAACAAAGATTCTGGCACTTTTATTCCATATTTTTATTACTGTCAACAAAAGACTTTTGAAAAAGTATTTTGTCCAAACTCCACTAACACTCCCAGCACAGGACTGGATGACTCATTCATCATTATCACTGAAATAAAGCATCTTGCTACTCACTAGTGCATCAGATTGGACCCAGTGGAAAATAGTCCCCAACAGACGCCATACATGCTCCTGTTTGTGCAATGTTTGCAAAAACATATATAGCATTCTGGCGTTTTAGTTATTCACTTGAATTTATGGCAGAGTTTTTAGTATTCAGTGGAAGTGAAACTGCTTTAAAAAGCAGCCTAGGTGTACTGTAAAAAATGTAGATCATGTAGCAGGAGATGTCATTTGAGACAGAACCATCTCCCTGTGTCACTGTTTACCGTACGAGCATTCAAGAGCTTCAGCTTTCTACTTTGTTGATAAAGTTTTATCAACCAAAAACATATATTTCATAGATTTAAACATGTAAGAGCCCAGTGTCATGAAGGGGCAACATCCTTTCTTGAATTCATCAAATCTGTGTCACTAAATGATGTGAAGTCTTTGGCTGTTGCTGTTGTTGTTGGTTTGTCTGTCAGCGTCTGCAACCTGCAGTCTCACTTTGTAAACTTTTGACCCTGCCGTGGTTTCCTTATGATACAGGTGGGAGCCATAATGAGCTGCATCGATCTGTTGTTGCTGCCAGATTTAACCTGTTTGATCTTGGAGACTACAGAGCGAGCTTGTTATTCAGTGTCACCTAGGAGGTCATCCAGTGTCAAACAAAATCAATGAATATTTTTGAAAGATGAAACAGATGTAGTACTTATTTCAGTCTGCAGACAGCATAAGTCCTGATTTGTGTGACAAATATCAGAGCTAAAAATGAGACCAGGAGAGTTAGGGAGGTCCTGTCAGCTGTGTTATACTGATTTCACCATCCCCTCTTTTCTACATAAATGTTAGATCGACCTTCATCCTTCAGAATAATGAACTAGAAACAGTGAAGGTTTGTGCTACTTCCTCACTATCATACAGAGGGTTTCATCTTTCATTAAGGTTTGTGGATTTATTTTTTTACGCAGGCACAGAGAGTTGATTTGAGCCTTGGCAAACATCACTAGGGGAGTGACACATATTTTTAGAGAGGAGAATTTACGTTTTTTAGCCTCTACTAGAAAATGTTGCTCTATATAAAGGTTCCCATGGTGATGAATATGATTATACCATCCAAATATGATGGATATTTATAGCCTGCATGTTACTTCCTGTCGCTGCATTGAAGTTCTGTCACTGCTCTTTGCTACTACGCACTATTAAATATTCATTTGAATGAATAAGTTAAGTATCAAGGAACACTTCAGTACACCCTAACAGCTTGACAAGATGGAGCATTTCAGAGTCACAGATTTGGCATGATTACTGTTTGTAATGTTGTCTTCCACCTCCCCCAGAACTTAATGAAGCACCAGTGGTCAACTAATAAACAAGGGCACATGCAGTTTACTGTTTACAGTACTTTGTCTCTCATACGTACCAGTTAGAGAGGACATAGTTTTCCCTTCTTGATTGCACAGTGTATTCAGACCAAACTCTTCAGAGCAGAAACTCAGAGGTGGAGGAAATACGTCTTTATTTCAGTAAAAGTAGTGATACCACAGAGCAGAAATACTTTTAAAGTTGAATATTTCTGCACGGAAAATGTTACATTAAAGTACAAAATCACCAAATATAAAAATCCAATCTTAGCTCGTCTTCAGTGGTGTCTCCCCCCTAAGTTTAGAATTTCTTTTGACAGTCCAGCAGTGAAGACTAGGCAACCAATTTCTAACACGATGACCCGATTTTCTTCCATCATACTTTGACATAAATCTGAACAGTTTGTTGACGTTCTATCAAATCGACATCAGATCTGACAGGGTGAGAGTTTCTTGGGACTTCCTGTACAGACTGTTTGCCATCACTGCCACCTGCTTCCACACTTGACACACTTTACTTTTACTGGACCATATACATGTCCAGTCACTTTATAGATTGATTTATATTATGCCAAACTGTGCAAACTTTTTTTTCCAAGCAGGTTTATCAGAATAAAAAATAAATCATCCCAGTCTTCACTGAACTCACTGCATGTTTTCACAGATCTGGTTGTTGGTTATATTTATTCCGAATGTGTCGGCTTTTGAGTCCACAGTGTGACAGCTTATTTCATTTTAACTGCGCTTCACAGTAAAACAAAGCAAAGCAATATTTAAAAAAGTAAAATACTAGCTCCACCCTTTGGGGTTTATCTTAAAGGTTGGTGCAATTACTTTTGTAAGCAGACAATCTCTGTAATGTGAGAGTGCAGAATTACAAAGGAACTATTTTCAGCCATATTAGGTAAGAAATCAGAGCAGAGATGGAAGAAAACTGGGCTTAAAGTCCTTTATGAAGCTATGAAAGACTCACTGCTCTACTACAACTGTGGTAAAGAATGCCAGAGCTACTGTAAACACTTCTTAGACGTGATCGAAGTTTCTATTTCTGACTGTTGATCATTTAGTAAATCCAACCCCTCCCAGCATTACTGCTGAAATGTCTTAACCTTTTTATAGATAAAGTAGAATCAGTCAGAGCTTCTATTATCCCTAACACCTCCTCAAAGATTCTCACCCCACTAGAGAAAACACTTTAAGCCGGTTTCCTCCCATGTCCTTGTCTTAGTTACTTGGTATCAGGTATGAAACCGTCTTTCAGCTCTGTTGATGCCGTTACAACTAAGTTCTTAATCTCTATTTTTGATTTGTTTGCTGCTTTTCTTCTGAGTATTTTGGAAACTTCTCTGTTTGCTGGGTATGTCCCAGATTATTTTAATATGGCATGTGTGCAACCTGGCCTAGATCCCTCTCTCCTTGAAAACTCTGGACCAACTACCTTTCATATAAGATTTTACAAAAATATGTGTCTAAACTCTTCTAGCTGCAGATAACTTATATTTTTGATGAATTCCAATCTGGTTTTCGCAAACATCACAACCCAGAGAACGCCATACTAAAAGGGACTAATGATATTCTGAAGCTGGCATGTGCTTCGTTCTTGTCCTCCTAGATCTTAGTGCTGCTTTTGAGATAGAAGATCATCACATTTTGTTGGAGGACTTTTGTCCTTTAAAGTACGAAGTCCCGCAAGTTTCAGTGTTAGGGCCGATCTCATTCTCGCTGTACATGCTTCTCTTGGGACCTATCATTTGTAAATGTGGAGTTTCTTTCTACTGCTACGCTGACGACACTCAGCTGTACTCAGAACATGAAAGGAGGAGTTCCTTACATGCGTGTATAAATAAGATAAAATGCAGCATGGCTTAAAATTTTGTCTCAAAAGAGAAACAGATGTTATTAATTCACAACATGTAGCCAAACACATTTTGCCCAGTGAGGAGCTTTTTTAGAAAACACTAGGCCTCCTGCAAAAAGTCTTGGTGTTTGGTTTGATAGTAAATCAAGCTTTGAGCACCATGTCACAAAGCTTGTTCAGATATGTTTTTATCACCTCAGAAATAACTCCAAAATACAGTCAATTCAATCATTTAATCATACAGAGATGATTTTAAATACATTTATTTCCTCATTCCTTGACTATTGCTATTTGTGGGAATGGTGGCAATTGGGCGAGCAGGGCTGGCTGCCATCCCAAAGCCACAGTACACCAAGGCTGTGGCAACAACAGACGAAACGGGTGTCTGATGTTATGAGACCCGAAACACCCAAGGATCTCAGGAAACATCTCTGATGTGTCCCAGTGCATCAGTGGATGTATCTATGCACTGCAACAGTCTGTTCACCTGTCTCAGCCATAAACCTATTATTCGGCTCCAGATTGTTCAGAACTCTGCTGCAGAACGAAAAGACTAAATGAACATATCACTCCTGTCTTAGCTTACTTGCACTGGCTCCCAGTATGTTTTAGGATAGAATTTAAGATTTTATTAATAACTTTAAGCTCTGCACGACCTGTTTAACAGCAACATATCCCAGCTGTTAAAGCCTTATGAGCCTGCCTGCAGAGAGATCCTCTGGTAGAGGTCTTCTGTGTGTCCCTGATGTCAGAATTAAAACTAGAGGTGACAGCTTTTGTCCTTGGAGCTCCCAAACCCTGGAATGACTTACCTTAGGAAATAAGATCAGCTGACTCAGTCAGACAACATTTTTTAAATTTCTCCTTAAAACATACCTCCACCGATGTGTGAATGTGTCCTGACTTTCTTCAAATTTACTGATTTGATCGATTTTCCTCCCTCTTTCTTTTGAAACTGTTTTTTCCAAGTAAAACAATAGTTGAGTTGTAGTTGTTGTTTACTGTTACTAGATATTTACCTTTATATATTCCCCTCATCCCAACCGGTCGAGGCAGATGGCCGCCTAACTTGAGCCTGCTGGAGGTTTCTTCCTAGGAGTCCTAGAGAGTTTCCTCTTCACTGTTGCCTAGTGCTTGCTTGAGTAGGGTTTGTTGACTTTTATTATTATTATTATTATTATTATTATTATTATTATTATTATTTCTTGTTGTGTTTTTAGCTCCTTGTTTGTCTTTTTGGTTTGTACCAAAAAAAAACATATCCAGCTTTGGTTAAATTAAAATGTTCCTCTAAATACACAACTACTACTACTACAATTTGAACTACACTGAATCTCAGTGCTAGTCAACAAAAGCCTAGCATTATTATTATCATGCAAATACTAATTCACTCTGCCTGTCTGAGGCACGGGCTCAGTGGCAGCTCTCTAAGCACTCTCAGACTAACGTAATATTACACAGGCATCGTGGTTACATGAGCCCCCTAAAAGCCTCAGATGGACTCAATTATGCCTTCATCAGAAAGAGAGAATCAGTATATGCAGTATTTCCCTTATCTCTCTTTGCCCCAAGCTTCCCTCTCCACCGAGGTAACACACATTAAAATGTCCAAATACAGCTGCCACAGAGATTAGATCTATACAGGCCAGATACACACAGCCTGAGATGAGGAACTAATACCAGCCCCCAGCCAAAATTATGGAACAAGAACAGGTAATAGTGGTCAGTTATAACTTCATACTAATATGATGCATTCAGCTTTATATTAAATATTAGCAGTCAGTGTCAGTTTTTATGTATAATACTAATGTATAATGTGCTCATTTAGCTGTCAAGCTTTCCTTTCTCAGCTAGATAACACATTTTCTCTACATAAACACACAATAAGCAACAACCTACCAACAACTACCTGGTGTTTTTACTTGACAAGTCATACAGTATTAATCATGACATGTTATTTTTACAATGTATTTCGGGTACCACAACTCTATTGCAACACATACAGATGAATTATATAAAGTTATATTTATTATATAATGAATGACCACACCATCAGTATATGCTTTTGCTAAAGATGCTACTTGTGACACTGTCATGAATGAAATAAGTAACAGGAAGGATTGGGGTATTGTCATTGTTGCAGGCCAAATCATGTTATGTTTGCACATGAGCGACCGCTTCATCAGTCCCGTGCCCCGTGTGGTGCCAGAGAATGCATATCATATTACCTCGCACACAAAGAAAGAAAATCCATTAAAAAAGGTCATGTCATGGGAAATGACAGAAGCAGCAACGAGAGAGAAAATGAGTAATCCCTGTCTCTAGCTCTCGTCTTCTCTCTTGCAAGATGCGTGGTTTGCATTGCATATGAGATGAAAAACCAGCAGCTATACTGATGGGCATGTCTTTGTCCAGCACTGCCTCATTTTGTGCTGAGCAGAGCTAGTTCATTTCAGAATAAATCGTTTTGAGGAATATTACACCAGTGCAATAAATCTCAACAATAAAATGTGTCATTAACCTGCTATCGTACAGCAGTTTGAAAGTCTTGCCTTCTGCTGTGCGGCAATCTGTTATGAATTTCTGAAAAATAGTTGTTTTGCTGGTGTAACATATTTCACTTCATAACGCTTGAAAAATGTCACAACGAATTTCATTGTGAAAAATGTCTGCTGTCATTAAAGTATTGCCATTTCTGGTAAAATAGAAGCATTTTAGTGAATGTAATCATCAGGGCACTCTGAGCAGCTAAACGAATTAAACCAAAACTCCACTGATTTATCATCGCGCTTCTATAACATTGTTAGGACAGACACAAAAGAAAAAGTTGGTGCAGCAGAACAGTTGTTTTTATTTTTCACACACTTTGCTTCAAACCGTGGTGCCTCTTGCCCACAGTGGCAAATCACTGCCAACAGTTTTGGTTGGCGACTGAAGTGTATTATGGTAATAGAGGCTAATGCAGCATCTATCTGCCTCACAGATAAGGAGCAGGCTACAGAGTCTGGTGAGTTCAATTCCTTCTAACTCAACAACTCCAGATGTTCATTTCCAAACTTGTCTTCCACCCTAATTAAACTGAGGTCTTAACTTTTAGTACATGCAGTAGTGCTACCCAAGATCAGTCTGCAACACACAATATGTAGCTGCAACAAATTTGTCCAGAATATAACAAAGCTTGTTTATGTCTGCACCTAACGTCCATCTCATGTTCTCCTATTAATAATTTTGTTCCTGTTACAGTAGGATGTGCCTTTGTCTCGGCATAACCTCTCTCTCTCACATATTTAAAGGCTTACTCCACCATTGCTGTTATTGCAGCTTTTTGATTAGTCCTTCCCTGCATCACCACCAATGACTATTCCTAGCTCTCATCCAGGGATTGTATCTCCAGAGCCCTGCTGTGTGTGTTTTTGGCAACACCGCTCTAGCTAGCAAATCAAGGCATCTGTATGTGTGTTAGTCTGCCTCATGCTACAGTGCTATATGCATGTTGAAGAAATGTGCACCACTCACCACATTATCTAAATTTTTGAACAGCCATGGATTGCATTCATACAACTATTTATAGCAGTCATTTATCTTTTATTGCATTGCTTAGTGCTTGTGAAAATGCAGTGTGGTACAGTAAAGGTTGTTGTCTCACATTAACTCTACACAACCTGCTCTGTGCAAATGTCAATTAAAAGCGTTTACAATTTTCTATAAATATACAGCATCATGATGAATAATCTGAACAGGAAATAAGTTACACTTTTAAATCCAACTCTAAGATCCAACCCCTTGTCTAGTTCAGGTGTGAGTAACCCTGGTCCTAGAGGGCTACTGAAACACAACTTTGTAGTCTTTTTATTTTTTGGTTGCTTTGCTCTATCATCCACAATCTTGCATGAACAAAACTGGCATTTCTGTAATGTCAGCAGGCAGCAAACTCGAGTCACTTGCTGTGTGCTGTCAGTTCGAGGATTCACAGTGTCTTCAGTTGAGTGTCGGAGGCACCCTGCACTCTCACTGCCATAGGCAAGTCCAACACTCTGCACACACCCTCATCCTTCTCTTTGGTTTTGATAATCGATGACAACAGTCTGTCTGAAGTGAAAGACATGGCAAAAGAAAACTTTTGAAAACATGAAAGCTTGTTCCTTTATGACATAATGTCACTGTAATGTTGATTTAGTTTCATCTAATACATTTATGACATTTAATCAAACCTTTTTGGACAAATTACAAATCCTATATAAAGACTGAACCGATCAATAGCTGGTTTTGTTGTCATTTACAGTTCAGCATTTCAGTAGCACAGTTAGTAGCAGACCCACTGAGCAATTTAACATTGATTATGTAAATGTATTTATTAAAACTGGGTTGTAAATAGTCAAAACAACCCCAGGCTCTGTGGGGGATAAAGCATAGATACAATATTAAAATCACCTGCAGTGCTCTGTGGTGAGCATCTAATGCGTCAGCAGCTAGTTATTATGTGCTTTGCTAATGGACAATTCTCATTTACTGATAATAGAGACACTGTGTTTTTCAGATACACAGACACTATAAAAAGCATGTCAGGTTTTGACACCTGTCAACTTTAAAATAGCTACAGCAACACAGATATTAACCAATTAAAGGTAGCTTGATCTGGGTACTTCATGCAGAATAATTGCATGGTATAAAAAATTATTTATTGTGTTTTCAAATATATTCTATGTAACATTCGAATATAAGAGTAAGTATTGTATTTTTACTATATATTGTAGAATATTCTGCTATTTCTCATTCATATTTTTCTATTCTTTAGGTATAAAAACAGCTAAACATCACATATGATCTATAAAATGTTCATCAATAAATCATACACTAAGTTACTAGACTTGTATCATCTAATGCAACAACCCTGCAATAAATCCACAGATACTATATTACAATAACATGATCAAGAGGTATATATAAGGTTGTCCATTATGTGTAATTTGGATGAATGCAGTTTGCAGCACTCTCTGATATACAGCAACTAATACTACATACAGTATAATCTGATTTATTGTGTACCACACGTATACTCCTGCCTCTATCTGTCTCTTAATAGTAAAATCTGCCTTTTGCCCAGGATGCATGGAAACAGCAATTCTTCCATTTTTGCTTTTTGCCACTGGTGCAGGCTTTAACTTTATTTTGTCCTCTACAAGCGAGTGAAAAAAGATTTTTGTTACTGTTGGTATCATCATTTCTTCCCCTGCATTTGAAGTAATCTCAGTCAAAGGGTGGGTGGCTAGCAACTGAACCTTTGCTGTCAGGCGTTTTGCTGTGAACAAGAACATTCTGTTAAATGGTTTATTCATGGCAACATGAAGAGTCAACTGCAGAGGATCAAAGGTTCAAGCTAAACTTGAATAAAACCACATCCAGAGCTCAGCCACTATTTATCAATGTAAACACAATCCCTGCCTATTGGGGGGGTTCAGATCTGTGACCCGCAGCTCTGAGATAATAACAATGGTAAAATGTGTGACGTGATTCAATTCTATAAGACAAAATGAGATGAGACTAAATCCTTCAGTCATTACAGGAAATCTCATCTAATCTAAATGAACAATTCGACTGCATCTCATTAATTACTGTACATTACACTAGATTACAGTACAGCAGAGCGGTCAAGTTATTTTTGACCAAGTGCAAAAAAGATAATGCAGAACAGTGCAGTGTGGGTATGAAAAGGTTGCTTCAACATTTACAATATTGATCGTCCGTTTTAGTTGATTCTTGTTTAGTTTATAAAGGAGACCATATAAAAACCAAGTTCGAGTAGTCTTGTCTTATTTAGGCACAAACAATCGTAATAATCCTCCTCCTGTGTACGGTGTATGCAGAAATGCTAACTAAACAGAATGAATTTCATTAAGATATTGGAAAAGTAATCAAGCAGGGGGTTCAACAATCAGTATCTGGCAGAGTAAAACTAATTCTTTATCAACCTGTGATATCTTTTTGGCGCGTTTATTCCAATCAATCCCTTATTAGATTGAATATCAGTGTGCTGCTGATGGAAGAGCTGCAGAGCACATCATCATAAAACACACTGCTGCATACATATTCAAATACGGGCTCTTTCTTAAGGCTCAGTATGCAGTGAATATGCATAGGCATGCAGAAGGGTATCTCAAATCAGTCCTTGTACAAGTAGTAAATTAAATTTAAGACAGTGGGCCCTGCTAAATGACTTGAAGTAACATAAGGTAGATGTGCTATACACTGACTAATTTGGGCCAGATGATTAGATTTGACTTATGTTTTCATTCTAAACAAGCCGGCATAAGTAATGAACAGTACACTCATGCACACTTTGAAGAAAAAGTCTAACTCTTCCTATCACACTCATTTCATCATTTAGCCCACATTGTGAGATAAAGAAACATTTACCCCCATTTGCATTCTAATCATGTTTTATTCTTCGTCAGCTCTACAACTGATTGGAGCCGTAATGACTGAAAAAGTGTATTCTTTGTCTGCGGGATGTGGTGACAGAACATTTTCCTGGCAGTACATTCTCTGATTTGCATTCTAATTAGTACTCTAACAAAAACGGCAATCGCCTCAAAACTGTTGTTGCCAGTTCCGCCTGCACATGTAGCTCACTCTTAATAGCAAAACACATTTTGGAAAGCAAACTTTCAGATTCTGGCATTCATGGTTTTTTTCTTTTTAATGATATGTGCATCTTTTCCACACCGAGTTGGCATTTCAACACATAACCAGTTTCACAACAAATAGCAATATTGGATTTACTTTTTAATGAGTACAACTCACATTTAATTTCCCTTAAATTTAAGTTTTAAATTGTTGTAGTACTTTTTGGTAGTGATTGTAGAAAAATAACAGAGTGATGCGTGGTCAGGTGTCCTGGATACAGGTTCCTAAAATACCCTAAAACATCATGATCAAGGATCCGGCTGGCTGTCATGTGGTCCAGTTCTTATAAGAGCTCATAATACAAGCTAGTTTAAGTTCTCATGAATTGTCTAATTAATGTTCCCAAGCATTTCAGTATGGGGCCAGTTGTTGTGATCCGATACTAAGCAGAAAAAATGAGTGATTTAGTGATCACAGGGCTGCTGGTTCAATCCCGACTGTGTACTGACTGATTCCCAAATCTCAAATGATCAGGCCAGCTTTTTGGAACCACCCAGAGAATGAAAATTTGCTGACTTTCATCCTTATCAAATCAGACTTGGCTCCAAAATGATCTCATCTGTGCAATCTACGATAACCAGCTAACTCATGAAGCACAATAAGTAGTGTCCTTCCTGCTGTCACAGTGACTCAGACTCTTGGTACCAAGAATGGTGTTATATTAGCTTTTTTGAGAGTTCCACCTCACTGTCTACGTAACGTTTTCACAAACGGCAATGATTCAGGAGAAAAACATTTATTTTGTTCTACATTAAAATAGTCAGATTCAGCCTTAAATTAGCACAATCAGTATTTCTGTTCTAACATCCGTATCATACCAATCTGTATTTTATATTTTATTCCCTTTGCAGGCTGTATCTACACTATTGGCTTCTCTTTCAATAAGAGTGAACAACCCATAAATCTCCGTCGCTGATAAGGCAGCCTGGAAACACAAAGATGTTATAAAGTCAATCACACTCGATGCATACCAGTTTTCTCTAAGCCTCTCAGAGACGCCACTTCAGGTTTCACATTTCAGTGCAATAAGTAGGATTTCCTAGGATAGATTGGTGTCAGTTAAGGATACAAAAAGCTGTCTATAAGCTTATCACAATCTACAACAATAGTGGAGAAAATGTGGACTGTTACAGCAGGACCTCCTGAAATGTGGAAAAATAAATGTGCTGTTGTTTAGTGTAAAAAGAAAAATCATTTATTTCTTCCCAGTGACCGAAATAGCTGAGAAAAGTTAACTTTAGGCCAAAATAATGACCTGCTTCCTGTATGTTGTATTTTCTTAACAATGGCAAATAAAGCCTTTAATTCAGGTTGGGAGAATTAATGGAAAAAACATTTTCAGAACAACAATCAGGTCAACGCAGCATTTGACACAAGCTACAATATGTGATTAGGGGCAACTGTACATAATCTCTATTGAATGGCCCTGCTTGTTTCCCTGCATCACCATTGTCACATTTCTTCACACTTACAGACCAGCAAATCCCCTGCTGTTCAGAGCTGCCACTTCCTCCCCATTAGGTTGACAGAAATGAGTTGATGCATTGACTAATCGTTACTAATCATAATCTCTAATGTGTTTTGAAGATTGAAACAAGCTCAGTCTGTTCTTTTTTATTTTTCATGGCCAGGCTCCCCGGGAGGGCCAGCTAACTTTTATCATGGAAACTATCTCATTCTTGTGTTTTACTTTTTAGTAGAACTGATATCTGAGGAGAAACAGACAGTTTGTGTTGAGTTGTTCCTCATGTGAGTTGGAATCTTCTGAAACAACCTTGTGGATGTCTGAGCAGCCCATACTGCTCCAACATGTGTCCTCTGGAAGATGATTGTTTAGACTGCATCAGTTGGTTTTATTTATACTTCCAGAAAGGAGAGAAACACTGTCCCAAGACACGTCAGAGGAGTGGTGCAGTACTAGTTAGAGGGATACTTAAAACGTGTGCTTGGAAAAACAGGCGTTAGGTTGGTTTTAAAACCCCAAGGCTACAGAATTCAGCAGAAACTGGATGGCAGCGATGGCGTACGCAGCTCACCCAGTACATCTGCAATGCGTCTTTATCAGTAGGATATGAATGTGTTTGTGTGTGTTCTCCCTGTTGGCTTCTCTCAGTTTAGCCTTACAACCATGAATGCAACACAATCAGTCCAACAAAAACATAAAAAAATAAAAAAATCCTGTTATTTTTTTCCAATCTGGTGTTTGTGACAAAAGAATGTAGTTGTAAAGACTGAGCTTGCTGTGTGTGTGTGAATGTGTGATCTGCATTGTAATGTTCTCTATATTCACTACAAGCATAGATGGGGATTTAAGAGATTTCTGCGTGGGGGTTTGAAGATCCCTTTGGTGTTTGGGTTGTGCAAAGAATAAAGAAAATGCACAGTGTTCATGTCTCCCATGTTACCCGAAATTAGATCTTAACATCTTTAGAAACTGGGGCAGTAAAGCAATTCTTTGATTAAAGAAAGTTGGGATGGTACATAGTTTTAAGATGCATGAGGGGTAAGAGTCTGAAAGCTAACTGGAAAGACTTGTGCCTTCTTTCATTCATTCTGCAATGATTTCAGTCAAAGTGAGCATACTGCAGTCACAGGGTCATCTGGCTTGTCCTCTGTGACTGATCTCCGCCTTGTGATTTGCAGCTTGGCAAGAGTCATGCAGGAAAGGTTGGAAAATGCCACTGTCAGTGTGAATTTAGCAATAGTTTGATGATGGTAAAATAGTTATTATACATTTAGTTTTTCTATGTTTATGTGATAATCCACATTCCCCACATCCTTCAGACTAACTGTTCAGCAGAGTTGATAACCTGACAAATAGAGGAGGAAGCCCAAAATTATTGTGAGTCTGTTGGAAATGTCTGGAGGAACCCTCTGTCAGAGGGGTCTTCATCTCCCACCACCGGGAGAGCGTCAACCAGATCCAGTGAGATGTTGGAGATATTGAGTCTTTCGGTGAATATTCATTAACACCTTTTGGTATTTGGTATTTTGAGCATACAAGTGATATTTTACTTTACTACTGATAGTATGTGGGAGTGAGGCTGCCAGTTTACATCACAAATTCCCTTCAATCTTCACTCCTCGAGGTATTAAACAACATCAAGCGAACAGAGCAAACAAACTGTCAAAAGGTCACAGTCGACTACACTGATCTGAGATGTATTTAGCCAACACACAGCAGCTTCAGAAAATGAATTAAATCAGTATCTGATTGTGTCTGTAGGGAGACTGTGTAGGCCCGGTCCTATGCAGGCCGACCTTTGGCTTTGGACAGACACCACATCTCACAGTAGAGGTTAGTGATAGGAGTTTGAGTAAACAAGCGTTGTGACTGATTCCTAAACTACCTAGAGCCAAACTATCCAAACAATGAATTCCTCATAAAGATCAAGTTAAAATAAAAATGTACGGTTTATTACACTCTCCCAAGTTCATACTTGTACAAGTCATACCTGCAAGTTCATACAAGTTCATATTCATACCCAATGCCTTTGTACATCCAGTCTATATGAAGATGTCTTTATTTTAAGACTCTGCAACAAAATACATCTACCTTAACAAGCTGGTTCCTTATATCATGTTTCATTTTACCAAATGATAGTTTAGTAAACTGCTTATTTTGGAATGATCCAACATTCAGTCCTGTGACTGTAGAAAGCTGAGATGAAACTGCGTAATGTTATTCCACCTAATCTTCAGGTAAAGTAAAATTAAAACTGTCTTAGGAACACTGACATTTGCAATGTGTAATATCTAAACTCTTCAAACTCCTAACCCAACGATTGATATCCACTGCAGAACTGTGGAAGTCATATGTTTTACTTTGCTCTAAGACAGTTTATACAGGCACACCGGTTTATAAAAATGGATGTGCTTGAAATTCTGCACACTCACTGCTTCTTGCCGACATGGTCCAAACAGTCTTGATGAAGTATTGATCTTTGGTCTGGGCTGTGTAATGAAGATAACTATAAGCATTGACAGAATATGTAAACTATCCTGTGGAAAATGAACGGCTGCCTCTGCTGCTGTCTTTGAGCATGTCTCCTTCAACGTTTTAATGATGCCTGCTAAATATAAAAGTATCTGTAAACAAGGCAAATTGGCCACATTGAGATTAGGAGGCAGTGGGTGGAAACAAATCAATTTAGACCATGCAGCGCTTTGAAAAGCACAAATATCATGGAAAAACAAGTGTGGGAAATGCATTTTGAAGAAATTATTGATGTGTCTAATTTATTTTGTGTCTTATTTGTTTCATGAATATACATGAGGTGAATATAGAATAGGAAATATTGTAGCTCTCTGAAATTTCACAGTTGTTCTACAACTAACGTGTTGATGTAAAACCTTTTCTTTCTTTATTCTGTTTTGTGTTTTCAGTGTTTAGCCTATTTATTACTAACTTTACATATTTTACTGATTAAATACCTAAAATTCCTAAAAGTTATTTCCAAAAAAATAAAAAAGAAACTGTAAAGTTGCATCATAGAAATTTAATTATTTTATGGAAATTTATAGAAAACAACAACTTCCCCATTTGTTATCATCATCATTGTTATCAAAATCTTTTTTTTTAAGTTAAAATTGATTAGATTTTATTAAAGAAAGAAACTTCACTTTAATTTCTGATGAAATCTCAGATATGGACAGTCACCCCAAAGGTCTTCCTAAATCCTATATGTTCAAAGGTTTCCCTTACCTTCTGATTCTAATGCAGAATGGTGCCTAGGATAACATGAACATATGAGTTGCAGATCTTTTCATTTCTGTCTATTTTTAAAAAGAGGACAGAGCAAGGTGAGTCCTATAGCTTTAGGACACAGTGAAAAAGAGAATCAGTTTGCATCATGTATAATATACAGAATCAGTGTTTTGATCAATAGGTCAGTAGTTTGAATCCTCCCTTCATCAGATTGTTATGTTGAGGAATTGGATGTTTAATAGTTTTGTCTGATGAAGTCTGATGAGCAGAAAACAGAAATGTACAACTGCAGGGTTCCTTGTACAAGTGTTATTGTTCCTGTTGTGTTCTGCAGAGATGATGAAAGCACAACAAACCATCCAGAATATTTCAGCTCTGTCCAGAACATCACAGGAGATTCTACAGAGAAACATGAAGAAGTCTTGAAGGTGTGAAGGAAAGAGGCAGGGTTGTGTGTGTGTGTGTGTGTGTGTGTGTGTGTGTGATTGAATGGCGGTGGCATTCAGTTTACATGTTTAGAATAAAAAAAAAACATGACGACTATTCGGTCAACCAGAGAAGTTTATTTACCAATACTGTATTATACTCTATTATAGTTTATAGGGATGCAACAATACAACACATCATCATTAAAGTAAAATGGTGCTCTGAGAAAGAAAGAGGTGGTAGGAATCTACAGTATCTTCCCCCCAAGAGTAAAACCAGTGCCTGCAGGTGGATTATGGTTGGTGTTGGAGCGAATAAACAGAGCAACAATTGGTGCAATGTGTGGTGCAATGAGCAGCAGCTGCATTGGCAGAACAGAAGGAGAGATAGAAATTCCTGGCACCAATCTGAAGGGGTGTGTGAAAAGGTGGTGCAGTCCAACTCAATTTCCTCCCATTTGTCCAAATTTTAGCTATTTTGTTCCCTTGAAAGCTGATGTCAAAGCAGGTCATCCATTTTGTCAGATGTCGAATTTTCTTCATGTTTCAAACGCAAGAATCTGCAAACCCCAAAAGGCAGTTGTACAGGAAAGAACATGCAAAATAAAAGAAAAACAACAACAGTTGTTCAGGCTCTAAATGCCAGGAAATAATGTCATCATGGTTGTAATTTATGATTGTGCTATTATGTGTCAAGTACTGGTACAATCCAGTGGAAGCTAATGAAAAATAAACTTTCATCAGAACGACTTCCTGGATCACATGTAGCTCTCTTAATTTAGACATGTACCAAAGTTCAGTCAAAGTAAACGTGGAGCTAAAAAAAATCCTGGTGAAAAAAGCGTGAACTTCAGTCTAATGAGAGGGTGTCATGCACACGAAGGCCTGGATGTGTACATGCTTTACTGTGTTTCTGTTTGCATCTCAGACCTGAAGTTCATACAGTGTATTTGGGCAGACTGGCAGTTGGTAATTAAAGTGCATGTTTAGCTGTGGTGCTTCCTATGTCCGCCTTAAAGGTGTCAGCTGTGTAGAGAGCAGGCCTCTTTATCTGTGATGGATGCTGTAATTACACCAGGCAGAAGAGCTTGCTACTAAAATTGGCCGGAAATAAAGAATAGTTTTGCCCCATTAGTCTCCTGGACAGAAGCTTCAAGCCAGTTGAAAAGTTTTTGTCTTTGGATGATCAGATCTGTAAGATCTCCACTGCTCAGACTCACGTCCCTGCAGGAGCTTGTGATTACTTTGCCACCACTGTGGGTCTTATGACAAATGGCTTCTGGGTGCAACTTTGCAAATGACATCGATGTATAGTCTGTCATTTTAAGTTGATTACATCAAAGGATCAATCTAGGGGCTCTGAATAATGCATAGCACGGTGGGAGGCTGGATAAAACCACTGACTGCTGCATTTTGGGGAACTTGCACAGAGCGAAGAAAGAAAGTGACAGAGCATGAGAGACTAGCAGAAAGAGCGAGCTGGGAATTCCTCAGCTTAATTGCATCATGTTTAGAATCCCCCATGTCCTCAATAGAGAAACTGCATTTGACATTATAAAAGAGAAACTTTTGAAACTTTATTTTTCGCTTACGTGGCTAAAATTGGATCATTTTCTGGTAACAGAAACTATTTGTCCTGCAGGTAAGGTGAGGATTGTTGTTGAGCACATAGACTAATGGTGACAAACTGTTCCGGAGGATTAGTTCAGTTTCTGGGTGGGGAGATACTAGACATCTATCTAACACGGCTGCACATCTAACGACCTCTTGTGCTATTTTTGGGGAAGTTAGCCTGGCTTCAGGGAAATGATGGCTGAAAGTATGTACGTTCCTAGAGTTATTAAGTAGGACCAATGGGAAGTTCTGGTATACTTGAACAATAATTTACATTGTGAATTAAACAATAAACATACTGTCCACCACCTTGTAGCTGCATACAGGCTCTAGTAGCAATGAAATGCTGCAAAACCCGAAGAGCTGGTTGGTCCTGCTGACTTAAAAAGACCACTCGGCAGCTCACTGAAAAGGAAACATAAAGGGAAAAACATGTGTTAAACTAGCTCCACATTTTTAATGGGAGCCCACACACTCCAGTGACTCAAAAAGCACTTTTGACAGTGTTTGTTGTGTGTGCTTCTTTAAAGCAGTGCATAGCCTGCACCACAGACCCTGAAACCCGAACAAGTATCAGTGCTTCCTTTTGTTTGCTAAAACAATACAGCTGGCAGGTGGACACATGCAGCATGATGTAAAGTTGATGAGAATAAAGCATTAGAGTAAGTCACTGTCTTAGTTCCCGGCAGCCCAGAAGGCATGAATTTATCCCCTTCACTAATCCTGTGCCAATAGCAGTGTCTGACAGTCAGACCTTCAAGTTTAATACAGACAAAACCAGAACATCCACATGAAACTCAGATTTCCTCCTCTCAATGGTGGTATGAGATGAATATCACTACTATGAAGAAGATGAGACGACACTAATCAAACAAAAGGACAAACACTGATGATCCTCTGTGAGCCAAATGAATAAAATCTGTTTTCTTGAGAAAGCATCAGACAGAAGGATTCAACCCAGAGGTCAACATCCAACTTATTACTTCGTACGTGTGAGATTTCATACCAGAGTTTCATATCCACTGACATCTCACCACAGAGTGTAAAGGTTCCTTTTTGCATTTAGGAGATAATGCACAGGCGTTCAGAGATACAGTGTATGAGCTCTGTGAAACATCTTAAGCAGAATGGCCTTTGATATATTGCAGACATCAGCCTGAGTGCAAACATCCTCCCACATCTCTTGTTATCTGAGCTCCCTCTCAGATGACAGAGCAGACGCAGTTTAGCTTCCATCAATGATAATTAGAACTTTACTCAAGTATTTTTGTTACTTTAAGTACATTTCTGCCTTTATAAGACGATGATAGAGAAAAAACAGGAAACATGGGTCTGACAAAGAACCCTTGGAACACTGGGGTCTACTATAAGATCCCTACAACCATAAAATACACTTACAGTGGTTAGTATCCTTAATTCTCTATATGCATATTACCCCAATGTTCATGTATCTGGATTCATCAGGTGTTGAACCTACAGAGAAACCAACATATTTACTATGACTCTGTACCTGGAAGAAAACATTATTAAAACCCGTGTACATGTTGAACTCTCCCAGCTGACCATCTCACTGCGTGTCCCTGCTGAAGCATTACACTTTGTTTTTCCAATATGAGCAGAACAAAACAAACCGTATGTGAAGTTTACTGAATATGTTTTGATTTATTCACAGTGAATTAAAACCCCACTGCATCACAGCGTGACTTTCAAACTGTTCTTTAGTGGGTTTAATAGGAATAAGAAGCAAACAATTGCATTTTAAATTCAAATTTGCACTTTTTATGTATAGGAAGTGGAAACATTTAATGATGTTTCAAACACTTTTCATATCAGTAGCAGCATTTCGTCAGTCCCCGAGGTTGATTTCCTGGCTTACTAGGCTTACTGAGCAGCTCCACTGGAAGTACGTGACTAATGTGCAGCTTAATCAAGGCAATCGTTTGAAAGGTCATCTAATGAGTAGGAGTGAAGATCATATGTTAGCCTTTATCCCGCACTGTGGGTTATCGTGGTGAGCAGAGAGCACCTGCCGCTTCCTGTCAAAACATTAACTCGAGTTAATTACCTAAGTGATAGCCTTGTTTTACCATTTCCACTGTGGGCCACTACAATAAGTTACAAACGCCTTTTACTGATCTAAGGATAAAGTCTGTTGTACTGATCAGCCACAATATTAAGACCATCTTGTGTTTTCAATGTTGTGTTGGTCTCAGAGTCTTTTTAGCCAATGATAGTAGCTGTTAGCAGCTGCACTGTTTCCCTCGAGTTAACAGTTAAAAGAAGAAACAATAAACATGAATTTTGAGCTGTTTTACTATTTTTGATGGTTAAAAAATAATAAATCACATAAATAACAACATCAATGTTCAAGTTTTTTTTTTTTTCTATATTTGAAGAAAACGTGGTTCTTTAAGAGTTTCTAACTTCCTGATAGGACATCTCTGAGGCAGGTGGATTTTAGTTAAATCTTTAAGTAAACAGGGCGACAGTACGTTGGTGATGTGTTGCAGGATGTATTTCTCCAGAGAATAATCTTTAGAAATCCACAGAGAGTTTAGTGAATTTTCCCTTATTAGAACTTCTTATAGATCTTCCTTTGGGTGCGTCACATCATTTGACACTGAGAGGAAGCCAGCTGGGCTAATGTGGAACCTAAATACATCTTTATTTGCCTGACATGTGATTGCTCTATTCGTCTAATGTGGATTAGTTACTGCTGTTTGTTCTTGTTGTAAAATGTGAAGCTTTTTTAAACTTCCATGCATGGAAAGCCGTGTTATTAAAAGCACTAGGAAACAGTTCCTGGAGCACTATTTCCACCCTTCCTGGTTTCAGACTCCTGAGTGAACCTGCATTGCAGCAGATTGCATTTTTATGTCACCATGAATCATGATCTCAGTTGGTGCAGTCGCTTTCATCAGCCATACCACAGTCTTTGCAGCCCTCTCTCAATGCCAAAATGCGCAGTGTTTAAAAGAATGACCTGTCAAAATAATAAAACGCCTGCAGCCATGTGA
Source organism: Anabas testudineus (assembly GCF_900324465.2). Lineage (NCBI taxonomy): Eukaryota > Metazoa > Chordata > Actinopteri > Anabantiformes > Anabantidae > Anabas > Anabas testudineus. Next base: position 21,352,954 of record NC_046619.1, read on the forward strand.
TGTGATGTGGTGTATAAGAAGGGTCTGACTGTGTTTACCGTGGAGTTATTGATAATTCATCTGCTGCCTCTGAATTGCCATGAATTCATTTTTAGTTACCACTTCTTGACACTTTACTGTATAATGTACCCCAACATTAGTCGTCTTATTCGTTTAAAGTATTTGCCAAGTGCCAGGGTTTCCTCCATCCTTTTGTCAGCTCTCTTCCTCTTATTTAGGCTTTTCATCTGTCTGCTCTCCCCACCTGTGCCCTTCTCTCATCTTAACTAGCTCTTTCTCTACCTGTCCTGAAACTGTTTTTGTCTCATCTCGCCTCATTTCCATCTCTTGTCTCCTCTCCTCCTTGCTGCAGACTCACTGAGGACTCCTGGGGTTTCCAAAAGGTCAGTAAATGTGGGACCATTAAGTGCACTCACCAGTCTCCAAAACATAACATTATAACATGCACGAACACACACACACACAGACACACACACAGACTGAGTTGAGTATTTGACACTAACTAGAAACCAGCATGTGAAGGCAGACATGTTTTTGAAAGAAGAAAATCACAATAGGTGAAAGTGCTTTAACAGGTATGAAACGCACACTCACACCTTCACACACACAATGCTGCACAGGTATGTGGCAGGTCCCACAGTTTCACATATAATGTGATCTGCAGACTGTGACATTTAATTCACACTTTATTCCGTCTGTAGCACAACAAGGACAGAAAGTAAAAGTAATTGCTCCATCTTTTGAGGAAACACGGTGGCACTTATTTGAGATGACAGGCTGACAGCATGTTAGGTGTTAAATTTATTCACAAACAGATGATGGCAAGTATCTCCACTTCATCATGGATTCAGTAGAGTTTCTATGTAAACATATTAAAAACAATGGAGACATTTTTGTGTGATCAGCCACAGCAGTTAATTCATTTCTAAGTTTCACTTCTAATTCACAACTTTTAAGATTTACGTTACATGCAGTTAAACAAAAATACAGCTGTAGTTCACATATTTCTTCTACTTCTCAAGTCTTCTATTTGGTGTAATGTTCAATTTAATTCAACACTTCCTGCAAAGGAAGTATGAAATTAAATCCATTTAAGACACTGGGGACGGCCTTACTGCGAACTGTGCCACGTGTTTGTTGTTTCACTTACTGCGGGTTTTAAGAAACAGAATCTATAAAGACAAAGAGAAGAGCTGAGGTTATATTTACAGATGAAAATCAGGAAGCAGAGATCGTATTAATAACATAGCAAATTATATTAAACGTCAAATTATACTTGAAAAAAGTGAAATTGAGAATGAAAACCCATAATAGTCACTGTAATAGTTTGTTTTTTTGGCTTTTGCATAAAACCAATAAGAAGAAACAATGAGAAACAATGAGGTATAATGAAAAATGTGGATAATTAAGTAACATTTACTGTTAAATAACATTATACCTATAATATAACATTATAAGTTTCTAAACCTGCTTCTAATAAACCTGTTAAAGTTAGAAATGCATTTCCTTCAGGCTGAAACGAGACGTATTTTTAAACATGAAAAGTCCCATTGAAAAGGGAAAAGTGGCAGTTTCTGGTTTCATGGAAGGAGAAGTCGACGTTTGACTACGAAACACTGAGTGTAACCTTCCTCTGTTTGCTCCCTCGACAGTTAACCTGGTTAAATAAGGTTTAAGCCTTCTATACCCAGGGTGTGTGAGGTGCGAATGCTCGGTCTCAGCGGCCTGAGTTGTTCGCTTTTCTTTCCGCCCAGTTCTCATTAAACATCCCTGTGCACAGACTCTGTTTTCTCTCCTGTTTTTCACTAATCTGATCCTCTTGACAATCAAACATCTGTGCTTGATCTATGCAGCCTTGCCTCAGACTGGACTTCAGACTCATTTGCCTTAGTTTGTCAATTTAATATAATTTTTTTCTCAAGTGAGCAGGCAGATGTCCAATCAGGTCGCTCGTACGGACGCCAAGATCAACTAGGGCTTTGTGTTTTAATCATTTTACAATGAGAGAGGGCAGACGAAGGCAGCTTGACATCATCTGGTTTACTCAGATTCTCCAAAGAGATGAAGTTGGCTACTATCACACATTAGCCAGTGTAATAGTGTTTTTCCACCTCACCTCAACAAGCTCCACTCTTTCTACCTGACTCACTTTTGGTAGCAGGTACTTTGTTTTCCACTGCAAACAGTACCACCTCAGTGTAGCTGGTTGTCATAGCGATGCCAGATGAAGCTGCATCGGGAACAGGAGAGGTTAGCGGAGGAATGCCGTCCTTGTTTCTCTGTATGTGACTATTTGTCACAGCAAGGAGACAAATCTAGTTTCAGAGGAGAATGACAGCAGCAACATGAAAGACTGCTGAAAAAATCTGAGAGTTTGAGAAAAATACTTCAGAGTTCAGATGAAAAGAAGTTCAATTTAAACTTAAAAGGCAAACTTTTATAAGGTACAGTTTATTTTTTACAATCAGAAATTAAAGAAGTTATCAACTAGTGGAACATTTACATGCTACATATATAAAACATTTTTTAAAATGTTTTATATGCATCATTTTTAAGGTGTTTAACTACAAGTAACCAAAGAGTGAGTTAATGCTGCTTTAAAATTCAAGTTTAAAATCTTAAGCAAGACAAAAGCAGCGTCCTGAACATCACTGATTCTGTGAGCACTGTATTCACAAAGCTCCACTCTTTCGTCTGTGTGTATGTGACACGTTAGTCTTGGCTGGAAAAACTCTTTTTGAAGGCAGCTCCACTGTCACAGTAGCCCGGCAGCCTTGAGGCATCGTACCACAGTGAATGTGGTTTCAAACAAACTCCAACCACACAGCGTGTTCTTCCAGTTCGCTATGTTCTGTAAAAGCTCCTGTCAGACAAACGGTTTTTGAAGCAAGCCCTGTTGTCACAAAGGCACAACAGCCTGCAGGCCTCCATGCCTCAGCGGACGCTGCATTTTGCTGCAGTCTGTTGCTCCTGTTGTGTGACGGACACTCTGTTATTGTCAGTAGCAAATAGCGGTGATAGGAAGACCAGAGATTGTGGCACTCGCTGACAGGGATCCTCTCCCAAGGCTTGTTTAATTCAAAGCTCTTCCACATAAAGTCGGCTGAAAGTCAGAGGCCTCTAACAAGCTTTAAAACTTATCTAGAAAGCTTTCATGTCAGCGCTCGTCATCTCTTCAACATCTACCAGTCGCTCACTAATGAGACTTTAGCCTCCACGTTGCATTCCTGACCCTCCTGTGTGGTAGTCAGGTGAAGCAGAAGATGTGACGTGTGCTTTAAAGACTTCATGTGTTGGTGCTGCAGTGGAGGTGCTTCCCACCCCACACTCCTCAGTCACATCGTGGAGTTGCTGTGAAAGACTTTTTGTCCTCTTTGTTTGTATGTAACAGAGAGAATAAAACAGCAAACGAAACAAAGAGACCATCAGAACATGTGTGTGAGGGTTTTATTTCTTTTGTTTCTTCATTTCAATTTTTTCAAACTTAAAACCAGGTTTAATGACTAAGTTCGGACCATTCCAATATCTGATCAAATTTGAAGTGAAGTTTGATATTTGATCTACGATGATGATGAGACTTGAAGTTAAACCACATGTTTGTATCTTATTCATCAATACATCATTTTATTACACATAATAACTCAAATAACAAGTAAAAATGAATGAGATGCTTCAGGTGTAGTCTTAAATTAATACTGTGATTATACTATTAGCAATTATTATAGACGTGTTCACAACAATGAAAAAATGGTTGTTTTTATTGATTAATTTAACTCACAAATCATGTGGTTAAAGTATATTTACACAAAACGTTTCTCTCTGTGACGTGCACCTTTTGCATTTTAACTAATCCTGGCCAATGAACACAGTTTAGACAGTACTGCATTTACACATTAGTCTTATAATTGCTATAAGAGTTTTATGGTTAAGACCTTTAGGGCATCGGGGTTGTGTTTAGGCACATGAGTCTCTATGAAACTCCAGTAAATGAAAACTGTGTCCTCACAAGAGACAGAAGCTGTGCATGTGTTTGACTACAACTGTCCTGCTGTGTTTTAATTTGTCCTCATCTTGTAAAAGCCCCATAAATCAGCTTCCCATGGACCAGACTTTTAAAAATTACAGTGATCTATCTGTGAGGGGCCGATTGGCTTGTTGATCAATACGAACGACTCAATTAGTGGGAAGCTGCTGAGACTTGCATCCACTGGCACGTACAGACCTTCATGAGACTTTCTGTGACATCGTGGAACGTTTCATTCAACTGACAAAAAATAAATATAATGACAATAGAAATGACAAGCACTTGAATTACTTCAGTAGCCACCAAGGTGACTCTCTGCTCTCATTAGCAAGCTCACTGACAATATTGTGACAAGTGGTTCTTCATGTCAGTCTCTCCAATCCAGAGACTCTGCCATCCAGAACAAACAGCAACACACCAGAGGATGTGCTTTCATAGCATTGACTTTATGCTGCTCTGTGTTAATAGGCTTGTACACAGGGTCTTAGGGCAAAGCTAAATTAATTACTGACAGGATATTGTCTTTCACCTCTGAGGTTTTGAACCAGTGTTAGTTCGTTGTGCTGAGAGGGCAGATGTGGTTCTTTTTTTTCAGTCTCTGATGAAATGCTGTGTAAGAAATTAGCAATTAGATTTCCTGAATTGCAAAAATCCTTTTTGATAGGAGCGTTCACATATACATTTTTGGTCTTGCACATCTTGGACTTCGTCATGGATTGGCTGCGAGCTTTGATGAACTTCAGTCGCAGCAGTAACCGCTGACTGCGTCGCTCTCATCTCTCTAAGACATCTAATTAGAGATGAGACGTGCAACCGCTCACTATGATCAATGACATGTTGCCACCCAATGCGTGAAGCCAATTTAACCAGCTGACTGGTCTCCAACATATGGAGAGAACATAAAGGAGGTTTTCTGTTGGCTATACTGTGCATGGAGCATATCCTGTCTGTAAAAATGTAAAGAGCGGGACATGGTGTGACTGATTGTGTCTATAGTAGTAATAGTAAATTATTCAGGGCCCAGTGTTGACATTTCCACTATTAACAGCGGAGAGTGATCTCGCCCAGCTGAAGCGACTCAGGCTGCTGGCTGACTCTCATTACAAACACATGCAAACACACACTCACTATAAATAGGCCAATTGCAGGTCCTGCCTGTTCTCTCGACCCCAGCTTACTATGAGGGAGAAATTGCAGGCTGTTAGAGAAATCACAGGCTGTTGTACCAATAACAGGAATGAGCCATTTGTGACATGCTGTGTCATTTATTTCATGTCATTTCTCATCATTAGCGAGGTCTTTAGACAGCAGACAGTCGCTGACTCATTATGTGAATAGGAAAACATCCATGAAAGCCATATCTCAGAGAGGATAATGAAAAGTTGTGTCTGTAATCACCTCTCTGCACAAATCTGACTCTGCATTATTGGATGTACCTCAGCCTGCCTTCAGAAAGGTTGCTGGGCAAAAAAAGGTTACGTGGATGAGAGGAGGTTTCATATGTGAAGTTTCTGACTGTCAGTGCCGACACTCACCCGGTCGCTCCCCTCCTGTTCTCACTTTCAACATTGACTCAGCTGCAGCTAATCCCCAATCACCCTGCTCTCAGTCGCTGCCAGATAGTTGTTACTGCCTGCTCAGTCTCCAGCTCCTTCGCTGATGTTTTTGTGCAGTCGGAGGTTGCGTCTGTGTTTGTAGTTTTTTCTTGCTCACCTCTTGTGCTCAACCCGTCTCAAGCCTGCGCTGGGTCGATGACAATGATTCCAGTTCTTGTTACTGTTTCATAGCAGGTCGAGGACAACGTTGATCCATTTGCTGTTCTTAAACTTTTAATAGAGGAAATGCTTCACATAATAAAAGTGTACAGAAGATTTGAATGTGGTTTTAAAATGCTGAGCTGATGGGAAATACGTGACTGTGTAAAAAGAATGATTTGAACCACTTGAGTTTTACCAGTAGGCTGTATTTAACATGTTATTGGAGGTGAATCACCTTTTCTCGATCACAGAAAGGTCATAAAAAGCTGACATTTGTTCCACCCACTTGATGCCACAGTAGCTGGCATGTGGTGACACTGAGAAATGCCACAGTGAGCAGCGACAGTGTGTGAGATCTTTCACACGAGATGCACTGTGGGGTTTTTTTCCACAGTGACTCAAGCTGTACCTGGTGCAGGAACATGACAGCCCATACATTTAACTGAGAAACAGGGGGAAATGGTTTTGGAGACATACATTTTCTAACAGAATGAGAAATGATGTCAATGGCTTTTTGACATGGAGTGTCTGAACGCTGAATGAAGTCAGACTGGCAGGGAGAAACGGGGTTTGTGTTCTGGTCGTCCATCACAACAGGCAGACGAGACAGAGCTGTGGTGACAGAGTGACAGGACGTGTGTGGAGTGGGTCAACAGAGGCCGAGACTTATCTCACAGTCTAATGCAGCAGAGACGCAGTAGCATCTGATTTCTATTCATATCGGATTTACCTTTATGTTGTGTCTCTTCTTGTTTATATGAAATATGTGAAAATAGATTGTTTTTGTACAGTTGCAAAATATTTTTCATCATTTCTAAAAGCAGAGATGAAGAAAAAGGCTTTGAATTCCTCGAGTTTATTTGCACATGAAAAGAATAAAAGTGAAAGGAAAATAAAAAAGGAAACAGGCAGAGAATAAAAAACATAAATCATGGGTAAGACAAAGAGACTCCCACGGGTTGACAAAAATGTCACGCAGAAGAAGAAGAAGTGATTTTAAGTGAAGCTGGGTTTTAAATGTGCGGCATTAACAAACAGATCAGCACTGCTCATTTCAAGCTGTCATTTATTCAAGAGACATTTTTTTGAACATGTAAAAAGAGCATCAGTACAAAGTAAATGATGTAATGAAACTGCCTTCACTCACTCAGATGTTTACTTTGTTGTACAGAAACTTATACTCAGCAGCAGACTGGATGAAGTGGGAGCAGAGTCAGGAAAACTGGGCAGAGGAGCCAAACAACATGAATTCTCAACGCATGAAAATGAGTTTTAGGTTCATGTGGCAAAGAACAAATCCCAATTCTCTCAACCTTGGGGCTAAATGATCGCGCAGCAGTCCTGGAAATTACACACTAATGGTGGCTGACTGCCTCCCCAGATTGTTGATGGAGGGAGATTGACCTGACAGCACTGATAAAGTTGATCGCTCTATCTTCCCTGCGCTCTCATTTGTCATTCTGCACCACCTCGATATAAAGGTTACACATCTATCTGTCTCAGTGGAACTGAAGACTTCGTTCCAGAGTATGAACTCAGTTCTTTGTCACAGACGTGAGAAAGTATCTGTAGAGAGAGAAGAAACTAAATCAGAGCTTCTCATAATCAGAAACGGTTCTTCCATCAAGTGAACACACACGATGATACAGTTCCTGTTTTCAACAGTACAATAGGATAAACTGTTTTTTCAGCAACAGGAAATGTGTATGAATTCCTCAAAGTGTGTGGGAGAGTCCTCAGGCTACATGCTGGCTTCAGAATAGGACAGTGATTCTCAGGAACACATCGTTTAGAGGGTGAGAGGGAAAACTGGGTCTGGGACAAGACCCCAACGTCTGGTGGGTCTTTCTAGGAAAATCCTCACACATACACAGACCACCCTCATCTAAACTACCAGGAAAGCAATAATATTCTATCTCCTGTGGCTTTAAGACAGTATCAAATAGAAACACAAAAAGGACTTTACATATAACATGGTAGATTTACCTCCTAGGGTGTAGAGTGACAGTTATTCTCACATGAAGCATCAAAATCCCAGCAACCCTTTAACAATAGCAGGACTGTGATAAATGTGTCATTGACAGAATGAAGTGTACCCCTCTGTGGACTGAACTAGAGAGATGTTCATGTTTAATTCATTTGTAGCCTGGTTAATTTGGGACTAGTGACTTGATTTCTTCCTGTGGTCAGATTCCCTCAGCAGGAAACTTGACAGTTGCTTGGAGACACAGACCTTCCCAGCAACACTTCAGCAGCTCTGTACTTTGAAAGCGTACAGAGTAGATGAGGCTTTCTGACTCCACGTCTCTCACTGGACATACAATAAGTACAAAAAGAAAGTGGGCAAGATCTTTGTCCTGCTGTTAATAAAAGAAAGAAATATGAACTTAAAAGGTGCAAGTCATGCATGCAGAAAATGTTTTCAGAATGTCATCAGTAAAGTGCAATCATTCTTTATGACTGAACAACGCCCCGTTAGAGCAGCAGCATCCTGCAGCGACAACCTAGCTGATAATCCTGCTGCACACTGGGGCAGGTTGGGAAAACAGTCATCCATAAACAGATGAAGGCATTGCTCAAATTCTGTTGCTGGCCTGTAACTGTATCCTGAGTCATGTTTCACTGTGAAATTCTTAATGCCTTGTATCTCTGAAATCAGATCTTGAGATGACATTTTTAATCCTCCGTGGGTTAATCAGTAAATAAAAGTTTCCACACACAGCAGCTGTGAAGTCATGACCCTTTTTAAAACTCCTTCAAACTCATTCTTCACTGTGAAATCGTACTATCGCAGCACAGGATCAGTGTCATAAAACGCCATGAAAACAAAATTCATCAAATCTCAGTAAAAGCCAAGTGAATTTCATGGCATGAATCTTCACCCCTCTACATGATAAATCAGCTCTTCAACAGCAATACAACATCCAGGCAGCTATTCTGACAGAAACACTGCTACTCTCACTATGTGAGCGCCACCAGAGACCAGTCATGTGTGCAACACCCCAAGGCCACATGTGATTAATATTTATTCAGCAGTCATTATTTTCCCGTCATGCAGGATGAAAGGATGCAGAACATGGAGAAGTCAGAAGAAGTCGAGGCTGTGTGCTCCTCGGAAGGTCTCACCTCAGGAAGGAAGCTGGCGGCTGAAGAAGCATCATTCTAACAAAGTGTTTACCTGCTTGGAAAAGACAGAGGCCTTTATGCACAGTTTCACTCACACATTCGGAAAGAAGCTCTTAATGGCCTAATGGAAACTCTAGAGCACTGGAAAAACACTCTGGTTAAGAGTGTCTGAAGACGTATTAGTGCGATCTGAAATCTCTCCCTGCCTTTGTGTTGCGGACATCTTCCCAAGGCCATAGTTTGTCTACCAGCACCATATCTAACTCTTACCAGATGTACTAACATAAGAAAAACATGGTGAACGTTTAGGCTGTGAGGACTCAGCAGGTTTAACAATGTCCAGTAATATAATAAATGCTGAAACTTACTTACATCATAATATATTTCTATTACATCAAGATAGAAGAGATTTATTTTATAGATTTGTATACTACATTTATTTATTTATTTATTGCACTGTACCATTTTTCTGCAAATATTAAATAATAGTAAAGTTATAAAAAACAAAGCAGTGAATAAAAAGCAACAATATTGGCTAAATGATAAATAGATGTCTTCAGATTTTATGACTTCATAACCTGGCTGTGTGTTCACAGGCAGGTTAGAGAATTATTAAGTGTAGTTGTCTCTGTCTAATGTAATGTTTCACTGTTGATGTGATGGTTCATTCATGTGCCAACTTCACACATGGCCGAGTTTTAATACAGTGAGGGTTTGTAGACAACATTGTACAGTACATATATAACTTTAGCAGAATAAGACTTTAGCTCTAATGGACCCTGGGGGGTAATATAGTGCAAAACACGTTGAAGATGAACACTATCAAATGTACCTTAATTTACCACAAACTACAGCCTTTAAAATACTATTGATTTTGATCCAAGGGACTATTTTGAGTCCCACTGACTCCACTGTATAAATTGCACTGTGGAATGCAGCTTTCATCCTGAGAAGACTTTCAACAAGATGGATATTAGGAGTCAAGTATAATGGAGTGGAGGTAGTGAACTTGCAGCCAGGACTGATTGCACTGGACCTATGAGAGGGATTTCCTTTATACAAATGCTCCGTATTTGGACTTAAACTAATTATGTTTCACTGTGGGGAATGGGAGAGGTGATATGCTATCACTTCAACATATTCCAAGGAGGGAAGAAAGCAATTCAGACACATCCGGCCATTATATTCACAAGACGGGATTAAAACTGTACGTGTGAGTTTGAGTGTATGAGAACGGGCAGAAAAGCAGGACGAAATGATTTACTGCTTTTTGAGAGTACAAAAGACAAGAGTGTGAGTTAATCAGAGCCAAATTAGATGACCTTTAATATCACGCAGAGTCTGCCCCCAAATTCCCCTGATACGCTCTGATTGTGTTTGTCATGTTTTTGCCGTCCTGCAGCAGTGAGATCGCCTTCAGGAGAATGAGTTTGAAAGTCAATAAAAGAAGGAAAAGATGAGATCTTGTTCTTTCAGATAAGATCTGCAAAAGCTAAAGGGGGCAAATACATCACCCAAGTCTGCCTCTTTTGTTTGTTTCATCCAATGGACTGATTCAGTTTTCTTATGAAGCCTATTTTAAATCTGAATCATTCACTGAATCTTCCTACAGTTTTGTTGATGATAGTGTTGCAACAACCAGTTACTTGACAGCTCTACACTTGTTTCTCTCTGCTTCTCGTCGTTGTAATAAGGTTGTGTCACAAACTCAAATAAGAACTTAAGTTACTTTTCTATCATGGGATCGCTGGGAGCTTTGCTTATGTACCAATGCCTGAATGGTATTATTAAAAAATATGTTTTATATTGCTGGAAATATATCATACAGTAGAGGTCAGATTGAGACCCTGAGAGTTGGAGCACTGATAAAAACGGAAAATATAGGTTTTGGAATTGAAACAAGTTGAGTGAATAAACACATTTTAGATCATTCACAGGCAAAATAAAGCGCTCATTTCCTCAGTTTGGCTATTACTAGACTGGAATGTGAAGGAAGTATATGTAGAAACACACAAACAACAGAAAGACCAGACAGTGATTCTCTGGATATGTTTCTTCCAGCTTATCTCCAGGAGTTACAGTGATTATCACAGCAGGACTGAACTGTGCTGGGAGGATCTCTGACTAAATCTAACATTCACATCTGTTCACAAATTATTAACACTGAGAGCATTTCAGGAGGTGTACTCTGAAACGCTCCTGTGCAGCTACTATTGGTATAGGAACGGGAGTAAAAGGTGAAGTTGAAGTGATGTTCAACTAATCTGAAAGAGAAAGAAACAAGTAGAAGAAATCCGCCTGTGGATCTGAGGCTGCACTGTGGCTCATCATTTAACAGGTCTATATTTGTGCTCGTAACCTCCAGTTATTAATTATTTTACAATAACATTCATTCACCCATTGAAATGCAGAAATCTTGGAGGGGGGCAGTATAAATAAATAGATCCAAATTAGGGACCTTACTCGGGTTAATTGTTGTTAATTGTTTGTGTATTAATAATTACAGTGAAATAAATAAATAAACGTAGACGTAAAGCTTCAACCTCCCTCAGGGGCTGCTGCAGCAGAACGCCCCAGGACCAGCCTCAGTTCAGTCAGTGTACGACAGACTGTGGTTTTATAGGCAGCTACCTGACGTGAATGAATTTAACTGTGACTAAGTCTGATCAAATTAGTGATAAAGAGAATGCATGCCCAGTTGACTTTCCCTGAAGAAACACGATAAGATAAAATAAACTTTATTGATCCCTGAGGGGGAAGAGGCTCGCTGCGGCAGCAGCAAACGACTGAGATGCCACTTCACTGAAGAAAGAAAGATCCAGAGATACCAAGAAATGAGAATGAAAACGCAACAAAGGAAATAAAAAATGCAATAAAGTGGAAAATATATTAAAGATCTTCATGATGTCTAATAACTAAATACAATGGTATAATTCCACATTACCCAGACTCTGAAAACAAAGTGAATTCACATGAAGAGTGAATGAAAGAGTGTATATCTACACTAGCAGGACTTTCCTTTCCCTCCATGACACTGAATCATATTCTTCAATACAATAGTCACCAAACACTTCATTTAGCCCCGGGCACCGACTTCTTCTTACTGTATTTATTCCCACTGCCAGTGGAAATAGGATATCGCATTGGGCAAAATAAATCTGATGTGTTCTTGTTACAGCACTTTATTATGACCCATACTTCTATCATGAGTGTCTTCCTGCTCCTGGTGAAGTCTGGCACAGTATGTGCTGCTGACACTGAAGGAATCCATGCAAGGATGTAAGTGGTCAATGCAACATGGGGAGGAATCCATCTGTGATCATACACAGAGGTAGCACGATATTGGATTTAAGTAAAAATTAAAAATAACGTCAAAGGTCTGTTGATAAAACGTGATTCAACACCTAGGGACGGTGCAGGTGCACATGGTGCACAGTGTTGAATATACAATATTTATATTCCTTCACTGATTAGGACAATTTAATAATCACAATCACAACAATTTAATAAAAAAGGAAAAATCTAGTAAATGACCCTTGACATTGTCCTGTGGAGGAAATCAACTTACATGAGATCCACATCTGAATCTTCATCAGTGGACGGACATTATATAAAATGCTTTCAAGTGAAGCTTGAGTTATTTATTCTAAAACAGAAATTTACCTGCAGTAATTATATACTGCAGTAAAAAAAATAATTCAACATGCAAATACAAAAAAAAAAGCCATCCCCCTCTCGTTAACAGACTGTGACCTTTGCAAACTGGATAGGCCTATTTCCTTAATGTCATTATTCTTCGACAGCCTGGATAATTCCTCCACAGACAAAATGCCATTTTCATTTAAAGAGAGAAGTGTAGCAGCAGGACGTCGAAGAAAAGCACTGACATTTCGTGTCCAATCTCTGGAATTGGCCTCTTGAGAACATTCAAGTGCTTTTTTGCTAAATATAATTAAAAACAAATTACACTTGTGTAATTCAGAGTATAGTTGTGTAAAACTTTCCATTTGCCTGAAACGGGAAAGATTTAGACCACTAACCTCTCGTGCTAAACCCCAGTGTACCCAGACTACGTCCCTCTCTGCTGGGAGAAACCAGCACAACACCCCGCTGAACTGGATTTGCTGGAGTCTTGTCAGCTCTCCACTGTGGGGGCTCCTTTAGTGTTGTATACACCTTTACTCTACTGAATGGAGGTTTAGAAACACCTCTGCTCCCTGACATCATCTATTCCTTTCATTCTCCTTGGCTACAAAAGACATATGGCGTTACATAATGTCTCCCTTCAGCAGAGGAACCCTGGATTTTCAAATTAAAATAAAATGAAAATGTCTATTGTTGATCCTAGAGCAACTAAAAATGACAGAATGAATTATTTATTATTAATGACTGTTTACATACACTTCAGTAACCAGGTTACTCAGAGAAACCGGATTTCTCTGGTAATCAGTGAACAAGTTTACCTGCACTTAGGAAACTGGTCACTAAAATCTGCCTATAAATGCAGCAGATGAGTAATTTGATTTCTGCTCTAACGTGGACTTATCTTGGAAGCAGTGCTCACAGAACTGTATAGAGACAGATGAGACGGCTTGCTGGATTGTTTTTTATATGCATTGGGGGAACTGACTGACAAAGCTGTGAGAGGGACAAGCAGGCAAACACAGCACAAAATGTCCAAATAAAACACATATATCGTGGGAAATTACTTATTTAGAAGTCTACAGGACACGATGTGTTGGTTCTAGTCTGATTTTGGATGGACTTGATTTAACGAGAGAGCATTGCTCTGGGTAATGAGCTCCTCTTTTTATCCAGCCCCCTCCTCTCTGCTGAAAGCAGCAGAGCATCTGCAGCCTTTATCCTGCACATGCGCGCTCATAAAAAGCCAATTAGAAACCTGGTTACACAAGTACGAGGCAGAGTTTTCAAAATGTACCTTGGGAAATCCGATTTTTCTAATCCTCTACCCTGATTACAGAAACCACGTATTTTGTTAATCAAGAAAGCCAAACATAGTCTAAACACTGAGTGTGTTCAAAATGGCTGCTGAGGAGTCTAATTACAACCGGAATCAGGTGTGTAGGTGAGAGGAGAGGCAGAGTAATCAAGGTGAGTGACTGCAGCTGTAAAGGAGTGGGATCGTTAGACAACAGGTAAGTGAGTGTTTGTGAGTGTGTCAGTGTAGAAAACACTGGGGAACACTGAAGGCAAAAATAAAACTAAGGACCTAAAAGGACCCCGGGCAGAGCAGTGACACCACCAGTGAAACATTACACAGTGATTTGTAATTGCAGTTTTTTTGTTTTCACTGTCCTCCCATGTTTTCTCTTTAATTACACACTAAGAAAAAGGTCATTAAGTGTGGGCTGCGTTATCCACGATCAATGTGGACGTATGAGTGTGTTGAGACAGGAAGCAAAGCCACATTTAGCCTTGTTGTGTCTGTAAATCTGACAGCTGGACTGTTTGTGCAGTCTGTGTTGCTTTGCCCCAAATAGCCAATATACAGAGTGTACAGATGTCATCTGAAGATAGCTCACATCAAATAGACTGTGTGGGCAGCAACCCTCCGACTGAACTCTAAGGGTTGCTTGAACTTCTTTCTGTTGTTTCTCTCCACTCTTTCTCCTTTTATGTTTGTCATGTAGCCTGAGGATAATTTAAATTCCCTGGTCAAGTTAAGAGTGTTGGTTTGTACTGCTCTGGGAATCTAATTAAGTATTTTCATTGTATATACAGTGAACCCGTGAATCCAGAGTCAAATCATTGTTTCAAGCCACCTAGAAAGACTTTCACCGTAATGTGTCAGTATAGTGTGAGATCATATTGATCCAGTTGATGTCTGCAGCCTCCCTGACTGGATCACGTAGCTGAGGAAGATTATTCTACATGATGCAGCGGCGGTGTGTTCTCTTTCTCCTCACGTCCTGCTGGTTAGGCTCCTCTTTAAAGCTCTGTGATGGGGTGGGGAGAGATTGACGGATGCTCACAGTCTGCTTGTTCAGCTCTAAAATTAAGTCCACCTGAGCGTGTATGTGTGTGCTTTAGAAACATTTGCGTGTGTGCTGTTGTTCACAGGTGTTTTACTCTGCATCAGTGAGCAGAATCCCTGAAAATACAGTTAAAGCTGCAGTATGTCGGTGTGAGATACTGACACTTCCCACAGCGTCAAATACACTAAAAGTGATGCAGCATCAGCGTTTATAAGCATGCCTCACCACGTATGTGATGGTACAGATTGGGGAACACTCCAATCACGATGCAGTGCGATCAGTCTGATTTAACACAGTGTGATGTGATTAAATAATGAATGATGCTCAATTCAGTGAGTTTCAGTATTTACTAATCAAATAAATTAATATTCAATATGTATTAGACAAACAAAAGAGTGGTATCAGTCTCCTCATCTGATTCTCTGCAAAAATGTGAACAAGCTCAACAAATTTAACTTTGCATTTCAAACACATGTGCTTTGTGAAATTGCATTACAGTATCCCCAATACCCTTCAAATGTGCAGATGGAAGAACATTATCAATCCAGGCAGATTCCCTGGTTTCCCACTGTATTTACACACTGAATGAACTGAGTACAGAACTCAAATTTGCAGCCATGTGTTAGTGTTTCTGAAAAGGGTGTGATGATCTCTGACAGTGTACTCTACCTACAAACACTGAATATTAGAGAAAGTTCACTTTCAGCTACTACAGTTACTGTGTATAGGAGCCCTAACCAGAATACTTTCCACCAGAAAAGTGCAAACTATAAAACTGCAGGAGTCATTTCACTTGATGGACAGAGTTTATTCATCATACCATTAATTAGAAAACATCTATTTGAAATGCAGATATGAAAAAGACCATGTGACTCTCATTACCAGGCTGTGACTTTTACTTTCATTCATTTGTGACACGAGGGCCCATTCCTATGGAGACAAAATGCTACTGAAAAAGTAATAAAACACAGAATGGTGCTATTGGACAGATGAGGAGAGGCAGTGACATTTAAGATTTCTTTTTTTCCATTTCTGCAGTCGCCCCCCTGAAGAACCCACCAGTGATTTTTCAGCCCGATCCAATATTTGAAAAGGAACCACGCATGCCAATCCTGTCTCTATAGATGACAACTGCCATGGGGAACACTGACAGTCCACAGCCCATTATTTCAGCTTGAAACCAGCTCCATGCTGGGATATTCTACTGTGGAACAGTGAAAATAGCCTCAATCGGGAAATGAATTAAATGTTGAGGGCTTGCTTTCAGAATCAACAGGGCCTCGGAGCCCAAGTGGACAGTTGACATGTATGCTAACATGCGATAAAAAATCTGTTATGTACTTCAGGAAAGAACCTAGGGATTTAAAGACTCAGGCTGAATTTTGACTGGAATAAATGAAATACTTCAGCCTGTCTGTTCCTTCACTCGTATGTGTGATTTTATGTTTATGTCTAAGAGGGTCAGAATACAAAGTGATACCTCCTGTTAATAAGATTCGCTGTCTGTGTCTCACGAAGTGCACTTATGTCTTTGTTTGAGTGCTCATATCCCATCAACTAGCTTTGTTCCACTCCAGCAGTACAGGTTAATTAAAACACCATGGATGAATTTATTCTGTTATTGGATTCTCTGTGCCAGTGAGTTTCCCCAGATGTGTCTGATTCCCCTTGTGCTTCATGCGTTGGTGCTGCTGAGTTTGGTGTGTTCAGACTGTGCAAGCGAAAACAAAGTGATGGTAATCCTAAACAAAAGAGAGGAAAATTGGATCTGAATATGTTGCTCTCTTCCCCGTAGGACTACATTCCCTTCAGCGGGCTCTGACAGAAGATGGATTTACTTATTATCGTGCCTGCACATTCCAATGAGGGAGACACAATCAATAACCATCCGCAGAGAGTGTGAGGGCCATACAAATGTGCGGTCAAGCCAGGTTACAAATGAGGAAATTGCTAAACGAGAACTAAGCAAAGAGAGCCCTAAGTATCCGCATGCCTTCTGTTGTATAAATTATTAGACAGTTACTAAGAAAATTACCATGTTAATTGCATGCAAATAGACTCCCTTTGTCTTCTATGTTTTGCATAATAACCTAATTTCAACCTGCCGGTTCGGCCTACTGTGAGCTCTGTTGAATGTTTTTTTTTTTAACCCTATTAGGTCTTAATTGTGAGCCTCAATAGAAGGATCATGGCCTTTTGTGGGTCTGCATCTTGGCAGTTTCTACAATGTCACATAAGGAATGAGCTTTTCTACAGTTTGAAAATGAGTCAGGTTGAAGCTTGAGACTTGTTGGGAAGATAAGAGCAACCAAGGCAAACATGTCACTGTTTTTATCCAATCTAAACATGTGTTGTTGAAACTGCAGGACAGAAAAACATATACACATCATGTTTATCAGATTTATAAAAAACAATGTTAGCATTATGTTTCTCATATGGGCTTATTTATTATCCCTTATAATGCTGCCTGAGTGTGTATGCATGAGCTGAACAATGTATGTTCTGACTTCAGCTGCAAAGATTCTCGTACATTGCCTGAATATCCATAAAACCCTTCAATGCATTTTCAACAGCCTGACAAAAAAGATGCCTCAAGTTGTAGATGTCAGATTTATAGGAGCACAGGTGCAGGAACAAGCAAAGATAGACCAGCAAGTGAAAGGCGAGAGCTTACCCTGCTCAGAACCATTCACGTGTGTCAGCACTTTGTGGATGTTTTTTTTCCTTTTTTGTGAATACAATGGGGCTCCTGGAGCTTTTTAGCTAAGGAGAAGCTGTGGCATTCACCCAGTAAGTGGATAGCTTCTATTTACATTGTCACATGAGAAATGTGCCCCGCTGCATATCTCTCTTACCCAGACTGCAATGAAACTAACATACAGTTTATTGTATCAGGTCACATGTGCACTGCTTGGTACGTCGTCTTCCAGGCACAATCCTATTTCCAACTCACTGCTTTATCACCTTGATGACCCATAATTTATCATGCACCCATGCAAGCTACTGTGATATGAATAGACCTAATTCTGCACATTTCTATGGGTTGTAGCACCTGTTTTTGTGTCACAAAGATTGAGAATATCAATAGAGCTCTCGCACTGAGACCCTTTACGCTTTCTAATGTGTCTGTTGAGAATAATGAACATGCCAATAGGATTGATGCTTAGCCCCACCCCTCCTCTTCCTCTACCTTCGCCAATACCTCTCACATACTCATACCTTCCACCCACCACCACTTGTGACTCGAGGGCTGACTGACTGGCAGAGAAATCAGCCATTAGCAAGGAGCTGTGAGCAGCTTCTCAGCTGCAAATTAATGGACCCTTGTTCATTGCGTTCTGCTGCCAGGTACACTCAAGGACAAAGCTCTTAAAGATGCATAAACAAACCAAATTGTGTTGGTTTTATCTTAGTTCGTGATGTTCTCTGATGAGCTGGTTCCTGGAAATGTCTCAAAATTAGCTTTTTATCTTTGATGCTCTGTGCAAGTTTACATAAAAGAGACTTGATGGAAAGACAAATACAGGAATAGGATGATGGATGAGTGGATGTGTTTGGATTCAAGCTTGATAAATTAGATTTCAGCTTCCAGCTCCTGCTAAGATTAGACTGTTGTGTATCCCCGAGCAACTTGTTGTTGTCTTTTCATTGCTGAAAGGAAAATGACAGCACTGGTCAAGTGTGTCACTGTCTAGAACGACCTATGTCCTAACCATTTGGATAGGACTGGTTGTCTGATGATGCTCCCTCCACCACGCTTCACTGTTGGGATGTTTTCATGTTGGTGTGAAATGTGAAAACATGCTGTTTTCTGCCACTTACGATTCACAAAGTTATTGAAAATGTTTTGGGGACTGTTGAAACTAAGGTTGAATTATTCCAGAAGAACACACAGCACTGCAGTACACTAAAATACACTTCATCTCAACGGTAGAATTCGGATGTTTCAAAAAATAAAGAACCCCCACCTTTTGAAGTGGCCCAGTCAGAGCCTACAGCTCAACCCCAGATGCTGTGGAATAACCTCAAGAGAGACGTTCACACCAAACGTATCATATGGATAACTACATATAATGTATGCCTTAATATAGTATTAGTTTACATGTTTTTGTGTTTAGTAAGCTGCCTTACTAAATCATGAACAAATCACATCCAAAATTGTTCCTGTGTTGGACTGATTAATATGAAATGAAATGTCCCCACTACCATGAGGAAACCATGTGAAGCATGTAAACTCAAATAATTGGTGCTCAGCTTAGCAGGCTGCAGACTTGATGCTTGTGCACAAGAACAAGATCTAAGCACAGAATACAATCCATACACTCTGCTGCTTGAATAGGACAGAAATCCATCAAATAATCTGATGCTGATTGTGTAAATAAAATTAGTATTTTCCTCCTCTAATGTGGATCAATAATCTGTGGTACAAACTTCAAACATATAGAACCAACAACATTTTGCTTTCGGTAGCTGCATCTCAGTGCTTTGAATGTGCAGATCTTGTCTGAGAAGCAGTATGATTACAAAGCATATTCACAGTTCTCATCTCAAAACCTGTGCATCCTACTCCATCCTACTCCAGCAAAGCACCTGTAATCCCGTCTTTAGCTGACAAGACATCATAAAGCTTTACAAACATCCACAACCTATTCTTATCATGTTTTATCCCCATTAAAAAGTAATGTCACTAAATCTTGACTAAGCAGGCATTCATCATTTCCCCACCAGAATTAGTTTGAAGTTCTTTTTAATTGTTGATGCTCAGAACACTTCTTTTCAATAAGTATAGCACAACTTAAACCACAGAAATAAAAAAAAAACCCACCAGGAAATATGTCTCAGAAGGAATCAATACATTTAGAAGTGGCCTCATTGTGTTGTTGTCTATCAGTTGATGAATCTCTTTAAGTGTTTAACAGATGCCCTTGGCTCTTTGCTTTGATTTGCTTTCACCGTCAGAGCTGTGAATATTCAGTTTAGAAGTTTAAATGGTTTCCATGAGAACACAAGAGACTGGGATTATGAAGATTGTGCCAAGAAATGCAGAATTGTCTGTTGTATTTTGCAAAAATGTGATTGTGAGGCAATTTTTTTTTTCTCAGAATAATTGACAGGGTTTGATTCATAAATGTCAAGACTTGAACTTATGGCATACAGTTCTTTCTCTTTTACTCTTGTAGCACCATGTAATTAGTCTTCCACCACAGAGCAGGTAATAAAAAAACAACATCTTTCTTTTTCTCCTCAAAGACAGACCAAAGAAACTGCATTTCTTTGTGGCGGTAAAGTGTTATTTAATTATGATAGGGAAAGGTTAACTTTATTGCACGCTAAGAATGGCACCTCACACAAACTTAGAATTTCCTTTGTTTTTCTCAGAAAGGATGAAGTGATTACATTACAGCCTTTTGTGTGGCTGTCACTCTTCCAGCATGCTGGCGTCTCCCTCATTGGTAAGCGTTCTCCAAACAGCCTCTGCTTTGTCATGCCAGAAGACAGCAAAATTATGTTGACGTTGTTTTTCTGCTCTTATGTTAATATATTCAGGGTGCTATGCTATTGGTTTTGTGTGAAAACCCCACTCCCTCCTCCCCGTCCTTTCTGCTTCTCCTCATCGACTCCCAATGTATTGGCAAATGAAACCAAGCAATGTCTGCTGTGTTCTTGGTGCCAAATTAATTTCCAATGTGGATAGGGTTCTCAGTGGGATTATGTCATGATGGACCAAAACAATCAAACCCAGGCCGTGGTTTTACAGAGTGAAGTGGTGCTGCACCGAGCATCATAATCATCATAACCTTGAAAGACCTTCACTGGCAGAGAGAAGGGAGTCAAGAGGGCCTGGGAGGCATAACTGTGCAGATAGAGCCCCCTGTTGAACATTTTAGGAAAAAGAACGCACCAAAGCAACAGCGGTAATGCTTAAAGGGAAGAAAGGCTCATAATGACATTATACTGTAGATCCTCTTATTGACAGAAACCTCTAGCAAAATAATAATCATCAAGATATATTATTTTATTAAACTGATTTGTTACAGACAATTGCTGCTAGGGTCCAATTGAGCCTTTTCAGTTACTCCTAATGATCCCTAGGGCCAGTTTTAAGACTATATCAGGTGTACTGTATATTAAACATGAGTGCTGCATGAATGAAGCAATAGATTAAGTAAAATTACACCTAACTGGACGGAACATACTTCAATGGACATCCAAATGAAATTAGATAATACTTCAAAGTAAAGCAGTATGTGCTCTATACGAGTATCATTTAATGGAATTAAATGAAAAGTTTCGCTTAAAACAGGTTCACATCACAGAAATCCACAAATTCAGCATTTCTCCAGCAGAAAACTTACAAAGTCGGCTCCAAAGCCTATACAACATTGAGATTTAAGTATTTTATTTTAATATACAAATCAATCTATGATGGTCGTTTGTTTTGTCAGAAATATGAAGTTGATCTTGAATCTATTTCTCTTTTTATTTCAAATCAATGTTCCACCTTCACACAGTGAGGACCAGACTTTTATTTTGAAGATCCCCGACTCCTCCCAGCACTTCCGTGTTTGCGTCGTTCTCCGGTCGTGTGTTTTCTCGCTTTTCCTGCAGATTGAAACGTGTCTTGTTGTTTTAAAGAAATAACAATGTCTCTGGAGGTGGAATCCGCAGAGTAAGTAGTCCACCTAATTATCTTTAAATGAGTGTTTTTTAATAAACAAAAACAGCAGCTTAAAACTGCGCATTTGTTTGTATTTTTATCAATGAGGCCTGTCTCATCCTTTCTGCAGTCATTAGCTTTAGCGCTTTAAGCTAAGCTAACAGGCTAGGCTAACTCAGATATATGGATGTTTGTTCTTTTTTGGTGCAGCTATGTAAATGCATTTCACTTTGAAGTGTCGCTGACTGCTTTACTTACGGAACTACCTGTTTTGTGCTTCTATTATTTCCTCATGTTACAAACAGAAGTTAAAGTGAAATTGACGTTATGTTAGCATTAGCTAAGGCTAAGGTTGCACTGCCAGTTTAGCTGAAATATTCAGACTTCAGCAGCTAACACAGTTTTAAAGTTACACCGTTTGATAAATTGCTAAATGTACCTTATGTGCTGTCCGTTTCTGCACTGTTAACGTTAATAGCAGACCCAACAGATAGTACTTACTTAATTAAACTGAGGGAATATTACCGGGATTTCTATGTTAGACATTTGTCAATTAAAATGTTGGTTGTCATATATTCTCCTTGCTGATGTCTGATAATTGTTAGAAAGAAATAAAAATAAGTTTAACTTTTTACTAGAAGACTGATCCATTCCTCAGCCAGTCTGATGAATGTCAGTTAACCTAATATAAAATGCAATCAACTGGAAAACCTGAATAAACTCAGTGAATGCTGTAAAAACAGCATTTGCTTTTCAAACAGAGGTTCTTGTTCTACTGCTCTAATATTCTCCCCCAATAATCCACAGTGATTCTTTATTTGTCTTATTATAATTTCAATTACTTAAGTAGAGCTGTCGCAGAATATTTATTTGCACAACTGACTTGCATCCATTGTTTTTCCCACAGCGTGATCCGTCTGATTATGCAGTACTTAAAAGAAAATAGTCTGCACCGGACTCTAGCCACCCTGCAGGAGGAGACCACAGTATCTCTGAACACTGTGGACAGTATAGAAAGCTTTGTGGCAGACATAAACAGTGGCCACTGGGATACTGTCCTCCAAGCCATCCAGTCCCTCAAACTGCCAGATAAGACCCTGATCGATCTTTATGAGCAGGTGAGATTTTAAAACATTGCTCCTGGTCATCTTTTCCACGTGCATGGTGGAAACACTGTTAAAGTCACAGTGGAAGTTTGAAGAGTTTAGATATTTTACCTTTTAAAATGTTAAATTTCATATTTTTTGTAGTTTCATATTTCTGTAGTTTGTAGTCTTGAGCTGATTGGCTTTATCATGAAGCATTTGCTTGTATAAAAATACCCATTACTCATGTCTAAGGTTACCTTTCATCTGAGTCAAAGTGGTTGCTTTATTTTCAGGTTGTGTTGGAGCTGATTGAGTTGAGAGAGTTGGGTGCCGCACGTTCCCTCCTCAGGCAGACCGACCCCATGATAATGCTGAAACAGACCCAGCCAGAGAGATACATCCACCTGGAGAACCTGCTGGCTCGCTCTTACTTTGATCCCAGAGAAGTGAGTCCACAACAAATGTGCAGAGATATGCTATCCCTGTTCATTGATGTTTAATTTTTTATCATCAGTAAGTGCGGCTTACCAAAAAACCCTGTGTTCATCATGAGAGACAGATGTTGTGCTAGGTCTGTTGCTAGGTTTCTGGCATACCTGAAGTTGTATGAAGTGTGTTTATTGATGTTCCTGTCCAGGCATATCCAGATGGCAGCAGTAAGGAGAAACGCCGGGCAGCCATCGCTCAGGCTCTGGCAGGAGAGGTGAGCGTGGTGCCCCCCTCTCGTCTCCTGGCTCTTCTAGGACAGGTAAGAGATCTTCAAACCTGGTAGTGTGGTTAGAGACCTATTCTTAAAAATGCAATTTACATAATTGCAAAGTGTTGTTTCTTGAATGTTTGTCCACATTCTCTACTTTCAGTCTCTGAAATGGCAGCAGCATCAAGGACTTCTGCCTCCTGGTATGACCATTGACTTGTTCAGGGGTAAAGCTGCTGTAAAAGATGTGGAAGAGGAGCGCTTCCCCACTCAGCTCACCAGACACATCAAGGTAGCAACACTGTCCTGTCCTGTTATTTTTGTGAAACATACTGTGATTATAATTCTATTTTTTTCAGTATGGTATATTTCATGTGTTTGTAATTGTTTTTCTTTAATGCACAGTTTGGACAGAAGTCTCATGTGGAGTGTTCCAGATTCTCCCCTGATGGTCAGTACCTGGTTACTGGCTCTGTGGATGGCTTCATTGAGGTCTGGAACTTCACCACAGGCAAAATCAGAAAGGTAACTAATACATGAGAAAGACACAAACCAGGTTTTCTCTCTGGTTGAATAGAGCACTGCATTACTTGCAATACTTGTCATTCCAAAATCACCTTCAAACTATATGCACCATTGCTTACAGGATCTGAAGTACCAGGCTCAGGATAATTTCATGATGATGGATGATGCAGTGTTGTGTATGTGCTTCAGTCGGGACACAGAGATGTTGGCTACTGGAGCTCAAGATGGAAAGATCAAGGTAGAGGATAAAGTTCACATCTCTTTTCCCTTAGCAGCTGTTGCTTTGTTCAGCATTTAGAAGTTGATATAATCCAAGTTACATCCTGGTATTAAAACAAAAACAAAGCAAAATGTTGAACATTTGGAAGTTAGAATACCAGAATGTGGAAAAATAAAGACACAGTTTGTTTTTGTGTAGGTGTGGAAGATCCAGAGCGGTCAGTGTCTAAGGAGGGTTGAACGTGCCCACAGTAAAGGAGTAACATGTCTAAGCTTCTGTAAAGACAGCAGCCAGCTCCTCAGTGCCTCTTTTGATCAGACAATCAGGTAAACTCACATCTGACATAACACCTTTAACTCCTTCTTACTTCCAAACTCTGCGTTAACTGTTAATAACTGTGGATGTAACTGATATGTTGAGTGTGCAGCCACACCTTGTATGAAAATGGACATTTTTTAACATTACCTCGTGTGTTTTGTGTAAGAATCCACGGACTGAAGTCAGGTAAATCTCTTAAGGAGTTCCGTGGCCACTCTTCATTTGTCAACGAAGCCACATTCACTCCAGACGGCCACCACATCATCAGTGCTTCTTCTGACGGTACAGTGAAGGTAAGAAAAGATAGAGAAAAGATATTTACGCTTTGATCCTTTTTTTTTTTTCCTTTTATTTGAAACATTGCCACGATGTCTGTTCCTTTATTTTGTCTTTCCGGCCTACATCAAACCTGTCAGGTGTGGAATGTGAAGACCACTGAGTGCACAAGCACCTTTAAGCCTCTGGGTACATCGGCTGGAACCGACATCACAGTCAACAACGTCATCCTGCTGCCTAAGAATCCAGAGCATTTTGTAGTGTGCAACCGCTCTAACACGGTGGTCATCATGAACATGCAGGGACAGGTCAGTTCAATCATTATTAAATTATTAAACATTACAGCACTTGATTCATGAAGGTCTCTGGGCTGCCAAAGCCAACTTGTGAGCTAATGGTCCAAAGCAGATGCTGATCTTTAGAGAGCAGGAAAACCGATGACTGATTTATAATGCAGATATGATGTTGTTCATCTGAGCAAACAGAATAAATTCAGAACCAGCCTATGAATAATTAAATTTTAAAAATGTAAATTGTTTACAACAGGACCAACTCAGTTTAAGCAAATTAGACTGAACAGTCACTGTTACTGCTGTTCTGAGAGTTTGACTGTTTAACAAGTGTTTCAATAAACTACTTTAATATCTTATTATTCACTTTTATCATGTGCACAGTAACTTCAGGTATAATGAACCTTTTCTACTGCCTTTGTGAAGGAGCTGAGCTCTGGCATTGGTCACAGAGACACCGTTACCATAACTGTATTTTTCAGATCTGCTAATCTCACTTGCTGCTTTCTTCAAGTGCCAATAAAACGTGTCCAGATGAGTCATCGCATCTGTGCGCCCAGATCATTTTTGTATGATATCTGCAGACATTTTTTATTAAACATCTGACATTAACACAAATTAATAAAAAATGACAAAGATGGGCCAGATTAATCTATCATTAAATTAACTTTTGGTTGTGTGTGTAATTTAACTGCGTCTCTCAGATGATATTCTAAAGGACTTGAATTGAATTGAAAATTATCAAATTAAAGGAACCAACAAGAACTTGATAAGTAATCACCTGTCTTAGCTCATTAGTTAGAGTTTTTGTGCTATTAACTACTCGACCATAAACGCTAAATGGTTATTTGCAAACTGAATTTAGTTCATAGTTTAAAAGTGAGAACTTGAAGGTGGTTTCATTACGTAGGTGGTAATAAATAAATAAATGTGCCTACCTGCCTGCCTTCACATATTTTTGATCTGTGTGGGTTTAAATTCATGTGTGTCTCTGTCTTTGCAGATTGTGAGGAGTTTTAGCTCCGGTAAGAGGGAAGGTGGTGACTTTGTGTGCTGCACTCTGTCGCCCCGCGGCGAGTGGATCTACTGTGTGGGTGAAGACTTGGTGCTCTACTGCTTCAGCACAGTCACAGGCAAACTGGAGAGAACGCTGACGGTACGGTACTGCACTCGGGAACATAGATCAAAAAGTTTTAAAATATCACTCCTTGTTCACGCCTCTGCTTCTGCCACAAAAAGTTCTGACTGTCAAGTTTAAATCTTAAGTGTTGGAACGTGTAGGTGAAGCTGCTTTTATTTTGTACATAATAAAGGTGAAGAAATGTCAAACCTTCTACATTTTCTGAATTTAGCTTGATCCATTTCCAGTATCTACTGTTTTTGCAAACTTGTAAATTATCCTCTCTCCTCTCTCTTCAGGTCCATGAGAAGGATGTGATCGGCATCGCCCACCATCCTCACCAGAACCTCATCTGTACATACAGCGAGGACGGTTTGCTGAAGCTTTGGAAACCCTGAGATGTTTGAGTCCAACTGGGGCTAAACATTCCCTCACAGCATCAGCTCTCCTCACTGTGGACACTGCTCTGTTCTGTGTTTTGTTGTTTTTTTTACACACTGGGAGAAACGGCCTCTTCCAAATCAACCTGGACTGAAGGATTTAAGAAACGTGTTAATGATGCCGTCAGTTTGACAGATTCAGCTGTATGAAAGTGTGTACAGGTGATTTAATAGATTTGACTTTTCCTTTTTTTTTTTTTACTGTTGAAGCTACACAGCTGAATATTGGCAGTTGATGGTGGTTTAGAGTTTTGGTGTGTTTGCACAGTAGAGCCTTATTTACCTCAGGAAACTGTTTCCTGTCTGTTTAACAAAGAAGCATCTAATTGACCTTTATGCCGTTTGTGTGTTCATGTTTAAGTGTTGATCTTCTGTCTACTACAGGTATCATAAAAGGTGCTTCCATCTTTGTACAGATTCATCCATTGCATCTTTAAGTTGCAGTTAAAATAAATAAGGTTCTGCTGTTGAACACCTCTACAGCAGTTTACTAACTTTTTTTTATTCTATACTTCTCACAGGGAGGAGGGGGATTGACTGGGTTGTCGTGTGTAGATAGACACGGACATGATTCTTTTGAAAATTACACTTATTTTGTAAATATTTTTTATTTTAACATTTTTTCCAGTACATCTGTTTAGGTAGTTATAGTGTGGTCTGATCATTTTGTGCTTTTACTTTTCAAATCTTTTTAAAATTCAGCCAGTGTTGAATCTCATCACACGTCAGTGTCTTGTCTGTGCCATTAAAACTGTTACATCAGAACATCTTTTAAATTGTATTTACATGTCAACACACAATCTGAATTATTATACGAATATTTTTAAGAGGGTTTTATAATGTTTGGGGACACCAGATGTCACTACACAGCTTCATGTAAAGATCTTTGGATGGAAGCTTTAGAGCCCTCGATAATTACTTTTCTAGCTGTGCATGCTGCCCCTCTGTTTTCCAACTCTGCTCCTCAGATGAAGAGACTTGACTGAGTCTGATCCCTGAATAAACTCTGGTTGGATAGTTTGTTAGTTCAGCAGCTCTGCAGAGAGGAGCGTCAAGTCAGTCAAATAGAGAAATACCAGGACACTTTCAAAATAAAAGCATGTAGTCAGCGCTTGTGCCTGATGGTTTGAAAAAGGTACTGAGTTTGTGAATTGTCCACTGGAAAAACGATTTTTAAAATGGCTTTTTAAAAGTAGATAATTGGAAGCAATGACAATTAACCATTTATTTGATTTTAATCTTAGATGACCAAATAATGAGTCTTAATTGGAGTTTCTTAAATGATTATATCCATTTTATTGCAGCTTCTCTAATTGTGTTCTGTGCCTATTAAATCGTAAGTATCCTGAGGGTTGGCAAATTCTCCATGGTTCTATGCTCAGCTAACATCAGATGCTTTAATTTTTAAGCAGAAAAGTGTAAGTGCAGTAATGTTTTTCTAGCTGGTTTGCCTTACATAAGACTTTCCTCAGTGAAAACCTTTTAACAAGCACGTCAAACATTTTCATCACTGATTTTCTGAAGCAGTTGATTGATAGCTAATATTTTATGACTAATGACATATTGATCCAATTTTGTTTTGTGAAACCTGTTACCGGAAGTGGTTGTTGCGCTGAGTGCGCCTTGACAGCTGCAGAGTGTCAGGTCAGGGAGGCTGAATGAGTGTTCAGTGTTGGACGAGTCTCTGCTGGGAAGAGTTAGCATGGCAGAAGTTCTGTACTTCATTCTGCTTTTATCTCTGAACTGTGGATCATTTGTTTCAACAAGACCTGCTGATAACACAACTGCAGTGAGATCCACTGTGGGATCAGATGCTGCTCTTACAACTGTGAGTCTTTTCTCTGCAGGAAATACTAACACTCCAAACACCACTGGTATTTCCACCACAGGATTCACAACCAGTTATAGTAGGTCAACAGCTAAACCTCCCACAACTACCAAACCTCTGGCTCAAAGTCCTGGTAAAATACCAGAGACAGCAGTTCCTCGAAAGAAAGAAGAAGAGGGTCCAGTGGAATTAGGTGAGTGAATAAAAAAAAGGGTATCTTATATTTTTAACATGGGAATTTTAACCCATCCTGTTTGTTTTATTCCCAATACATGTATAATATTTATTTGGAAATGTGCAGCATGTGATATCCAGTCCACAGTGATCACACCTAAATAGAAATTTATAGCTTTTAATCTGCTGATTATATTATGTCCAGATGAAACTCAATTGTTCCCATAAACACAAACTGCCCTTTTAAACATTTTAAACATGCATCGCTTCTTTAGCCTGAAATGAGGTTCCCCATGTTCTCGGAGCACCATCATGTTCTCTGTTCAGTAGATTAATGAGTTGCAGATGAAGTCTGAGTTTCAGTAACAACTTCAAGGGAAGGAATCCCTCAGGGTTCCTCAAAGACTCGCACATTCTCCGGGTGTGAAAAAGCTCTGTTGGTCTTTGCATATCTCTGCGGTCGGAGTCAGTGTCCGGGGATGGGGGAGGCTGTCCTACACTCATTTTAGCCATTTATTTTCTGCTGATGAAAGCCAGATGCCTCAGACTAAAAAGAAACAAAGAACAAGACCTTCACACCCCTTAAAACCCGCTGTATGTATGTAGCTCTGTATAAATGATTAAAATGTAATCAGATGCAAACATTCAGTGTGGATCCAGAAACTCTGGCAGAGCAGCATCTACACATTTAAAAGCCTCTTGTTATATATAGCTAAATGATGAAGTCTGAAGTCATGCACGTGAATAAAATGCTTTGCCTTTTTATAGCAAGGACCATCAGGAGCACTAAGGTAGCAAAGAAGAGTAAAACAATCCTGAGGAAACCCACAGTCATCACCAAGAAGCCTCATGTTGTTAAGAAAGCAAAACCCCAGGTCAAAAAAAGTGTGAGCCCACCTGTGGCCACGGACACAGTTCCACGTATGTATTTGGATTAGTCTGAAAATATACAGTATGGCAATCAGACAGGGTTGTGTTAGTGCTTCCACCAGCTGAAATATAAGATGTGGTCTCATGTGGTCTCAGGGAAGCATCAAACAATTTACAAATGTAAAGTTCAAAGTGCAGATCTGATTCTGTGCATACTGTATATCTCCAGTTAATACATTAACAGTTAATTAGTTCAGTACTAATTTCACTAATACTAATTCATAATCTGCTGCTGCAAACCAAAGGCTTCACTACTGACTTAGAGCACCAGTGGAACAAACGAGCTGTGTGTGTTAATGAGCTTCACCTCGTCTGCACCTACACTGAACACAACATAAGAGATTTAAGTATTTAAGTCAGAAGTTTTACTGAAAACTGAAGTATTGCAAAGAGAAAACTGCATTTTTTTAGTCAGCGGCCATAAAGATGTCGTGTGTGTGTGTGTGTGTGTGTGTGTGTGTGTGTGTGTGTGTGTGTGTGTGTGTGTGTGTTTATCCAAATCCAATGTTTTACACATTCTTGTGTATGCATGCATATATTATGTGTGTGTATAGTGGGGCTGGGAATTAAGCCAGTTGAGGAAGTGTGTGTACACAGAGCATCTGTATAGACGGTTTAATGTGTGTATGTGAAGGGGAAGGTTGAAGCAGAGATTAGCTTGTGTAAATGCTTAGTAAGCAACTTGTCATGTCATGCCAGAACTGAGCTGATTCTCATTAAAATCCATTCTTTCCTGTCAGCCAATGCAGGACTGAGATAAGCTGTGAGTGCTATGACAGGAAAGCTGCAACGTCTGGAGTGAAAGTGTGAAAGAGCAAACTTCATATTAACATGAAGGTCTCAGCTTTTCATAGTGGAACCCTGCATATTATTATAGCTGAGGCTTAGAGGGCGGAAACACTTCTTTAATCAAGCATCTTATCCGTCTTCCTCCTGTGGTGTGAGGGGAGTAAAGGGAAAATGTGAGCTAAAAACCAAACCACTGTACGTTTTAAAGTGACTCATGGTCTTTTTTCTTCATTAGCTTCATTTAGATAAAAATGCTCCTCGGTCGAAGTCAGAAAACAACGATGAGGCCGAGCAACGTTTGTTTGCAGTTCAGGGCCACAAGATGCTTAAAAGGTTTTTCCCCCAAAGCAACAAACAATCTTGATGTATTGATGTCATTTATCCAGATCATCTTCTTTAATGTTAAATACATGCAGTGGTTTTGTCTCCTCTGTCTCAGCTTCAGTAGTTTGTGGTTTGGCTGTAATCCAAACGGTAACGGAGGATTTTACTTTTTAGGGCTGAGCAGCGGTTTGAGTCACAAACAGCTCATCAGCGATCCAGCTGGACTACAAGGCTAAATGGGGAAGTGGTCTTTAAAGTAAACGCCACCTACATTTAGCACATGTTTGTGCTGCTTCTACAACTTGTCCTGAGACTTTTTAGCAGCCAGTGAAGCTTCCTGGCAGGAAGAGTCAGGTTGAACCGAGCTGACCCCCCAAACAATGAGAGTCTGTGTGAGCAGCTTTAAAGAAATGTCACTGGCTACGACAAAGTTGTACATTTATATCATTTATTCATCATTGATTCATTATATGTTAACAACACACGTGCATTATTCCTAATAACACAACAGATTTCGTCATTGTCCTTGTTTCTAACTTCATGCTTTTAAGATGTGATCTTACCGTCAGTCAGTGTTCAGACATGTACTAAACAGTATGTGTATATATGTGGTAATCAAACGTGCACTAACACAGAAACACATGCAACAGCTATAATTTCACTTTCAGTAATGATCCAATGATCTACCTCCTTTTTACCTCATTGTTCCCACTTTGCTGTTTAAAAATGTCTCATTTCCCCGTTAACTGTGTCAGAATGTCCTCCACTGGGTCTGGAGTCACTGAAGGTCAAAGACACTCAGCTGAGAGCATCATCCTACAAACGCAGAGGCCTGGGCCCCCACCGCGGCCGCCTCAACATCCAGGTGACTCCTACACACCTACACACTGCAGAACAACAACATGTCTGTGTATTTTTTATGTGTTTAATGCGTGTGTGTGTGTAAGTCTGGGACAGAGGATGGCGACATCTATGATGGCGCCTGGTGTGCTCAGTACAAAGACAAGAAGCAGTGGCTGGAGGTTGATGCTCAGCGACTGACTCGCTTCACCGGTGTCATCTTGCAGGGTCGCAACTCCATCTGGAGGTCAGAAGGTTTATAAGAGCAGAATAAAAAATGTCTCTCAAACTTTCCTCTGAGCTCGTCAGGGTGTGGACACCTTCAAAAAACCACTTGGTGTCATTACCTAGTGTTTTACCTGTTGGGTCGGATCATTCTAAGATGCAGAAATACAGAGTTCCCTCTGATTAACTTGATTTCTCTCCATAAACCTCCCTGATTAACTTCATCAATAGTAAAATAGACGAATGTGAATCTCTCTTCACATTTCTTTGTTCTTGTATGTGTCACATGATTTGATTTGTAAGATGATGGATATGTGGAACTACTTGTGTCTTGTTCATACACAGCTGGGACATGGTGTATACCTACAAGGTGCAGTTCAGTAACGACTCGCTGGTCTGGAAATCGTCTATGAACGGGACTGAGGAGGCTGTGAGTGAACTTACTGCTCCTCTAAATGTATTTGACAGTGACAGGGCTGCAAGATTCGACTAACTTAGGAATTATTAGAGAATTCTGGATGCTAAAAAAAAGGATTGGAAAGTGTGCAGGCAGCTTTGGTCACGATTGTTTGCAGTCACCGCCGACCATCAAGTGTAATGAAGCTACACAGCTGAATAAGAAGGTATTATATCTTAAGAAGTATAATACAGATCGTTAAAGAAGAGGAGACTTCTTCAGTGACAGCTTGGCGTCCTGTTTCTGAATCTAAGGAAGTAAATACAAATAAGAAGTGAATGAATATTAACTATTAGAGTGATGAAGTCTATCAACGTTAAATCTCATTGTAGTTTCTGCTTTTTATTTGAAATCTGTGTGTGAAAGATATTTGAAGGGAACCAGGACACAGAGACACCCGTCCTCGCCCTGTTCAACACTTCTACAGTGGCGCGATACATCCGGATCAACCCCCAGACCTGGTACCAGAACGGGACGGAGGGGGACATCTGCCTGAGAGCTGAGGTGTTAGGCTGCGCACTCCCAGGTACAGGCTGCTGGACTTTGCACTTTGAACTAGTTTCTGCTCTGTTTGGCTGTCATAACACATACACCTGTTCCATAGATCCAAATAATATCTACACGTGGCAGACGGAGCCGACAGAGTCCAAAGACAAACTGGACTTCAGACATCACAACTACAAGGAGATGAGAACGGTAGGACGAGTAAACCGGGCTCAGGATGACTTTCAGAACGAGAAGATGTCGGCTGTGATTTGACTTCTTGTAGTGGTGTTTAAAAAGTAGATTGGGAACTTTTTTGAGATTAAACACATTAAGACACGTTTAGATTCTGATTCATTTCATTTTTTGCATCAGGATCAGACTCTGTTGTCAAGAAACATTTACACCATTTCCATGTAAAACTACAGGCACATGTTAATAGAGGAATGTACCATTTGGTTTTTGCAGAGACTGTAACAAAACCCCACAGTGTGTGTGTTTTGTGTGTTTTGGTCTCAGTTTGACCAAAGAGCAAATAGTTTGGGAGGTTTCACTACTTCATGGCAGCGTCCTCACTGTGCTGCTACTACAGAGGCTGGTTTGAGGTTTGTCCTGGAGCTGATGGTCAGAGATCAGACCACAGAGGCAAACACACACGTGGAAACATGTTTCTTTGGGTAGATTGGCTACTGTGATGTTACAGGACACCACAGATTGAATTTACCATTTTTATACATCAGTAACAGCTTGGCCTCTTTTTCACAGCTGATGAAGTCTGTGAATGAAGAGTGTCCTGATATCACCCGTATCTACAGCATCGGGAAGAGTTACACAGGTCTGAAGCTCTATGTGATGGAGATCTCCGACAACCCTGGAAAACACGAACTGGGTGAGACGTGAGAGAAAACTTCAGTTTTAACCTTCATCGTGGTTCATTTCTGCCGTTAGAGCAGCTCAACCTCAGTCTTCCATGTGGCAGGAAAGTGAAACGGTGGAATCATTTCATTCCTGCTTTGAATTCACTGAGCTGATCAGAGGGGTCGAAGGCTCAGGACTCCACAGTGGCTGTTATTGTCCCCTACACACACACAGTCCGGCACTGTGTGGACTGTCTGTGTAGTAAACAGAAACCCGAACAGACCAGAGTTCCTGTTCTTTTGCTCTCAGATGTACAAATGTTTTCTTTGGCCTCTTCAACTTTGCTCACGTGGCATCAGAGTGGAGAGATTTTCCAGCCAAAACACTCGACAGTGAAGGCAACACAGACTAGCAGAGAGCAGGAGATTCTGAAATCTTATACATTAGATTCATTAAAATAACATCTCTAACATAACTTAATCACATTATAATAAAAATTTATTTTTTCCACAGATCCGTGGTGGTTTGGTTTGATCCTTTGTTCCACTGACTTTGAGGATTTTCTCTCAGTGGTAACTGGAGGAACATGCAAACCCCGAGCTGCCCCTTCACTTATATGATATTTACTTTTATCCAACTCTCTGAATGTCTTCCTCGCTGCAGTACTGTGTAGTTTATTGTACAATGTTTGTCTTCAAAGTTCCCTCTTATCCCACTGGCAGAACAATGGATTTCAGACCTATTTGACTTTCCAACAGTAAGATAAATAAAGACAAAACAGAACCAGACTAAACTAAAAGAAATTCCACAGTTCGCTTCAGTCTTATCACCTTTCAGATGGAGAAAAGTATGAAAAGCAAATTGAGACGATTGGTTTTACATGTACAGCATTAAAAGCTGTTTACAGTTGTTCTTCATGAAATATAAATGTTCTAATGAAAAACGTATATATATATATATATATATATATATATATATATATATATATATATATATATATATATATATATATATATATATAACAGAAATCTTTAAATCACCACAATATTCAACCAGTGACTCAGGCACCAAACACATCTCACCTCTCTGAACCACAGTATGAGAAACTTCTGTCAGCGTTGAGTTAGAAGGAGCTGAAACTCCTCATAAACAGTTTTGAGGAGGACATGTGACATTTCAGAGCTACTTGCTGGTGTAATGTATGTGGACAAAACAAGAAACAGAAACAGGTCTTCCCAGTGAACACTCAGTGAATGAGACTCATCTGTGCAGCTGTGCTTTGAAAACACAAATACTGGAGGTGACTGAGGTTTTGAGGATGAGCTACTCGTCCTCACTGCACATTTTTAATACATCAGAGAAAACAAACATCTTACAGACTTTATTCTGTCGGATTCTAATACTCTGTACCCTCCCCTGCAGGAGAACCAGAGTTTCGATATGTCGCCGGGATGCACGGGAACGAGGTGCTGGGCCGAGAGCTTCTGCTTAATCTCATGCAGTACATGTGCAAAGAATACAAACGGGGTGACCAGCGCATCGTCCGCCTGGTAAAGGAGACTCGCATCCACCTGCTGCCCTCCATGAACCCTGATGGATACGAGATGGCCTTTAAAAAGGTGCCTTGATATAAAGACGTATACTGTACTCTGCACATGTTGGGAATCCTGAAAGGCCTCTTCCAACCCCCTTTAATCCACAGGGCTCAGAGCTGGCAGGTTGGGCGCTGGGACGTTACAGCTATGAAGGTATTGACATGAACCACAATTTTGCGGATCTCAACTCAGTCATGTGGACCGCCATCGAGCTAGAGACGGACCGCTCCAAACTCATCAACCACTACTTCCCCATCCCTGAGCAGTACACCTCTGAGGAAGCCTTTGTAAGTAAACACACACACCAGACACACTGACTACTCAGAACTACCTCAGAGATCTGAAGACACTAACACTGCTGCTGAAGGTCTAATTAGTTTAGTTAGTTTAAGTCACTGTGTGATTTTTTCTTTTTGTTTTCAATCACAGAACTGACACCAGCTTCTCATTTTCCTAGAAACATGTTTTTATTACTTTTTTACTGAAGGCAGAGAAGACAGAGCAAAGCTGGAACGATTGGTGTGGAGACTTGTGTTAAATCCTCCAGTTTATTACAGCAGAAATCAGAAATGCAGGTACTTTATAATCCAGGTGTTTTCACTTATTCTGGCTTATTAAAGCTGAAACTATGTGAAGTCACTCTGTCAAATGAGATGCAGAGAGAAGCAGACGAAGTAAAATCACCTGTGTGGACAGAAACTAGAAGATTTAAATACTGTGCACACTCTTAGTTTGGAGCATGTTCATCACATCACTGCAGATTCCATGAGGGTTCGACAGGCACCTGTTGAGCACTTACAATAATAATGATGTTACAAAATAATAGTTTTGTCTTTATTAAAATGATCAGGAACAGACATCTGACTCGCTGTACATGCATCTTGTGTTTAATCTTTTCAGCAAGACTGAGTAAAGACTCAGTTTAAGAAACACATTTTCCCACTGAAGCTAAAAAGGCTTTTGCTCCAACATTAGGTGGCATCAGAGACCCGAGCCGTCATCAACTGGATGCAGAACATCCCATTTGTTCTAAGTGCTAACCTCCATGGTGGAGAGCTGGTGGTCACCTACCCGTACGACATGACCCGCGACTGGGCACCTCGCGAGCACACACCCACTGCTGATGAGAGCTTCTTCCGCTGGTTGGCCACAGCGTACGCCAGCACCAATCAGGTTCATCCTCCACCTGCAGTTACTGGGAGGGTCGGACTGAGGCACTGAACGGCCACAATATGCATTTCACATGTATCTTGTATAAACAGGTGATGTCCAACCCAGACCGGCGGCCCTGCCACAACAAGGACTTCCTCAGATACAACAACATCATCAACGGAGCCGACTGGCACAACGTACCAGGAAGTATGAATGTGTCTGATACTAATATCCCTTTATCATATGACAGGTTGGTTTATAATTCACAGCTTGGGTGTTGAGCCTCATGAAGCCAGAGAGGTTTCCAACATGGTTTACTGGTGTAAAAGTTGAGTAAATGCTTCTTTAAGTAAAGGATTGTTTATGCACTTTAACAGATTTCATTGTTGTCACTGTTTTTAACGCTTCTAATCTAAGTAGCAGAGAAAATATAGAAGCCTCAAATATTTAAATGATCAGTCTTATTACTTGGAGCTACCACATTTGGAAGTATTAGAAATGTTTCTGTCTTGCAGGTATGAATGATTTCAGCTACCTACACACGAACTGCTTTGAGGTGACGGTGGAGTTGTCCTGTGATAAATTTCCTCATGCCAGCGAACTTCCTATAGAGTGGGAGAACAACAGGGAGTCGCTGCTAGTCTACATGGAGCAGGTCAGGTCTCTTTATTTATTCAGATCTACTCTCACTGTTCTCAACTTGTAATTATTAAACACTTTTTTCTTTCTTTGATCTGATTATAGGTTCACCGTGGAATTAAGGGTGTAGTTCGGGACAAAGACACAGAGGCTGGAATAGCAGATGCCATTATCAAAGTGGACGACATTGATCATCACATCAGATCAGGTAAAACATATTTAATCTACTTGCTGGCTCACTTGTGTATGTACTGAACTTTACCTTTTACTTTACGTCACTCTCTAATATGAGCTCTATTCTCATGTAAAGGAATGTTAATGTTAAACTGCCAGCTGAATGATGGAAAGTGAAGAATGAAGTGTAATATTTTAGTGTTCTTCTTTCATCGAGCCGTTGTTCAGCAGCTCCTGATGTCTCTTATTTTGCAGCGGGTGATGGTGACTACTGGCGGCTGCTGAATCCAGGTGAGTACCGGGTGACAGCCAGCGCTGAAGGCTACTTACCTTCTTCCCGCACCTGCCAGGTCATGTACGACCACTACCCCACAATCTGCGACTTCCGCCTCACCAAGATACCCAAACAGAGACTAAAAGAAATGTTGGCAAAAGGAGGGAAACTCCCCAAGGACTTGCAGCTCAGACTGCATCAGCTCAGGCTGCGTAAACTCAGAGTTACCACCAAAACCCTCAACCAGAGGCGTGCTGCTGCTGCTGCAGCCGCTGCTGCCAGAAAGGCAAAGAAGGTGTGACATTGATGGATGAAAGTAATCTGGATCAAAGCAGGGCTTGGTTCAGTTCACTCTGGGTTCAGTCTTCACTGGAGTCGTGTCACAATTTCTTTTTCTTTTAATACTGTTATTTATCCAGAACACTTAAAACCATCCAGAACTATTATTGTTCCACTGTGGAGCAGCGGAACATTTGTGGGAACAAAGATTTGCTTAGGGCAACATTTATGGTTGCTGGTAAAAGAATTCTCTTAAACTGCTGTTTGATTTGGAGTTTAAAGTTTGAATCCTCTTTGATGATGTGACAAATATCTGGCTACACTAGGACAGAAGTCTTTTCCATGTGAGGTGGTTTCACTTGTGGCGGAGACACAATGTATTGTATGAAGAAAAAGAAATATTCAATCCTTACAAATGGAATAAACTAAAACATGTTTTCCTAACATAACTTCTGCTTCTCTTTTCTCCAGAGTAGAATGTACACTTCCCGATAAACAAACCCTGTCTGTGTTTTGTGCTTTGTATCGACCGCCACCTCGTTTTCTCCAACACGTGAATTAGTGGGATTGAAATGGAACAACTCCTTCAAAATAAAAGCTGTATAAGATAAACAAATAGATCTGAACAAATGTGGTAATGAGACATTACTCTGATCTTTATTACATAACTCCTTTACAATTAAAACATAGAAACAAAGCTGAATTACTTAAGAATAGTGAGCTTCCACTTGACACCGTTTCTCATCTTTGGTGGTGTCAGGACCTCAGCATCTGCAAAGAAAAACATTTGGAGACAGATAATAGAGACATATTATTATCATCATCATCAGGTGAGTTAAGGCAACAGAAATGGTCAATATAACAAGATGAGAAAGGCTGATTTAACACTGAACGCTGCCGACCTTGCTGTGAAACTACAGGTTTCTGTTGCTGCTGGAAAGAGGCCATGATGCTGTTTGCAGTCGAGTTTGGACCAGTGAGCTGTAAAACCAAATCAGACAACCGTTATGTTTTAATTGTGAAAGAGAGCAAGAGACCTGAAGTCAGATCAGGACACACATGAATAGCGTGTCACTGTTAAAAAGGCAGTCCTAGTTACCGGGGCTTGGTTATTTTGGAGGCCTTCAGGCCAGACCTCAGGTACTGCTGCTGCCATCATCTGCAGGGCGTCCTCGTAGGCCAGCTGCAGCTTTTCTGCCTGTTTGTCAAACTCGAACAGCACCAGGGCCTTCAGCAGGCTGTGCACGTCCTCTGCAGGAGGGGAGGCAGAAACGAGCAGTCAGTCAAGCTGGATGAATAGTTCATATACAATAGAAGTAGTAGAATACAGTGCAGCTTAGATTTGTGAGCAGGAGATTGATTGTAACGCAGATTTAATTCTTCTGCAAAGTAGAACCACATTTCCCAGAGTGCTTTGCTACTTCCAGCTGTTTTACTGCTAAATTTTGTATTGTAGAGATTTGATGATTTTTACAAGCAGACAAATCAAACACACAACATTATGAGTAAATGTGGTACCTCTCATCTTGTCCACTGTGGTGCTGATCTCACCCAGAGCGTACATCAGTGCTCTGTCCTCCATTGGGCTTCCTTCCTTCAGACTGAGCTTTTTTCGCTCGGCTTTCCGCCGATTCTTTGATGATCTCCTGCAGGCAGAGCGAGAATATGAAACCAATTTTCTTTTCTTATGTGGGAAAACGTACAAATCTGAATAAGTTTTGTCTTACGAGGAGATGCGGGAGTTACTCTGGGAGTATTTAGAGTTGGTCATCACGCTGCTGGCTTCAGAGTAAAGTTCAGCATCAGGACAGTCTGGACCATCCTCATCTGTAGGACAAGATGGAGGTTTAACTATATATCCAAGATATATTCTATATATTATTCTATATATTATATTGTGATGTGTCTGCGGTGATAATGTGACGGCAACATATTGACAGATGAACATAATGTTGCAAGGTTGCCGTAAACATTTCTAGAGGTGAACATATAATACAAACACATTGGCTCAGATGCCGTATATGTTTTTCTCACCGAGCATGTCCAGTCGGGCCTTTTCTTTCTGCTCTCGAACCACAGCCAGTCGAGTCCTGTGTCGTACGAACGTCACTACCTGAGTCTCCAGGAAGACAGTCTGGGTGCTGACAGCTAAAACAAGACAACATGTCAACAACAAAAGTTCTTTCTATTTTCTTCCTCTTCTCAACATGTTGCATATCATTTTTCTGTATCCAGTATAGTCTCTTTGTTCGATTCTACTTCCTCTATAAAAGTATCTGAAAGCAATTTGGCTTCTCCTATTTCTGAAGTAAATCAGTAACATCTAGCTTACACTGACTCTGAACTGATTTTACCTTCTAGCAGAGCAGGTTTCAGGTTGGTTTCAGTGATGTCCTGCCTGTTGTGCATGTAAATCTGAAGCAGAGAAAACAATATCTGTATTAAACTATAACACAAACAATGTTAAAGAGTAGAAATGCATTTTAAAATGCTTTATTTTTATTGAACAAGCTTTTCATCATACAAGAAATGTAAAGACATAAAGTGAAAAGACGAGCAGGACGGCAGAACTCTGTTTACTGACCAGTCGAAGAGCCTCCTCCCAGACTGCACCAGTGATCAGGGCCAAGATGGCTTCCTCACAGTCCTGTTGGAAACAAAATCCCAAATCAGAATTCAACTAGCAGCTGCACAGAGGGAATGTTCTGTGGCTGGGTGATCTCTTCTGTTTTGTTTTGTGTGAGTGTGAATAGTCAGAAGCTGTTGATTGCTGCAGACGGTCTTACTTTGGCGTACTGGTCCAACAGTAGAGCAGCTTCGGAGTAACGGCGCTGTTCAATCAGCTTTTCTAGAAAGCAACAAAGGAAACCAACAATAATAGGGTTGCATGCAAAGACTCCCTGCCCCTGAGTCGTATATTCCATCAACTTGCCACTTGTCTGTCTACTAGTAGTCTTGGTTACCTGCCAGGTCTCTGGCCAGCAGGGCTAACTGGTCAGGAGGTAGTGGGATTTGCTGTGCAACACAAATTGCATTTCTCCAACTGGTGCTACTGGCGAAAGCCTGCAGGGCACTGACTGGTTCTCCACATCGCCACAACAACAGGCCAGCTTGCTCCGCCTGCTGCTGCTGCACTAGGTGCTCAGCATAGGCGCAGCTCAGAGCCTGAGGGTCAAAAGTCAAAATCCGGTTTCATGTTTTAGCTACTGTGTAAATGAATCTGTGGCTTTAGGTGCTTGAATAAATCTTGACATTCTGTAATGATGATTAAGTTTTCAACAAAAACTGGTTTGAATGGAATCTAATTAATCTATTTGTTCCAGCTCTGAACTCTGAAATCCATCACACAGACACCTTGTACCTTGTAGTGAGAGCTGTTGGCTGAAAACATTCGCAGAGCTTCACTGTAGAGTTTTTGCTCCTTTACCAGCTGCAGAGCTTCAGGAAAATGTTGTTCTCCTGAAACAAAACACAAAGTTGCGTCCAACTCAGCTCGTCTGGACAAAAAAAAAAAAAAACTAGAACAGCTTCACTTTACTGAGAGGAAAACTGTGACTGACCACACTTGCTGAGGTGATGCAGGGCCTTCTTGTAGCGTTTCAGGTGTTTGTCGATGGTGTAACGTTGGTAGTTTGGCTCCAGACTCTTCAGCATGTTTAAGAAAGGAAGATACTCTTTGGGATCCTGCAGGGATTGACAGAAATGACCAAACATTAAACAGAGCATTTATCATATTACAGTGTTTTTACATATTTTGCTGCCTGAAATGTTTAAGTTTTGACTAATGAGCATACCTTCTGGGATTTCTCAGCCACCATGAGCACAAGGTCGAAGTCATACGTTCCCAGAGAGTGTTCATACAGGTCGTTGACATTGACAAGGAAGAGGAGGTACTTCAGTGCCTCCTCAGCACTCACAGCACCGGGAGCTTCAGAAGGGTTTTCTAATAAATAAAATCACACAACATAATGTAATAACTGAACAAATATCTGCTCTGTGTGTGTGTGTTTGTGTGTGTGTGTGTGTGTGTGTGTGTGTGTGTGTGTGTGTGTGTGTGTGTGTGTGTGTTAGTCAACCAGAATTCAGTTTTACTGCACATCATTACTGAGCTTGATATTCGCTCACCTCGTAGCTCGTGGACTTTCTGCAGAGCGAT
Source organism: Anabas testudineus (assembly GCF_900324465.2). Lineage (NCBI taxonomy): Eukaryota > Metazoa > Chordata > Actinopteri > Anabantiformes > Anabantidae > Anabas > Anabas testudineus. The sequence continues at coordinate 21,394,666 of NC_046619.1, forward strand.
CTCAAGTTCAGGAACTGTCTTCTTCACGTGAGCCGTCAGAATGGACAGACAGAACCTGCACACATGACATCATGGTGTTTCTATGTGCCACTGTCTGATGTTAATAATGGATATTAGCATCCTAATGATTGTTATCATTACTTGTTTGGATCCATTGATTCCATGGCACCTCGTAAGGCATCACACACCACATCCACCTTCTTCTGACCAGAGGCAGGCTGGGGTTGGATGGGGCTGCTCTCAGGATGGGGGTACATGGTGCTTGTTGTATCCTCCTCCCTGGTTACAAACAAACAAACAAAAAACGCATGTTATTAAAGAGTTTTTTCCTCTTTTCTTCTGCAGGTGACGTCCATCCCTCCAGCTCTGACAAAATCTTACTTGAGCTCCGTGAGAAAAAGGTTGACATCGTTGATAGAGTTGAGTTGCGTGATGAAGGTCTCTATGTTGTCTAGGAACACCTACAGAACGCAAAGAAAACCAATGTACACAAATAATTTGTTTGTACATACTGTAACCATCTGTGCATTTACGGAGTATAACTTGTACTTGTTTATGAAGCTGTGAACAAGAAAGATTTGAATCAAGTCAATTTTCAAAGTAATCTCTTAAACCTAGATGTTAAACCCTCATACAAACCTTTGGGTTATGGTCACAAATGAGGTTGAGGTTGATCCTTAGCTTCCTCATACACTCGAAGGCTTCTCTGAACTTCAAACTGTGAAAATAAAAACAGGTAGGACTAGTTTTAATAATCCAGATGCAGACTGATGATTTTTTCCTGTATACTTTCTTTGCCGGGCAAGAATTGTAGGTAAGATTCTACAGGATACCGTTCATTTAGGCATCACAAAACAAATGGTGAAGCATAAATATAAATAAATAAGATTATTTGTATGTATCTACAAGGACAAAGTTGCAGCGAAAACATGAATTTGATGCCGTCATGCTCAGTGTTGACCTGGTTGGGAGTACAGGTCCACACTAAGATTTTGGCTACTTCCAAAATTCTGTAAAAATCAAACGTGGTATGATGAAAGAAGGTCAAGTTCACCTGTCTAGCCACTTTCTGAGCTGAGCCAACACCAGCGCTCGATGATGGACAGTCTCCAGGTTCCCACGAGGCATCTGAACACACACACACAAATCAAGACAACGAGAGTTAATACAAATTCTCTTAGTTTAATGAGTTTTACATGAAAAAGTCGTTCGTGTGTTAAACTCACTTGTAAAATCACTCTCGTATCTTGAGGTACCACAGTAACGATCCTGGATCCTCTCTCCACCCGTCGCAGTGTCTCGTCATTCTGATTTCCATCTGAGGCCAACGCCACCTGCAGCCCTGCAGGGTCAATGGTCAGTCAACTGAGATATCCCATTAAATATACTAGAGGCAACAGCAACCTTAATAATTCTTCAGGGAGTACAGTGGAACCAAACATAACGGAATGAAAAGACTCAGCCTCCACCCTACCTTTGACACTGAGTGAGCTCAGATGGAGGCAGCGGCAGGTGTGGGAATGTGTGGTGATCAGAAGGAAGTCGTTGCAAACGGCAAAGGAAGAAACGTTTGAGGCAAGCTGAAGAAGAACAGATGTAAATAAGCAAACACAAGGTGAACTAAAGTGTTTACCTTCTGCTTTCACCAGAAATATTCCAAAGTTAAGCTAATGTGTCTTATCACATGTAGATGTTAGAAGCAGCTCGTTGCTTTTTACCTCTGAGTCTCCAGCATAGAGGTGAGATCTGTCCGTCAGGCCAAACAAATATTCCTGTAGACATTAAGTCAAAGCAATGGGCACAAGGGTTTTCACTCCTTCATACACAAGCTGATAACTAGAGTGATGGTTGGTGAGATTTTAGTATATAGTGTTTTAGTATATAGTCTTCCATCTGAACAAATGATTTAAGATATATGTAGCTGATACCTCTCCACTGATGCTGCAGAGGGCCGTCTGAATGCAGGCAACAGGGAAGTTGATGCTACATCCACTGGAGTCAGTCCAGTCCTCTACTGATGGCTCAGGACAATCTACACAGAAAAGTATTTATGTGAACTAATGCTGAATTTTTCATTTCATATGATGTTCTTCAGATGTTATATAACAATGCATTTATTGTTTCTAAAACATAAATATGTGCATCTGGGGTTTGAGAATTTCCCATAAAACAGCTCTTAGTATGAAAAAAAGACAAAACACATTTCAGCAGCAGATGATCAGTGCTGGTTACTGACCCCAGAGCAGCTTCCTGATCTGTCCGTCCTCCAGCTGCAGAGCCACAGTCCTCGTCTGACAGCACTGAACCATACTGACCACAACACCATCCACTTCTATCTCAGACCTGAGTGATAAGAAACATCATATAAAGTCTGCACAATCATCTATAGAAATTAATTTATAAATTTTCATCACAAACATATGGAGGAACTAGAGGAGTTTGCTAAATGCAGACCTGACACTGAGCGTGTCATCAGCATCCTGCGCAGGGCGGAGCATGACCAAGGTGGAGGAGGTTGGCAACAGACCAGAGCTCACACCCACAAACAGCTCATCCTCCAGCCACAGCAGCTGCCGCAGGACCAGAGGGTCATCCTGGAGAGCTGCAACTCTAGGTACATGTGTAGGAAGGACAGTGATAAGACAATGAGCTGTGTGTTAGAGGAAAGGAAAGGGCATACCGAACTGCAGACTGATGTGCTACCTGAAGGTTTTCTGAAGAACCAGGGGACGTGAAATGACCCTAAATCCATCTGCTGTTTTGTCAACGTCTTCTCTTGAATCTGAATTAACATTTAAAAAGATTTGCAAAGAATAACACAGGTCACAATACTATTTACAGTAAAATGTACAGGTACAACACATTTCAATACTAAGGGCAAAACAATTCCATAAATACAGCCAGAATTACTATTGTAGGATAGATTTAAGAGAAAATAATTTAGAAAGCAGATCACAACCGACCTTTGCCATAAACAGAGATCTGTCTGTCAGCAGTGAGTGCTGCCAACTGATTGGTCTTCTGAGGTCGGCAGAGGAAGGTCACCTGGTTCACTGGTGATTTCAGCTGCAGCTCAAATGAACACATGGGAGGAGGAACCACACACTTCCTGAAGGTCGTCATCAGGACCTTATCTGAGCAAAATTAAACAAATATTAGCACCGTGCTAAAATTATACTTCAGTTTTCACTTGTATTGTTTCATTAGCACTCACCTCCATCAATCACGGCCACGTTGGCATTGTCAGTGTCATCCACCCCAGGGCTGCGATCTGTATTCCAGCCCCAGTCATAAGTGATGGTGGTCCAGCCACGGGTCACCATGTGCAGCCGCAGGGGGCGTTCTGGATCCCAGCCAACACAGACCGGAGCCTTCTGAGGATCTTTGCCAAAGTCCAGGCTCTGCTTTAGATACCAGTGGTAGTTCCCCACTGTCCACAGCTGGACTGCAGAGGGAGCATGAACAAGTTTAAGGTGAATTTATTACACACACACGCACGCACACACACACACACACACACACACACAGGCAAAAAAATGGCAAAAAAAAAATTAATTCAGTAAATATTTTGTGCCTTCAAATTTCCTCAACTACAAAAAATGTTTCTGATAATAACATTTCTTTAGCCTTCAGACTAAAATCTCCTGCTCACTATGATTACTTGAAATGCAATATGTCAAGATGTCTATTTCTGATATTTAGCCACCATGTAAACATTTTTCCTAGTTATCTTATTCTAAACTAAGGTATAGTTTGTATGCTGGAATTCTTTAGTTTAGAGACTCTAACTTACCATAAGTGTTCACCTGTCCATCCTCCCCAGGAGTCATGTCTTCCAACCAAACAGCTAAAACTGTGGAGTCACTGTTCCACAGCAGATCCTTCACCTATGAAAACCACATGAATCAATGTAATATTTACAGTATTGATCATTTTCTTCTGAATCATAAACTCTAAAATCTAGCATTCAGTCCTTTTAAGGTTTGTGTGACATGTTTATTAAAACGTGCCTTCGCCTGATCTTTGCTGAACGGCAGAGTGAAATCTCCATGCAGGAGTCCGTTCTTCTCCATGAACACCACACTGTGTTTGTTGGGATGACGCTGAGAGCTTGCTATCAGGCTGCCTGAGGGTCTGAAACAGGAGAAACCAGGAGACAATTTAATATGGAGTCACCCAGTCTTTTAAAAGTATTACTATTATAATCTTCAAATTCAAAACAGCCAACATCCAGGAAACGGCGAATCAGAAAAGAGTGAAGAAGCTCAAGATAAACTGAAAGACAACAGCACTCTTACTTCCAGCAGAGCGCCTGCTCTAGGCCACTGATGGGCTCACTGGTGGCCTGCAGGACGCCCTCTCTGTTCCACACTCGGACCTTCCTGCCTCCAGTCTGAGGACAGACAGCACTGACAGCAAACAGCTGACCGTCACCACGCCATGTCACCCGCGGCCTGTGGTCATCCCACGCAGCAGCTGGCTGCACCTCCTGTGGACATATGTTTACATCATTACGAATACTTTCATATCACTACAAGCTCTGAAGTTTCTGTGGTTAAAATCCGACCTGGAGTTTTCTCTGTGCGGCCTGCTTCCCCTCTGAGCCATGGAACTGTGTCTCCTTCTTCCCCCAGCCCACTGTAATGAACTTCCCTGAAAAAGAAACAATGCAGATGTTAACACTGATCAAAATATTATTGTCACTCGACTAGAAAACATCAGAATGATCAGAAGCCACTGCACCTTCACCAAAATCATCCTGGTGGATTCCAAACTCAATGATAGGCTCGAAGTCCTTGGTCATCATTATAATCGTTTCCTGACCTGTGATTATAAATTGATAACGACTTAGTCATTTATAACACTGGTTAGTATGTTTAACAAAAACAACTGATCTTTAAGTTACATATCGAATGTATTTTAAATCTTAAGCAACAGTTGATCTTGACTTTATTCATCTTTTAAATAAAACTGACACTTTTGTTCTGCTTTGACAATTTCCAAAAAAAAAAAAAAAAATCTTTTGGTTTGAATTCCACCGTTTTGACTTTTTGAACAGACCAGTAGTAAGAACGACAAGCTCTTCATCAGGACTCCAGCTCATCGAGGTCAGACCGCTGTCCACACTGCCGACACACTCCACCTGTGCAAAACAAACACATACATTCTGTAAAATATCTGCTCTTCACCTCGAACTCAACACTTGTTGAGGTATGATTTGTCACAACTGTCAAACAGCCTTGTGAAGGTGGAGACATTTTTGACGTTCTATATTTCTGTGCTGCAGACCTGGCAGGTGTTGAGGTTGAAGAGGATAACATCCCCTCCAGCTGTGGCCAAACATGCTGACTCAAGTTCGGCCAGGTCCTGCAGTCCAACCACCACGCCGCAGCCATCATCAGGAAGGAAACCATCAGCAGTCAACGATGCCTCGTTTACAACCTGCACAGAATAGTATTGTTGAAATTACGTAGGCAACTATAAACACAGTGCTACACTCAACAAAAGAAAGGCAAGTCAAAAATTGTTTTTCAGCAGCTAAGGCTGAGAACCCCATCTCCTCCTGAAGCAAAAGGACATACAGGTTCCAACAAGCTCACCTGTCCAGTTCGAGGATCAAACTCTGTGATGGAGTACTGAGACAAAACCAGCAGGGTGCCAGTGTCAGCTCGCACAGACAAATACTGCGGGGAGCCTGGACCCTGCAGCTCTGAGCTCCGCAGGCTCTTCAGCAGCTTCAGGTTCCTCATCTCACATCAGGACAGAAAAGAACCACACTCAGCCTGAGTCTGAAGCCAAAGGCTGCAGAACACCTGAAACTGCAAACACTGAACATGGTCAGTACTGAAATCAGTGACAGGTAAATCTAGGTGATTCTTTAGTACAGGACTGATAGTGTGACAGAAACAACAAGCATCTTTCTCTGATTTCAGTTAACGTAATACAGTGAACTGGCTTCAGTGTCGTCTTAAATGAACTGTTGTACATAAATAGGAAATGCCATTTGACCACAGTTCTTAAAATCAGTCTCAGGTTTCGATATTTTGTTGGCTTTAATTCTGAATAATCGCCTCGCAGAAGAAAATCTGTTGTACTCCTACTTGTTAAACACGACCGTAAGTTAGATTGACCCATTATCGGACACTCCCTCTATTTAACAAAACCCTGGATGACTCTCTTATGCTGATAATTAACGATATAATGCAAAGTTTATCTACATATTTAAAATTGTATTTGATACATACTGTAGTTTCTTTATGCTACATTCAGTTGTCGGAACTTTAACAAAACAGTAATTTCACGTTGAGAGTTTAAAGACCAAAGTTAAAGTAGCGTCCGAAAATGGAACTGTGTGCTAGCTTACCATTAAACCCTGAAACACGACTTGTTCTCGCTACAATAACAGATAAACAGAATGACAGCTACGAATATAACATGGAAACCTTATAAACTCACCCAGAACAAACAGCTTGAAGCAATAAAACCCTTTAAATATCCCGCATCAACAACACAACAACATGCATGTGGCGCTGTCAGGCTCGTAACCTTTCACCTCTGACGATGATATGCGCGTTCCCGGCAGTGTCGCCCCCTGACGGTGGGAGTGAGCATAACACAGCACAACACGAAATGATAGGATCAGAAAGTGTTGGTTATTTTCCATATACATGGATTAAAATGAGTCACAAATAAAACTAAAATATACTTTAAACACCCTATTTATAGCACCACAAACTAAAATGGGGAATGCCTACTTCACTTCTACAGATTTGTATTCTGTTCTCATTTTTCCCTCTCTATAATGCTTCTTATTTCTCTACATGTGGTACCACAGTGAGAAACTGCAGTAACATAGAGTACTTCATATTTCCATGATACACAACTGTAGGCATACTGAATGTCCTGTATTCAAACCTTTAGTTTAGTTAGAGTACAGTAAACTGTACAATAACAACCTTTAGTAGGTGTTTAATTGTTGTACTACTCTACTTATGTACTAATAAATTATAAATATAAGTAGCATTTAATTCTACCATGACTCATCTATTTTTAACAATGTTGTTATATAAATATAAATTAATAAATATATAGTATTTTTGAGGTTATTATCATCACTGGTATATTATTCATTGAAAGTAGAAATGTAAAACTAAAGTAAGTTGGGATGAAGTAGATTTTTTGCCTGAAACAGCAAAAACAAAACATGTTCTACTCATTAAATTATTATATCATTACTGGTACACGTTATTATTCATCTGAAAAGATAAATATAGCCTAATAGTTCACTAAATTTTGTGGCTCAGACTTAAAAGTAGTGAATGAACCACCTGATTCAACAATACATGAAACGAGAAATGCAATTAGCACAACTAAATCAAAGTAGTGAAGTAAAAAGTTTAATGTTTCCCTCTGAAAATTAGTCTTAAAGTATAAAGACATTAAAAACTAGAGGATTTGATCAGTCCCGTTATTTCTCACGCTCATTCGTCTTTCGGCTTCCGGATGTTGCTCCTTTCACTCGGCTTTTATTTTGTAAGAAAACCGGATGTTGTTCTCTGCGGTTGCCGGACTCCGACGACAACAGGTGAGCGAGAGTTCAGCGTCAGTAACGAGTGTGGGATCACTTCAGCACAAGGTAAATATCAAATCACATTTGTCGGTAATTCTCTGATTTTTATATCGTAATACAGGACAGTAGACTTACCTCACTGTGACAGGCGCCGAGTGTTTTCATCTGGCTCATCGTCCGTTTGCTAACGATCCAGAATTAGCAGGTTTAACATCCTCAGACTGTTCAAGTTCAGCTTTAAGTATCGTCTTCACTCACTTCCGCCAACAACTCGTCTCATTCCCAGTAAACTGAAGCTGCTGGTGTGTTAGTTTAACACTGATGTGAACTGGAAGATGCTGTTTTATGGAGACATTTGGGAGACAGGTGCTTCAGGGTTCAGGCTGTGTTGTGTCCAGCTGCTGCTCAGGAGCTGCTCGGTACATCTTACACAGACAAGGTTGACTTGACTTAAATGTGTACTTGAAATATGGAACAAGCATTTCAAAGCATGTATGTCTCTAAATCGGTCTTATGAGTGTCATTTCATCCCATTCTGTCACCTTTAATATGTGTGTGAAGGTGTTAAATGGATGAAGAGCTGTCACTTAACTCAGATTGAAACAGAGACATGAACTCTGAATCTGTAAAATGATGTTTAGTCTATTTCAATTTGTTTATTTCAGGTCTCCGGGGATCAGGAATCTGAGCTTCCTGTGATGTTTCCGTCTCCTGCTGCTGCCCTTCGTGTTCTCAGTGGAGGTTCACATGTGAAGACCTAAAGCAAATTGTAAGTAACACTATAAAGTTTAATATTACCATCAGTCTCATGCATGTAGACCTACGTTGTTTAGTCATAGGTTGATAAGATGCTAACTTGAAATAAAGTTTCTTCATCGAGCCTCTTATCTCACAATTTGGTGTCACAAGGTTTGTCATGAGTCACTGTTTGTGAATCTTTCATAGCTTTTTTGCTGTATAATCCACACTTAACTTTGAAATGACTGTTTCTGTTGCATCATTCTGTTGGTTCCTCTTTGACATACTTATAATAACTTCATTATAATCAAGTTTCCTTTAATTAAATTGCTTTAATTGTTTTGCTAACATTTCTTCCTGCCAGTCGAATTCCTTTGATGCCATGTTGTGAAAACAACAAGCATAAAACCTGAGAGTGAAAGCTAAACAAGTAAAATGAGCTGATGTAAACCTTCATATTATAGAACGCGTCAGGGAAATAAAAAAGTGTGCACATCTTAAATCTGCTGACACTTTGTCATAGGATATATATAGATAATTGAGCTACTGTGTGTCACCAGTCAAACCCAGAAATGACAGAACAGCTTCTATATTTAGCTTTCTCCACCTTACTAACTCTTCATTACTTGAATCACCCACCCATTCAGTGACTCTGAAACACGTGAATTAAAACTCTCCTTCCTAAAAAACAGTTTGATGATGCATGTGTTAAGCAAGATTTTTATAAATGCCTTAATCGACAGTTGAGAGAAGACAGGAAACGAAAGTAGAGAGAGAGAAAAGTGGGGAACAACAATTACCAACGGACCCTGGATGGTCTTCAAACAGGGACTCTAATCCCCGGGTGACTAGAGTGCCGTAAATGAGTGAAGGATTTGAAAAAGCTAGGCAGCACTGGTATTTATATTTGCCTCAGACTAAGTTTGCCATTTCTGTTATAATATTTCTCATCACATTTACTGTGAAACCAATATCGATATCTGTAACTTCATAGCAGTAACAACAGCTTCAGATGTTTGCTCAACCTTGGCAGCAGCATAACGAATGCTTTCTGTGAGTGAAGCATTTACCTTCTTGGAATGGGAGGTTTTGACGCTAGAGAGATGCCTTAAGTGTGACATCATGTTTCAAATCCAAGTCCTCCTGCAGCACACCTTAAGTTATCATCACATCAACATAAGTCAGCTGGTGAAAGAATCCAGTCGTGCAGCATTCCTTCCTGACATGAACTGGACTAACCACTGTCTTCCTGCCATCCTCATTCCAAACTCATTGAGTGTATATAATCTGAATTCCTGCACAGTCTCAACCTTGTTTCATGCCAACACCATATTTTAAATATACCCAACGTTCACTGGCAAACATTAAAATAGTAATTTTACTGTTTTTGTACTTGTGTCATCGTTATGTAATGTATGAACAACAACCAGTGCCACATACAACTGCATATAAAGGTTTATTTGCAATGACTCCTCCTACATGGGACTTTAAAATTTAAAATAGAACGTTTAAAGCCCAGAGGAAAATCACTGAGGTAAAAATGACAGAGTCCTGCCTGTTCTGTTGGTTTTCAATCTCCACCCTGTTATTTTTTGGATTTGCTGTAACCTCGTGTGTCCACACATTATCAAACAACAGCTCTTCTGTGTTGAAGGAAAGTTTACTTGAAGACTTGGAGAGATGACAACCTGACCTTGTGGTGTTGATCTCAAACACACAAAAATACTGTCCCAGCTTTACTTAAACTATCTTTCCACATGTTAAATGTTAAAGTGTTGATGGCTACGCTGGGGGCACAGCCCTAGAGATGGTAATTTCTCAGCAATGGGATGGATTGCTGTGCATTTTTCCATTTATTTATACAGACATTCACAGTGTCCAGAGACACAAGTGTACTGACTAACGATCCCTTTTTCCTCAAGCTCCACCAGCAGACCGTGATATTCGTCACTGATATTCAAGATGCTCAGAGGTGGAATCAGAATGTCACTAATCCCAGTGTCTCTAGTTAACAGCTTATATATGATATAGGCCAGTAACCTGTGACTGTTTTTACAGCACAACCATGAGGTTGTTGTTTGTTTTGTTGTTGTTTTTTGTGTGAGTTAATAATATGAGTTAATATCTACAGATCTATTTGTATAAATGTTTTATTTCTATCTAAACAATATCTAAAGTAGCTACGAATGTCTTGTTGTTTTCCATTAGAAAGTCCAGACCACCTCTTGGCAATTGGAAGAGGATGGGACGTCCCTCTGTGCTTTTGTTTCCTGTGAGAGGAAAACTTCAGCCATTTGGATGCTGTGTCTTTATTGGGCCGTTTAGTGGTTCGTGAAGGTGTTTTCTCATTGGTCATTTAGCTCTCTCTGAAGAATCATCAGCCAGTCAACTTCTGCCTGGGTGAGTGCCACTTCCCCTTCACACCAGCTGCTGCAGTCAATCAGCTTATTCAGCAGTGTGTGTGTGTCCTCGATCCCCTCTCCACACACACACACCCCCTCCCCCTTTTCCTCTACAAAACAGCCAGCCCACCCTCCTTTCCACTCCCATCCCCCTCTGTACCTCACACACTCATATACCGTCTCTTCTCTCTCTCTCTCTCACACACACACACACACACACCCACTCCTGCCGCATGTAGCTCAGCAGCAACTGTGGTTGTTGGAGAAAGTTACACCAGTGCATGTGTTTGTGTTTTCCATGCAGCAGCGTCTCCACTGCAGCAGATTTCTACTTCAGCTGGGGACAGAGCACAGGGTGGAGAGAGAGGAGAGTTCGAGCTTCACTGCAGCTGAATCACTGAGGTAATTATAACCTTATCTCCTGTAAATGTTTTTGAATGATACTCTGTCATTTTTGTACATGTTGTAATTAGAAGATGCCTGGAGTTATGACACACTTGTTTTGGATGTAAAGACACTTTTCTTGCGTCAGATGTGTCTTAGAGTAATGTTTTTCTGTGTGTTTGTGCTCTAACTGTTATAATGTAGTGGTTAGAGCTGCAGATCAGTACCAGGGTTTTTTCCTCATCCCTACAAAACTAGGACTAGGACTATGTTCTGTAGAGATTTTACAAGCTTTTTGGTTGAAAAGATAAGTTCTCAAGTGTCTCAACTGGCTAAACATAAAGGTCTGTCAAGAACTAAAACTGGCAAAGCTCTGATTTAGATAAATATTTCATTGATAGCTTTTGGTACAGTTTTTTATGGTTGTTGTGAACCTATTTCTTTCTGTTTTAAATCACAGCTCTTAGCTCACCAGATGCTGCTGAAACCTTAAACCTTTTTTTGGGGAGAAAAGAAAAATCTGTAACAGAAGATTACATGAAAAAGAAAAACAAAAATTCAACAGTGATGTACAGTTGGTGGATATGTGAAAAATACAAAGCAACTCTATTGCATTGTAGGTTTGAAAATAGTAACAAATGTTTATCTCATTTGCTAAATAAAAACAAAATATAAAATATAGATTTATGTGGGGAATTAAGGGTTTTTGTTTTACAACTGCAGTTAAAAGTATTGTAGTCTGTTACAGCAGTTGCCTTAATGGAAAATATCAGAAACATTTCTCCATTTGACCCAGTTGACTTTCACTTATCAGTGCCAGTAAGGCCTGTGCATACAGTGGTGAAAAAAACTATGTGAACCTTTTGAAAATTTGTAGTTTTCTGCATTAATTTGTTATAAAAGGTGATCTGGTGACTGGTCGCCCACTTCTTTGCACAGTAGCCACAGTCCCAAAGTGTCTTGTCTAATTGTAAAATGGTGAGTTTCTAAAGTCTGCGACATCACTTTGTGAACCTCTCCAGCTTTATGTAAATGGCATGGCTCACATGAGCGTATTCTTCTTCTGCTGAGAAAACTCAAAGTGTTAGTGGTTTTTGTCAAAGTAACTTTAGTCCACACCTCCAAAGTAACTTTCTTAACAAGACTCCAGGTATTGATTGAATGGAACTACCAGCACTTCTAGTCTACTAATACCTGACTTCCCTATTATCTTCTTGATTGCATGGCTTTTGATGAAAGTATTTTTTTCCTGTGCATAAGAAACAATTAACTGCATATTTTTGATGACTTAATTCACTTTGTGCACGAGAAATGTAAAGGTACGTGTTTGTCATGTGCAGTAATATAAATTCTTAGTGAGTCACTGTTTAGAAAGATTTATTTTATACATTTTAGTAATGAATGGTGCAACATGTTATCAGATGGTTGTACAGAATCAGACTGTTAGTGCATGAGTGAATGCTCACACAGACATTATAATTAAATAAGTCACAGAATGATGTTAAGCTGAACCATTTAAAGGCTAATTGTCACAGCGGTGGTAGCATTAGTTGCTCTGTAAGCAGCTTTCCAGACTCCTGGTGAGTCAAACATAGCGTCCCAGCTCGGAGGCGCCATGACAATACATTTCCCCCCGTTCGTGTTGCTGTGCATCAAACAAAGCCGTAACATCTGCAGCCGTGCTGCGGTGTGCTGTTTGATGCCGTGATAAAGGTCAAGTGAATATGGGTAACTTTGGTGGTTATCTATCTTATCGGTTATATCATAATTTAGTTTCTTCCTTTGGGTCCAGATTGAAAAAATAAAAAATGACTCACGCATCTGTGCACACGGATTAATGGGGGGATTTAGGACTTGATTCCTTACTAGATACTGAAGAAGGCACAGATCCCTTTTCTTATGAAAAAACATTGTAAGTGTTTTGACACATTGTAAATGTGTCAACACAGTGTCTAAGCAGTGTTTTTCTTTAACAGGGATCTTCATTATGGAGGTGCCACAGAGGCCTCAACCAGCCTCCTTCACACTGGTACTCCCTAAACCAGCCTCATCAGCTCCTCTTGGAGCTGTACAGAAGATCTTCAAGAGAGATCCAGTGAAAGAAAACAACAAACAAACAACAAGTGATCAATTTGGAGAAGAGATGTTTGGTACAGAAGAGGAGACGGATGTGTCTGTGCATGGTGAAGCTTCTACTGTGAACTCAAAACTTTCCCCACAGGATAGTTTCTCAGAGGACACCTTAATGTCAGAGGAGAGATTAGCACAGGAGGCCGAAGAGGCCAAAAGGAAATCTGAAGAGGATGAAGCAGCCGCTAAAGAGAGAGCTGCCCAGAGACAAGTGTTGGCCATAGAGGAGCTGGTGCAGTCTGAGAGGAATTACCTTGAACTGCTTAAAGTTAGTACTGGAAGAATCAGGAGCAGCCTGGAGACACTACAGGTAAGGATGCAAAACTCAAAAGTCAAGACATTTAAGACGTCACAGTTATCTGTTAGAAATTAAAAAGGCTTTTTAGGGAAAATTTAAGGCTCAGAAAATAAATTAGATTAGATTAATCATTTATGGAAAAAGTTAGTTGCAGCCCTACTCATGTCAACCTCAGCTCATTGCCCTTGTTACTCCAAATTGCCCGAGGCCAACAACAACAGCAGTGTACTTATATAGATTGTACTACAGCAGTGTGCAAATACATAGAATTGTATGTTTAGAAAAGAAGGAGAGGGGCTCAAGTCCTGTTGACACAAAAACAAGTTCAGATTCATGTCACCAAAAGAAAAAGAACCTCAAGTAACATTAAAGCCTGTTTTTTTTTGGTCTTTATTTAAGGGTTGTGATTATTTCACAGCTCTTTTGATTGTGCATTTAAACTGAAACATATCACGCTACACTGCAGCATCCACTGGCACTGTTCGCTGAGACTCCTTGATGGTTTATTATCATCAGCCTTTCATTTCATCTCAGGTGTTGCTTATTAAATAATCATTTATTATCACTGGGGTAATGAAATGAGGCCTCATAAAACATAATGACATCAGACTATGAGCTGCAAGAACAAGCATGAAAATAATATCACACAGAGGAAACTGCAGGTGAGGGACTTCTAAATTATGACCTGTTTAGTCTGTCCTATGTGCCATTTGTTCAAAATTATGAAATGAGAGACCAGGGGAAAAATTAATTATAGAGGTGGGCAAAGGAGTAAGATGAACATGGAAAAATACTGCAGAAGCAGCAGAGTGAAGAGTGGCTGCACAGAGAAATGGAATATATTCAGATGAATGAAGCTATTGTGGGACAGAAAAGCTGGCAATGTGCAGATTGTTCAGTCTTCCACCAGTTAGCCCACTATTCTCTCATGAATAGTGGGCTAAAATGGAGCTAAACAAAAAGGTTCTTTATCAGCTGTGCATTTGCATTTTACCAAAGTGAACAGATGCCAAAATGATTCATATAAAACAATGTAGTACATGTTAAAAGTTACATATTTAAATAAAAGTGCATTCTGTAATAAATCAAATCAACCTGTCTGTGTGCTCACCCCAGCCTCCTCTGGCCAACCTGGACAGTATGTTTCTCTATATTGAGGATGTGATTAAGGTGTCGAGTCGACTCCTCACCTTATTGGACCAGAAGCAGATGAAGCCTGGAGACCCTCTCTTCCTGGAGACTCTCTGTAAGGAAAATCATTTTACATTCACCTCTCTTCCACACAACTGTAATCTTATTGACTGAGATGGTCTCTGAGACATGACAGACATGACAACAGGCAATGACACACAGGAAGTGGTGAGACACTTCGATCACACTTGTTGACAGGAAGTAAATAAAAACGTTCACACGTCTTGCCTGCTGTGATTTCACATTCATGGGAGAAAGTAAATGGGGTAGTGTGCAGTCTCAGGAAGGTTTCCAGAGGTGCTAGCAGAGTTTATTCTTAAGGGAACATTTTACATTTGCATGTGCTAAAAACAAAAGTGTGAGATGGGACAGTTCTTGAGAATCTCTCCATCCTTTTGTCTATTGTTTCATTTTACAGATGTGTCTAAGTCTGTTTTACATGTGTTGAAATACCGAACGTTAAAGAGGTCAAATTATGGGTCAGTTATCTCATTCACCTCTCACTGAACCTCTTTAAATAAATAGGTGTGACCACATTCTTTCTATGAATCAAGCAGACCAGACTCCCAAAGATTCTTTATGCTCTTTTGAAAGGAAATGCACCCACTGTTCTGCCTCTGAAGACTGTGTAGACATTTCGTACTCTGCTATTACTATGAATTAATAGATGGATGTGAACATATATTTGTATAAGAAAAAAAAAGCACTGATAGATAAACATATGTAATAAATGGATGATGATTATAGATGCTGGAACCACAAATATTATAGGAACATTTGTCAAATATTAAAGAAAATATAAAGAAAGCTACAGTTCTCCTGTTTCTCCTGTTTAATACACAACTCTGGTACAAATAAAAACTTCGGGTGATGGTTAAAGTGAAGTAGAGAGATGTTTATTGTTGCAGGTTGACGTGACTGTTCCCTTGACAACATTCGTTTTCCAGCATGAGGGCTGTTGATTCAATTTCCATGACAGCCATGACACCACTTAACTAGACGACAATAGAGGATTGTCGTTTGTTTTTTTTAAATGCACTATTGTGTTGCTTATTTGTCGTTTTTTAATTAATGTATGGTTCAGGTTATTTGATATGACTATAGTTACTACTTGTCAGCTTTTTGAATCATGCCTTTTTTCCCACCCTGACAGGTAATTCATTCCTCAGCCTGTCTTCAGACATCGAGGCGGCCTATAAGGAATACCTAGCCAACTACAATAATGTTACAGTGGTGGAGAACAGCTACAAACAGAAAGAGGTGCTCTGGAATGAGATTGTCAAAGTCATCAAGGACTCGGCGTAAGTTTATATGATTTTTCTTCACACATCAAGACATAAATATCAAAACCTGTTTGACACTGTCTGACTGCTCACGGTTTCTCTCATCTCTCCAGGCCTAAAGTAAATGCTACCTCTCTTACTTTCTTCCTGGTGATGCCTGTGCAGCGAATTGCCCGCTACCCTCTCCTGCTGCAAACCATCCAGAAACACACTGAGCGAACTCACCCAGCTTATGCGCTCCTAGAGGAGACCGCTCACACCTCCATTGCTTTAAACTGTCACATCAATGAGTACAAACGCTTCAGAGAAGTTGGTGAGACAAGTTTGCCATGATGACCAATATTATGATATTTCCATTTCTTATATGTTGCTTTGTGATATGTAGCACACACACCAGATAGAGGGAGGCAGCAGTGATACTCTGGAACTATGTGGCTATAAAAGCACCCACTCCTCAGAGTCAGTGGGAGTACATAGGAGGACCGGTGCTGTACTCCAGATTAACGACCTCTCACGTTTTAATTGCAGCTGACAAATACAAGAAGACAGAAACTCTAACCATCAAGGACAAGATCAACCGCCTCAACACCCACAGCATCGCAAAGAAGACGTTGAGGCTCAGCCAGCAAATCAAACATGAGACTGGAATGGCACCTAAGGTAGGATGGGACTTTACTTGACCTAGATTAAATATCAACCTACATGGGGGAGTGATGTGTAGGCTCCAGGATCCCGTAACTAATTCTCATCAGTATTTCACACTGTTCCAGTTTGGGCATTAGAGAGAAGACTTTTCTAGCCCATAAGAAGCAGAGATGGAAGATGTTAGTTTCATGATAAAGTGTACCTTCTCTGAGCTATAAATTATGTTCTAGTAGCCACTGTTTCTCTAGCTGAAAGCAGTAGTTAATAACTAACCTCAGGTGTGGTTACCTGCTAACAAAACATATGATATGAAAGTCCATGTTTGCCCCTGTGTGCCTGTTGTTAGGAGGTGAGGCTCAGAACAAGAACAGGTCGTAGCTATATATCTGGACAAAAGACACTTAACCAGCATTTACAAGGAAACTACTGTTTTCATTTTAGTTAATGAAGTCATAGATTCTTAAACACAATAGAACAACATCCTCCATTTGCTGATCTGACGGATCGAGCAGATAGACAAAGTTTTCATCCTGCATGTGAAGCTGGTTTACTTCTCAGTTATTTGCAGTATATTTGAGGCATTAGGCATACACTATCTGAATGTTTTAATACATCCGGTCAATATGCATTGTTTCTGTGTCCAGTGACTTGGGAAACCAATAAAATAATAGCTGAAAATGAAAAGAATACATTTTTTTTATGGTTTTATCTTTGCAACCTGCTGATTTTTATGTTTACACTTGAAAGAAGAGATGCCACCATTTTATAACGTGTCCCTGTTTGTTCTGTTGCAGCTGGTTGATGAGGAATTTGATGCCCTTGAAGGTTTCTTTTATGTTCTGGAGCATGGGATCCTGGAGCTTCTTGAGAATGTGGAGACATTCCTGCATCACCTAGAGGTAAGCTACAAATGTCCTGCGACATGGTGCCAAATAGATACTTACAGCGACGGGCTTCCTGTGTCTTTAAACCACATTTTAGCTGCATTGTAATGGAATTGGAAAACGTGAACATATCATCTTATCATTTTTCTTTGTCTTGTTTTCCAACCTGACCTTCTGAAACATGCTGCTCAAACAAAGCTCAATGTAACTTTAATCATTAACGTGCTGACAACTGCACTTAAATTAGAATAATGTTGTAAATGTTGCCTTTCCTCCAGTTTACATGGGGGAGTTTCTCAGGAGAAACAATGTGAGTATACACAATAAAAGATCACCAAAATGACCGTCTTTCCCCCTGACACACACCCTGCCTGTGACACTAGGTTCAGCACAGTTCCCCCCACACAGAAATGGTACCTTTTACAACAGGGAGGCGTCGTATTGGTGTCGTTAACTGACCTTGAATGTACAGTGGACAAGGGATTTTAACTCAGCTCAGTTAAACTGGAATATTATACTTATTCTTGAACATATTGTCATACAACGTGTTCATGAGTCACTCAGTGTGAACTTAAATACACTATATTAACACAGTTTCCGTTCTTAAATTATCTCTCTGGAAACAGTATTTTCCTTTATATGTTCACAGTCACAAAGCATCAGTGCTGTATCCCCTTTTACACATATTTATTTTCCAAAATGAGTCCATGCAAGTTATCCTCTCTAGCTTTCTTTGTTTCTTAGCATCCCTAATATGCACATGGTAACCGGTTTGCTAAAAACTAAACTAAGAAGGTCAAACCTAGCTTAATATAGGTCAGATACTTCAGCAGGGTTTTGTCTGACCTGTTCTTCTTTGTTCCTGTACAGGTGTTCCTGGCCTGTAAAACAGAGGAGTTTGACTTCGACATGGATGGAGAGAAGGCACCTATTTGCTACAAGGAGATCACCACTGCTCTGAGACAGTGGATCCTTCCTACGTTTGTGAGTTCACTGGACATTCTCATCCAGATATCGGTGGTGGAAGAACTAGTCAAACAGAATGTAGCTGAAATCAGAGAATATACACTTGTTTGTTGTTGGTTGTAATACTGCCTCTAATCAATCCATCTTCCTTTGCATTAGGAAAAGAGGATGCGGACGTTGATCCACAAGCCGCTATGTGCACTCCGTGACCTCCTGGTGGGCCCAAGAAACCTGATTAGAAAGAGGCTGGACAAGCTGCTGGACTATGAATTGATAGAAGCCAAATCCAATCTGAGCTACGACGAACAGGCTGTTGCCAATACGTACAAGTAGGCGCAGAGATTTGTTTTTATTACAGGCCTTCTCTCATTATAAGTGGAGCTGTGTCA
Source organism: Anabas testudineus (assembly GCF_900324465.2). NCBI lineage: Eukaryota > Metazoa > Chordata > Actinopteri > Anabantiformes > Anabantidae > Anabas > Anabas testudineus. The sequence continues at coordinate 21,413,546 of NC_046619.1, forward strand.
TAATGTAATGAACTGTTTAATGATTTACAAATGGAACGACTTTTATCCAGTTTCATGGTTTTAAACTATCACAAAATAATATAGAAATTGATTAATTCATTATTGCAGATTATAATTGTAAATGTGTCGACTGAAGCCAGAGCTGATTGAACCCAACCATCCTTATCACTACACTGCACAAACAGCACTCTGCCTCAGTCCAGTCAAAACAGCCTTTAATTATTACTGCCCCCTCTTATGAATCATCACACATTGATTTTTTTCATTAAAATTGAATTTGCGTTTGCAGAGAACATCTAGAAAAAGGCTGAAAATAATTTAATTCAATATTTAACTTGTTTTTTTGTACTAGCTCAACTTTACTTTGAAACATCTCTTCTTCTGTTTCTTCTTCTCTTCTCAGGACAATCAACACGCTGCTCCTTAACGAGCTCCCTCAGTTCAATGGTTTGGCTCTGCAGATGATCTGGAGCATGCTGGGAACATTTAGCTGTCTGCACAGAGATCTTGCCTCAGACATGGAACAGCTGTTCCAAAGCTTTGCACAACAGGTACATTATCTTTTAGTGAGTGTGAGGTGAGGTGGAGAAGTAGATTACCATTACATGAGAATAGTTCTCTTCAAGTACACGAATCAATCAATTATTAAACATTCATGCTTTAAAAACTTTTATGTGGTTTATGTTTTTCTACTTTCCCATCTCTCTCCTCTTCAGCTGCCTCAAAGCTCTTTAGACTCCGGTGCCTTCTGGGAGTGGGCAGAGTCGACAGTGTTAGAAGAAGCGAGCAGGCTGGAGACTTTGTGTCGAAGTGTGGAGGACACTCTCAATGCCCCTTTCATCCAGGTTGGAGTTAAAATAGAACTGTTGTGTTATGTTGTGTTTTTCTAGAATGATTAATTAACTAAATAAGCTCATAAGAAACAGGAATACATTTATAATTCATAAGTCCAGGAGAGTCCAAATATCATAAGAGACTAAAACAACAGTGCTGACACCTGATCTCATGGTCACACAGGTGCAACAGGAACAACAAGAAATTTGAACGGTTTAATTCAACACAGAACAAGACGTTTACACAACATCACAACTTCCACAGCAGACGACAGACGACAGCTCTGTGCTACGTGACAGTAGCCTAAATATTCTGCAGTGTGGGATGTTAAACACAGCTGACATAACTTTATTTATATATACTGTATAATATTTGTAACGTCTGTATGTAAACTGATAAAACAGAGGGTCTTCTAAATATTAATAATGATACTTAATTAATCTCCTGGGAGATTAAGCTGCATTTAAGCTACCAAGAGTTCGGGGTTTAGTGTTTAGAAAATAGACATTTAAACATCATCACCAGCAATCAGGTAACTGGGAATTCTACCATCAACCCTGGGTTTCATAGACAACTGCCCTAACAACTGAGACTTGTATATTCATTTTGTGTTTGTCCACAATAACCCTCCTTCATCTCCATTTAGCCATAATAGCATAGATGGTAACATTGACCCCTTAGGCTAGGATTAGCCAAGACATTTGTGGTCCCTATAGAATCCAGTGATAGATCATTACACCATTAATAGTTCCTGGAAAGATGATGAATGATGAAAACTAATTTCCTTTAGATCTGTTAATAAGCATTATATTCAGTACGTCACCGAGCGTTTTTGCTGCTCTTTGTTTTTACTGTTGAGCTACTCAAACGTCCTGAACCAGGCCACTTCTATTAAACCTGACAGCTAAGATGCATAATACTGAAAGATGAGGTTTTTCAGCCATGTCATGTATTGTTTGAGCTTCTAATTTAACCTTTGATTAGATTTGAACATGTTCCTGAGGTGATGATTTGCCAATTATATAAATTGTTCACTACTGTACAACAGAACTGAAGCTTCAGTTGGTGTCTTAAATAGAAATAGAAAATGTTTTATTTTCACCACGTTTAATTCTCTTTTCTTTTGCCTTGTGTGTTTTTTCAGCCTCTCAGCCCATCCTCTCAGCGCCGACTAAAGCAGTTAACAGATAAGCATGGCTCTGAAAAGATCTATCAGGTGATAGGGGCGGTTGTAGGCAGCCGAGACCTGGACCTGAACTTGAGCAAAGGGGAGCTAGTTGCCATCATCAGCGAGGCTGACAGCCGTGGAGACAAAAGGAGGTGGCTGGTTGATGCAGGAGGTATAAAACAACCCCTTACCATGAAAACAGATATGATGGTGATGAGTAAGTTGCACTCTTACCAACAGTCGTGTTGATTCCTGCATAAATAACAGGGATGACAGCATGATGCAGCTTTGTTAAATGCAGCTCACTGGTGCCATCTCCTGGTTTGCTGCTGTTATTGCCATGAACCAGCTGTCACATAATGACTGATAGATCAGTGTTTGTGATGTAGAGGAAACTCTTCTGAAAATGGAACAGATTTTTGAAAATAACCCACTTGACGTCAACAGTTATTTAATATTTTAGAGAAAATATTTAGAACATTTCTCACCCAGTGTTTTAAACGTGCTCTATGTATATTACAGTTGTATTTTTACACCCTCTCTATGAACACTTTGTATCTTAACATATCTATATTGCACCTAGGCAGAAGAGGCTACGTGTCATCCTCAAAGCTGATTCGCTATCATCAGGCATCAGCTGACCCGCCGCCCTCGCCACACCCGACCGTGCACGAGAGTGTGATAGGAATCAGAAGACACTCCTACGCCCCAGAAAGCCGCCCCCTAACAACAATGAACCAGCCTTTCTTCCAGGTGATTGACAGTCTTCACCACATGTCCTGTTCCTCTGAACAAAAAGTAGAAATTCTATCATGGTCGGTGGCTCCAGTAAATATTCAGAGCCCTTCATGTTTTATCCATTTAAAATAGATCTGTAAGGCACATGTTTCCCTTTAGTGTGTAGATAATCTGATTACATGTTGGAGCAGTTGGCTGCATTAATGTGCACATTGTTGGAGTAGATTGAATCTTGAAGCAGAACCATATTTATTATTGTAAAAGCACCACCCAAATATAGTTTAAACAAGATATCTTGACGTCCCGATGCACCAACCAGTCTCATTAGTATTGCTAGGCAGCTCAAGTGCCACTTGTTTATACAGAGATACACTCTGTAAACCTGAAGGACCATATGACTAACTGTGACAAAAAGTGAATCCTTGTATATCCAGCCGTGGACAAGTGCATTCATGTGTGCAGGAATATCTGTAAGAGGGCATCCTGGAGTGTGTGTGCCTGTGTTATTAATGGAAAGGTCCATAATTAGCTGTTTAACCTTGTAAGTAGGTTACTCTTTGAAGTGCTCGGAGTTAATTTATGCGATGCAGCTCTCCAGGCTGAAATGGAGAATGTGAGCATGTTGTGAGACTGATTGACATTTGCAGCACAGTGTGAGAGAGAAGTTACTTTGCTCTTCAATTTGTGGATATGCACATGAGGAGTTGGGGGATGGGGAGGGAAGGCTAGCTGATGAGAAAGCTAGGTTGTGTTAGGTATCAGGTAGTATGTGAATGTATGTGTTTGTACTGTATAGATGTGTGATATGTGTCCACACTGCCTGTTAGTGACTGATTGCTGCAGTGACCTTATACAGGCAGTTTTCACACCCCCTCCTCCAACATCCATCCCTCTCAACCCTGAGTCTGCTCATAAACAAACAAACACACCCTGCATGCTGCAGAAAATAAGAGCATTTTAAAAAAGATTAGTTAGTGGTTAAGGAAATAGAAATGAGTTTAAAAACAAATAAAGACATTAATATTAATTAGATTATTTTTGACATCCACATGTGACAGAACTAAAAATGGTGTTGAGCTTTGTTATAGAGGGTTTTTTGAGATGATCTGTTCACAACAGATCAGGTTTATCAACCATGTTTGTTAATGCGACCCCTCCCCCCCATCCTATTTTTATATCAGGAATGTGCAGAGAGTTTCTCAGGGACAGTGTTTATTTATTTTAAGAAACAATATTTTACATGTGGTTATTTAAAAGATATGTGGATATACATACATATACATATTTGTATGTTTCCACTCTGGACATATCACGCACACAGGGTTATTTGATGTTGTGTGTGGGGCACATTTGATGAATCTGGGGCTTGGACTCCAGTGCCGCCCTCTTCTGCACATGCCTGTCTAATTCAGTAGATAATGATAAATAATGTCATACTTTACCCCTTGGAGAAATTGTGGTTGGACAGGTTCAGACAGTACATATCAGCGTCTTGTCCAAGGACGAGACGACTGCTCCACCAACTGAGCCACTGCCGCCTCCTTTACACATCATTTTCATGGCCCCATACCAACACAAAGAGGCGCTTAGCGCCTGTTCAGCTCTTTAATTGCCATCAGATATTTTGCCTCGGAAGATATCCGCTCTGCTTCAGCAACATGAATCACTTGTCAGCTGATAGCCAGGGTCTCTTTTATTTTTTAAATTTTCTCTCCCCTGTCTCTTTTAGGCAAAATGCTTATTAAATGCTAATTGGTGGAGAGCGTCAGGGCAGAGCTAATGTCGTAGCTGAGAGGTGAGCTGAGGTGAAGGGTTTGTTAATGACATCTTGCAGCCAGTTAAACTCTGCGATTAGCACTGCTGGGGCACTCTGTCATAGCAACGCGAAGCTCATTAGGAAGCTTTCGTTCTGTGTGTGTGTGTGTATATGTATCAGTGTGAGGTGATGAGATGAGGTTTGTCAAGACATAACTAGTGGGCTTAACCTTTTCAGAGAATATTACAATGATCTATGGTTGTGTGTGCGTGCCCACATTAGTACCTGGGTGTATTCCCTCTTGCTTGAACATTTCTTGAGGCTGTGTCGTGAATGTTGTGCAACATTAGTGTTTAACTGTAACTTAAACCATTATTTACTGAATGCTTGGGGCAACACCTGTGTATTCACCGTACAGTCTTCACTTTCTTTTAGTGACAACAACACGACATAAGCTGCACAACATCAGTTCACAAGGAAATACTTCTGAAACATTTGAGGTCTTTTTCCTTGTTTACCATTAAAAAACATCCATATTCACATACATATTATCAAAGTAACAGTCCCTGGCGTTCTTGCTGAGACTGTCTCTTTTTGGGATCTTGCTCCTCCCGTTTGACAGTTTAATGACAATTAAGGTGTTAAAACACATTTGTTGAGAGGATGCAGTGTGCTTACCCAGCCATCCAAACATCTCTCATTGCACATGGAAACACTTCAAGTCAAACTGCTCTACTACAGTTGCACAGCCTATTTTGGAGACACATCAACTACCTGTATGGTGGAAGTAAACCACTGCAGCCTCACGGGGTAGCTGTCAGTAACATAGACTTTGACTTTTCTTTCTAACTAAGCATGCTTTCTTTCAGGTGATGGCAGCCTATAACTTTACAGCAAGAGGAAACCATGAAGTTTCTGTGCGTGCTGGCGAGCCGGTTCGTGTACTGGAGCCTCATGATAAGAGAGGGAACCCTGAATGGAGCCTGGTGCAGGTCAGAGGTGGGCAGAAAGGCTACGTACCCTCTAACTACCTCACAATCATGCCTATGGGAATGGGACCACCTGGAATCAACCAGCTTCACTGCTAGAAAGAAAGGAAGGAAAGAAGAATAGAGGGGGGAAAGAGCAGCGTGTACAGTATCAGCATAGACAATATAATAACTGATTAATATTGTCCTCAGAAAGCTTAAAGCAGTATCTTTTAATTAGGCTGTGTCTGCTTCTCAAAGCTCACGAGACAAAAGCTTGATGTCTTTTTCAAGACACCAGAGCCGTTAAATCATCTTCAGTTATTCAGTGTGTGAGCAATCAGATGTCAAAATGAGGATAATTCCACAACTGGAATCGGTGAATTCATTTTTCTAAAACCACTTCCTGTGCAAGAAAGTGCACAAAACTGCAAGAAAAGCAAGGTTACTGACCTTCACCCTGTCTAATTAAGACCTTTATTTACTCAGTTTGTTTCTGTACTAACAGATAAATTAGAATTGAAATAGTTTTAATTATCAAACGTGTCATTTTCAGACATGCTCACTAGATTGAAGATGGCTTGAGTCTTAACATAAAAGTTAGTACAAGCGTTCACTGCATGTCTCCGTGCTCTAGCTAGATGTACAAAACGACTTGATGGTGCAATAATATAAAACTGTCAGAACAACAGAAGACACTGGAAGATTTGTACTGATGGGATGTTTCAGTGTGGATACTGACTCACTGAACGATCATGATGTTTTAAGTTTTTTTGGCCTTGGCTGCACAGGATCCATGATCTTTACTAAGTGTTAACCTACAGTATGTTGCACTCTGGGAGAAAATGAAGGAAGTAGCAGCTTTTGAGCTGGAACGGATTCAGTCTCTTGCTTAGAGACACGTAGGCAGGGTCTTTGCCTGCAGAGACAGAATTTAACCTTGCATCTCAATGCTAAAGGACAATCCTAAAGTTGCACTGCAAAATGTTTGTGGCCAATGATCCAAAGCACCACAGAGGAGTGCTTCTGAATGTGAGGGTGGGGTCATTTGGCATGAAGGAATTCTACTTTGCTCCCATGAGCCTCAGCAAGAGGACCACACCGGATTGTAAATGACAGACTACATGTTCTTGTTAGCAGCGCCTAACTGCAACACTACAACACACAGAGAGCAAAATGCTTGTGTGCATCAGTTTGATATGAAATTGAGCTGACGGGTGAGCGTGTGTGTGTGTTTCGAGTCTCCTCCTCCTCACCTGCAGGCAGGAACAGCACTGTATCAAGACTGACAGGTACACAGCACTCTCATCATCTCAGACTGTGTAATGTGATGTAAATGTAAAATGTCTCTGGGGCCGAGTAAAGAGCAGGGAGAGAAGGAGGAGATGTAAAGAGAGAAGAGGGAATTCAAACGGGGAAGAAGTAAAAGAATTAGAGGGGAATAAGAAAGAGACACAGGAGGAATAGCTTTGTGTTTCTAAACTAAAATATTGTCTGTAAAAGGATCCACCACAGCATTAGCTCCACCCTTTAAACCCCTTCCTCCTTGACACCACCAGGTTATTTCGGTGTGGCCACAGACGATGGGGACATTTTTGTAGAAAACAAAATAAAATGCTGACTTTCACTGTCTGTCTGGCATTCCTCCAAGTAGACCTTATGTGAGGAAGTTTTTAGAGTAACGTGTGTTCTTGCTGGATTGTGCTGTATCAGCTGCAGTGGATGTGAAGCAGGGAGAGGGAGGCCGGGATTCAGGGCTGCTCAGCTGGAGCTTAGCTGTTCCCATCAGGCTGAATGTCAGGACGGAGCAGAGCAGCAGGAGGGAGAGAGAGAGACGGTGCTTAATACCCAAATACCAAATGTCCTCAAGGTTAGAACGATGAAGGAAAATGAACAAAATCCCCAACCTGAGGACATTTGATCAGCTTTCACCTCGAGTTAGGGTGGAAGGACGTTGGTAAAACCTAGAATGGCATCAATTGACTTTCCTAACATAACATAACAAATGAGTAGTAGCATGACGGTGCTGTTCACTAATCGTTATTCAGGATTTTTTTTTTTGTTTTTCTTGTTTTATTATTCCACTAGAAAATGTGACCAAGCATGTAGATACTGTAAAAACCAAATGCTAAAGGCTTCACCACCACACAGCACCGAAGGGAACTGTTATTCACTGCTCCTGCACCAGAGGGAGCAGGAGACCCAGGTTGGCTGTGTTTTGGGAGTGAGTCTGTGTAGTTCACTGTGGAACTGGAACAAGTGTCTCCGTCTTTACCTTTGTCAGTATTAGTGCTTTTCTGTGAATAGAGCTGAACCTAATCCGGTACATTCTCCTCATATTGTTCATTTTACCTGTGATTGTATTTTATTTTTAAAGACCAAAGTGTGTAAAGTAACATGTTTAACCTGCTTTTACTCTTTGTACATTTTCTGTGGATAATTTATTTTTTGTAACAGTTGTTGTAGCAGCTTTGTTTTTTTAACTTATTTGATGCAGCGGCGTCACATGACCTAAGATGAAGAAGAAACCTGTGTTTCCATAGTTATGATGTTGACACACACACACACACACACACACACACACACACACACACACACACACACACACACACACACACTCACACACACACATACGTTCATAGAGCAGAGGTTCCTCTGTGCAGCAGTCAGTCTGCAAACTGATTGTATGGCTTCAATAAAACTAATCAGAAACCTGCTCAGTGTCATTAGAAGTTTAAATTCCTCAACATTAATGGGTCTATGACCCACCAGACTGTAGGGACTTGTCGTTAGGTGTCGTTCTGGGAATTCAGGACCTTCTGGAAATCAGAAACACTTTCCCATATAATAATGTTTGCTCTTGTTTGTATATTTCTATTGTAAATGACTGAGTGTAATTCATTGTTGCTGTGGAGAAATGTGTTGTGGGCTCTGCTCTGTTCAACATGCATAAAACACTTTAACTGTAGAACTGCACCTGATCTTTACACCACTTTAGGACTCCTGCATATTTTACTTTTCTTATTCTCTTAACCAGTACAAACTAATATTTACTAATGTATCACAGAATGGAAATGTATAGAAAGACGGGATATGATACTGGAACTCTACTGGTTACTGGTAACCAGTAAAAGAATAAACTGGTCCAGAATCCAACATGACTCAAAGGGAACCTCACAAATGTAACATGGTACCTTTACTGTTCAGCAGAAGAACAAAAGGTTTTGATGACTGAGATGGTTCAGTGTTTGTGTACGAGTCCTGAATCTTTAGATACTCAATGAGTTTTCTGAAAAAAGTCATGTTTGGATTTGACAGACAAACAAATAATCAATTCATAAAATGTTAATTTGTATTATAGAGACTAAAAATATAAATATATCTAGTTTACATGGAGACCAGGACAGAATGTTTGAACTGTTTCGGTTGCACAACTTTCCTGGCTGCGTTTCACTGTCGAGCAGGTTTTACTGAAACTAAATTAAAGTAACGTGGATGAAGCTTTGAACCCGTCTTATCTTGGACTGGTGACAATGGTCACAGTGTCAAATCTGGATTCCTCTTTTTAAAAAAACGATTCACATACTTTTCCTTTGTCCTGGTTTGGATCCCACGCTGCAGTGCAGTTCACTCACTGTGGATCTAGTTCTGGAATATTCTTACATCATGAACATGTTTGAAGAGTCAGCTGAGCTCCTCACAAGTTTCCGATTCTGCAGCGGGAACGGACCCGTTCCCCAAACACAGCAGCTGTTACTACATCATCTGCAGCTAATTGAACATGTTTATTTGTTTCCCTCCTGTGCTCGTTTATTGGCTTTGTTCAAATCTGGTCCTAAACACTGGGATTGATTTAGTGATTCGGCATCACAAGTCATTTTTCTCCCCTTCTTATTTTTCAGCACAGCGTATGAGAAAACTGTTCTTAAATTCTCACTCCTTCACTATTTCTGTCAAATAGTTTTATTCGATGTGTCCTTGTAATTATTAGCAGTGTTATTTATTTCTAGTGTTTTTATTTATGATGTTGATAAAGATTCAGGTGAAGAAATGCTAAATGGAGAAAGTGAGACAGAGAACTCCCCGTATTGATTCAGGCTGAAAGAGACAAAAACACAGGACGACAAATATTAATGACACGAAGAGACGAACGAGGACGAGGAAGAAAAAGTAGAAAGCTGTTTGTGGGCTGTTGTCAACTAATGTGAGTGAAATAATCAGTTCTATTACTTAAAATCTTCCTTTGTCTGTTTTGTTGTGCTTTCATTTCACATTTAAAGTGTCTCCTGATGATAACAGTAGTGTTCAGTACAGACTGCAGTATAAAACGTCTCCTAAAGTTGATTAAATGTATTAAAAACCACACGTTCACATCAGCTAACATCTTCTTCCTGCCTTTAGTTTGATCATTATCACCACTGACTCTCAGGCTTTGGTGTGAACCTTGTTTCACGAGTGAGGTGGGTGACTGCACTGCAGGGAGCTGTGTGAGTCTCTATACATTGATTCAATGCTGTGGCCTGAGTTTAATGTAGAGAACAGCGAAGGAAATATTAACATTGTGTATCTCCTGTGTTCCTGGAGTCGGTGATGGCATGTTGAGTTGCTGTGATCATTTACATTCAGCGGTAGTGAGCTTTACACGCTGCTGCACCTTTTAACATGAAACCAGTGGGAATCCTTGATCTCTGTCAAACAGCCACAAAGATTTGCTCCTGAAAAAATCTGTATTCACTGAAGTTCTCTGATTTTTATTCTTTGTCTTATGTATGTGGCTCAGTAGCCAGCTGTATGACGTACGGCCTAAAGCTTCAGTAGGTTGAACCAAAGCTGTATCTCAGGCGGTATCAATCCAAATGCTCGTATTCTAAAATACATTTGGACGTTTTGGTCTAACGAATGTGAAATGTTATAACTTAATGCAGCCTGTTCACCATCCTGCCCACAGCCGCAGCATCATGTCTGCTCAGTGGACTGGATTTAGTCTGATGTGGCTGGAGTTGCCTGTGGAGTCTGTGTGTGTGTGTGTGTGTGTGTGTGTGTGTGTGTGTGTGTGTGTGTGTGTGTGTGTGTGTGTGTGTGTGTGTGTGTGTGTGTGTGTGTGTGTGTGTGTGTCCACAGGGAGCATCAGCGAGCTACAGCGGGCACCGGAGTGTGAACTGTGGAGCTGGTTCGGGGCCTTAAGTGAGCGGCACTTAATGAACGAACGTGGCCTCTGTGTTTGTGTGGAAACACCTGAAGTCATGCTGCATGCATGAGTGTGAACCACAAACATTAGTATGAACTCTTTTACTCATGCGTGTATGTTTGTGTGTGTGTGCATGTCTTTCTATGTTTGTGTGGCAAAATTTAAGTCGAGTACCATCTTAGTGAGGACATAGCATGTGGGGCAAAGGGAAGCATTGAGTCAATGCGTGTCCTCACAGCTGTAAAAGGACCAACACGCATGTGTGCTCATTAATGCTCACGTCAGCAGTTTGATGCAGAATAACTTCTTCAGGCATTTAATCTCTTCTGAACGACTGCATGTGTGAGTGTGTGTGTGTGTGTGTGTGTATTACTAAGTCCTGGTTTCAGTGTGTGTCTGTATCTGTGTACATATCTTTCTAAACTGTAGCGTGACAACACATGGAGACATTTTAGCACGTTGTCCCACATTCAAAGGGCCGTTTCAAGGTTATGACCTAGTTAAGGTTAAGGTTAGAGTTACCATTAGGCTGGAGGGGGGGCTGCTGTTAGGCATGTAGCGGGGGGGAGTTTAGGTTGAGGGAAGTGGCGTCATGTCACAACTAAAACAGCACTGTCCTCCCTTCTACAGTAACTCCCACATGTGAGTGTGTATATGTGTGAGCTGCAGCAGTGTAACAGTGAGCAGATCACATCTATAAATAACTTCAGCTGAGGCTGAGCTAAAAATAGATGCAGCGCTCAGTCTGCAGCCTAGAGGACAACAGAGGAACTGCAGCCAGGGCTGAAACCTCAGGAAACACACACACACACACATTTTTTTGTGCACAGTTGTAAATTCCTCAATCAGGAGATTTTGGCACCTGTTTATGTGCTTAAGCAAAACTGGGATTTGAAAACGAAGCACAACTAATTTCACTTAGTCACTTTATTCTGAAGCGTCACAACAGTCGCACCGGAAAATCCGCTGCAGTATACAGCTGCTGAAACATGACAAATGCACAACGGTGTCACTGAAAATATGTTCAGTCACCATAACAATCATTGCAGTTTTTACACATCAGTACGTCTTTGACTTTACACCGAAAGCAGATTTTTGAGATTCATTCATTTTAATGTATTGAGGTTGTGTTATGCAGCAATACGTCTGTTTTTAACCCTATGTTTGTCACCACTGGGGAAAAAACTGAGAAGATGCACTGGAGGCCGCCTGTGATTTCCTTCTGTTTGTGTGCAGCATGTCTCAACATGTACACATGTACGACAGTATCAGTGTTTGAAATCCTCATTCCAGCAGTATGTTGTTGTACATGTGTTTGTGTTGGGGTGTGGGTGTGTGTTCAAGAACAACCACACTGGTCATGTTGTTAATAGCAGCCTCAGGGTGCAACAGCGATGTGTGTTGCTGATCCTGATTTTCAGCAGAGACAAGAGAGAAAGAGGTGAAAGGTGTGTGTGTGTGTGTGTGTGTGTGTGTGCTTGGAATGACAGCTGATGTCTGAAATTAGGAGCAGTCAGCCCCCCAGAGGAGATGGTGAGCTGCTGGGCTGACCTGGCCCTGCACACAACACAAACACAGACATGCACAATCTTAACGTCCTCACCACATGAAGTATGTGTCACCAGGAGTTAAAGAAGCTTTGTGCAGCATCCTGATGACTGTGTCGCTCATTTTGAAGTGGATCAGTTCACACTTACACTTCAGGTTGTGATAGATTTGGGGAACAGGGGCTTCAGAAACAGTCAAAGGTGACAGAAGGATCCTCCAGCTGTTTCTCAGCATGTGTAATTGGTCTTTTTGGACACACACAGGGCATCGGTTGGTTAAACTATTCAGAGCTGTGACTGTGGTGATCGACAGTCCTGTGAGACTGAGTCTGGATCATTTCCACTGCTCATGTTTCTCAGTCTTTCCTTGTTCCTTTCTTTCAACAAATATTTAAACTTTCCATAGCAGGAAATACACGGTGTAATGCACAACAATCCTAGCTTTGTTTCATCATTGAAGCCATGAGCACAACATGCAGGACTTATCACAGTGATGTTGGTGCAATCAATGGGAACACGGAGCATCACAGATCTGCAGCCAGGCAGGTGGTGTGAGTCTGTGTCCACTTTAGACAGACAGAGGTGTTTACAGCGTTATGCACAATAACAAATGTACGTTTCCAAAAATGAAAGTTCAAAAGGACGTATGACTCATGAAAACAATCAACTGCTGTAATCCAACATCTCCCACACAAACATGCAGTGGAGGTGTGTCTGGTGATTTTGGAGCAGTTTAGTGATTACGTCAAGTTGAACACAGCGTCGTTCAACCTCCAGACGGCTGCAGAAGAAGAAACGTTCCTACAGCGTCAAACAGCTCTGACTTATATTCATTTAAAGATGAATGCACATTAACATACTACACTTTAATTTTGTTTATTTACATTTTAAGTATAATTGATGTGATTTCTGTGCCTTTACTCCAACTGTTCAGTTTGCTCCTGTTGATAAAATCTCCAGACTGACCTCAAAGTGACCTGTGAGAAACGGACAAGATTCCAAGGAATCTGTTTTCAGCACAAAGAGGACGGTCGGCATCTAAAGTTCCCCCCCCGCCTGTGCACAGAGCACTCTTTGTTTGGCATCGAGACAGTTTCTCAGAAACAAAGGTGAATTATTTCATTTCCAGCTCAAAGGTGAGAAACACGTGTTGTTTCCTTATTGTATGTTTGTGTGAGAAGCACCAAGAATCGTGGAAGAGCATCGTCAGCAGTGGATAATAAAGAAAAGGTATAAATGATAATAACATGAGACAGTTGATGAACATTTCTTTAAACAACCCCAGACACACAGCAGAAAACATGATGTGGTTCTATTTACATGTGATCAGAGGCTCTGACACTCTGACACCCATCAGATGATTGTTGTCATGTCCTGACGCCGCAGACATACTCAGACATACTCAGACATACTCAGACATACACACATGCTAAACCGTCGACCCAGGTATCAACACACACATTCTTATGGTTCTCATCTTCCAGCCTGTACTGTCTCTTTTCATGAACCGTCTCACTGTGTGTTACTTTACACACACGCTGGCTTCTCACTGAAACTCAATACAGTGTTCACTGTTGTTATTTGATAGTGAGTTACTCATTTTTCTCTTATTATTGTTGCTTAAAAATCTTTTATGAATTTGATATTGACCTGAATTCAATTGTGAAACTTGACTTAGTTTTGTTTTGTAGTAGAAACACTGAAAAGGTGAAATGTGAGAAGCCTTAATTTAATTCACTGATACATAATATTGATGATGGAGATAAACTTACATTTGATTTAATCTTTTTTATCAGACCCTGTGTTTGCTCCAGATCCAAACATCAGGTGAAAGTTGTTAAATGTCGACAGAGATCACGGTTTTGATCCATTTCTTTCCTTCAGCAGAAAATCACGACGCTTGGTCATGGAGAGATTAGCTTCTGCTGACACATGGGACTGACGCGTCTCGACACTTTCACAGTTTATCAGAGGCGTCAGTGTCGTCTCGTGTCATCCTCCAACCCTCCTCTACCTGTGTGTTTTGATCTGATATTTTTTTTATCTGTATTTTTCTGTAGATCCTGATGTTACACAGGACCCCGACTCTGCTGCCTTTCACTGTTCTTTCGCTTTTATTCCAGATTCAGGCCCCATCAGTGTGTGTACTGTCACTTCTCGTGTTTACAGCCACACGTGTGGTTTCTTACACGTGAACACACTTCTCCTAAGCTGTATAACTTGCCCCAGTCCATCGTGTCCACAGTAACACAGACGGATCGTTTTAAAGGTAGGAATAATAAAGGTAGGTCACCAGACACAAGTGTTGATTGTATTTATGCCATAGGATGTTTTGTTTGTTTTGTGACAGTGACCAACTTTTCACAACCGCCCTAAAACAGTGGCGTCCTTGAAACTAATGATCCATGGATCAGTGTTAGGTAGCTAGTCAACGCTGGTTAATTAGCACTGACCTCTACTTTGACATTGTGAATTTCTTTCTCTCACCTCCCCAGTGGCAGCATTATTGACCCTTCCACACTGAAAATGCGTAAGCGTTCACCGCGGAGGAAAAGTGAGAGAACAGATTCCTAGTTTGCTCTCACATCTTTGTTTTTGTTTTTGTTTTTTCTGTTGATGCAAAATGAACATGTCGCTGCTGTATGTCAGTGCAGTGCAGTTACTGTATGTCACTAAAACATGAATTGTAAATGAAGCCTCAACAAAATGCCCGATGTGTAAAATGCAAAATCAATGAATATGAAACTTCTGAGACCAGCAGTGCTGTTCAGATCCTGACAAACTGTCAGGAGCAGTAGCAGAGGTCTTACCTCACAAGCTCTGATGTTAGAGCTCATCTACTGCCCTCTCATTGTGGATTAGAGTATTGTCTTGTTATTGGATACAACACCAACATCGTGCTACTTCAGCATCTTCCTGTCACAGTCAACATTTGCTCAATCTGAGAAATTTCCTTTTCCAGAAAATACATTAGTTTTTCTGTTGAAAACAATCCCACAGGATTTTTTACCTGTGATGCATGACGTGAAGCTGCAGAGTGAAAACAAGACAGTAACTAGAGGTCAAGCCCTTATTTACTAGAAAGAGCGAAATCCTGCAGTGACCTTGCTCTGTCGGATCCCCTCCAAACTCCACCTCACTGAGGTGAAAAAAAGAGTCTGTTTTAGGAGAAGATGAAGATGGTTGAAAGAAAAGTGAGCGATTGAAAAGAGGGAAAGAGAAGAAGGTGGAGAAGGAGGAAAAAGACCAGCAGTAGGAGCAGGATATAAAGGTGGGAGAGAATGAGGAGGGCAAAAAGGAGAGGAGGAAGAAGATGAGGTAGAGATGAAGAAGAGGGGCTGAGGTCAAAGGAGCTGAAGGAGTGTGTGGAAAGAAGTAACATGAAGCTGAAAGAGGAGAAAATGACAGAGACGAAGAGAAAAAGAGGAGGTGACAGAGGTGACTTTCATCATCAATCACAGTTTAAAGAGCTGGGTGGACACGGGACTCGAGCAGAAGAGAGAAGAAGAGAGGTAAGAGGTTGAAAGGCAAGAAGAAAGGGCAGATGGGCTCAGTAAAGGATTCCAGTATATCAATATGAAAGAGAGGCGGGGTGGGGGGGGGGCACTTAAGTGATTCTGTCAATAAGATGTTCTTCTGCTGGCCTTGACTAACACTTACCTCACCGATTCGTTTTTATCCCTTAACTAGCAGCTCGTCGATGACTTGCTGCACCAGAGGAAGTGAGGAGGTCGCACACGTGTACACACACAATCAAACCTTCACTCTCACAGTGTAAGTCTGCGTGTTTGCAGTGGACACATGCTGAGGTCTGGTCTCTAAAGTACATGGAAATGAGCTGCAGAAGAAAAGCTGCTTTGTAAATAAAGATCTTAAAGAATGATGTTTGCATTAAATATAGAAAACGCAGTGACAATTAAAGGCGTTCAGCTGTGAGAGAGAGAGAATGTGCCTGTTTTATTTCCCAGGGTGCACGGTGTACATTTCAAGCTCAGTAGCTGTGGTGGAACTGATTTAGGATGCATTCACACACTCAGACACAAGCACACACACACGACTACACAAATGTCTGCTGTCATTTTCTTGTGCACAGGCACAAACTCCAAACTGCACACACTTGTACAGAAGTACTTTTCACACTCGCTCACACACAGTGGTGTCAGAAGAGTAGACTGATGCACGGCGACAGGCCTGGATTGAGCTGGATTAATACACTTAGTGTTCCACATGTCAGATTGTATCACTGCAGTCAGGAACATCTCTCTCTCCCTCCTCTTGGTTTCAGTCTCTCTCTCTCTGATTACTTCCACCAGCACAGCCAGCTGTCGACTCATCCATGCATCTACTCAACCAGTCAGTCACCCGGCAAACCAGCAAACATCAAACTGACAGCCCAGTACCCACCCACCAGTGAACATCATGGCAGCCAGCTCGCAAGGCATCAACATGAAGACATTACTGGAAAACAGCTAGTCTACAAACCCGCTACCCTTCCTTCTTATCAAATACAGACAAATAGCTAATAACTAGTGCCCAACACAGCTTCATTCATCCATTCAAACTCAACACAGATCAAATCTGTGCATCTCTAAAGCAGTCGGACAACAGTGTAGTGGAAAAAGCCTGAGTGACCTGTAACTAACCAGTTTACCTGCTGCATAACCAGTCAACCAGTGCACATCTCCAGTCTGACAACAATGAAGTCAGCATACCAGTTAACAAGGCAGCTGGTCATTCAAGGTCAGGTCCATAAGAAGGCCGACGCGCAGGGAACGCTGCTACCACGAATAAAGGTGTGATGTGTAAAGATCACAGGGGATCATACACTTTACCTGTTGGTGCATTTGTCTGTCTGCGGGTGTTGGGGGGGGGGATGTAGAGGTTTCAGATAGGAGGTGTCGAGGAAGCCGAGGGTCAAGAGGGGAACACACAGTCACAATAGCTGCATTCACGTCATAGCTTCACTGCGCGGCTGTTTATGGCCACTGGTCACTTCCTGCTTCGTGTTGGGTTTATTTTGGCTCCTCAACCAAAGAGGCCACAGACACCCTGATAAAACACTCACGTAGTGGCCCTCTGGGCTCAAACCGCTCGGTGTCAGTAAACAACAGCAGGCTCGTGTTCGGGGAGAAGACCTTTCTGACTGTAACGTTGCTTGGTTGGAAACCAAGGTCAGAAGGGATCAGGACTTCCTTCCTCCGCCTGCATCTATTGTTGTATTGCCCTTAAACAGGACACATACTCGAATCCCACTGCTTGGGTGCAGCTGTTAAGAGCCCGTAGAAGAATATAGAAGAATAAGGACGAGGCAGAGAGAAGATATTCAAAGGAATCATTTGTTCAATCCACCTCCAGCGTCCGGCAGACAAAGCAAAGTGAGTGTGGCGTCTTCTAACGCACAAAGAAACACATCATGATCCCAGACAGTGAAGACTGAGACTCTCACTGAGCTCCTCTTCATGGTTTTACTGGTTTACAGTCTTTTTTATATAAAATCAAACTGTTCCCTCTCCGTCCTGCCAGCTCGTCTGATGTGCCTTGTTATTTCTCTGTGGTTTCTTCTTTCTTCCTTTTGGACTTGATGCTGTGTTGCCGTTCACCTGTGGCTGTCTGTGACTGTGTTTTAAACCCGTGATTGAACTTTTCACCTACCTGGTGTGAGAGAGGTTTAACTAACCCTTTTAAAGGATGTTATCAGACTGACGCCGGCGAACGCCGACGATGTGTCAGCATGTTCTGTCTGCTTACACCTGAATTCAACACTTTCCCACACAAACTGCTGCTCGACGCAAAATCACTGGCTAAAAATAAACAGAAGATGTTTATTATTATTATGAGGATAAGTTCACTTCTTTCTCCTGAATAGTGACTAATATTCGTTTCTGACCTCCCAGTGAGCTCTCAGTTTTTTGAAGTCACACTCTGAAAGGTGTCAGTTTCCAGTGAGGAATTTATTTATGGGCTGTGATGGTGATCGCGCTTTAAACTGCTGTTAGAGAACGTGGTTATAATCCCTGAGCTGGATCTCAGAGTATCTCAAGCTATGCCCGCTCCTCACAGTGGGCCATTTGGAACGAGCAGGCGTTGCATGCTTTCACTGGCTGCCGGCCAGCCTGGACACACACACACACACACACACACATCAATACATGAAGGTATTCAGCCTCACATAGATGGAAACTGATACTCACCTTAGTCCACACAGTTTTACAAGTGTCCGTTCATAGCAAGTCAGGGCTTTTGCCAAAATGGAAAATGCCCAACACGAGTTCAAATTAATGATGATGTTGGTCTGTAACTGCTGGATGTATTAAAATGCCGCCATTTTACCCTATAAATTACAGTGGCAAGGAAATTCATGGTTTACTACATTAATTAAAGAGTATTAACAAATGTGATGTTCCTAAAGTAATAACACAAAATATTTCTGATCTTTCACGTCTTTATTCAGAACAACCATAAAAACCTTATTGTGCTAGTGGGAAAAGTATGTGAACCCTTGCAATAATGAAGAGCTAATTGGAGTCAGGTGTTAAGTTAAAGAAATTTGCAGGTGTGGACTGGAGCGACTCCGACTGACAACAACTACTCTGACTTTTTGAGTTTGTTCCGCACAAGTAATAATTAAGTAATATTTACATAAAGCTTTAAAGGGTTACAAAGTGGTGTCTTTGACCCCAAGAGCACAACAAACACTCCTAGCTCCAAAGAAACCTAGCTAGTTTTCATTGCAGTAAAAATCAGTATTATTAAATCAGTTACCAGGTCTTGTATTGTTTTATTGTTTAATGATTAATAATTAAAATAAAATGATGAGCTGAACAACAATGAATAACACACTTCCAGGGTCATAGACACCACATACTTGCACATAGACTCCCATGAACACAAAGACTTAAATAACATGTTCCACCTGATATCTTTGACCCAGATCGGGTTTACTGCCTCTAGATGGGGAGATGCGTACGTGGTTGCTGTTGGGACTCTGTATAATGAGGCTGACATGTCAGCAGGGACACAGACTTACACCTTGTCAATAAACAACACAGCTGTTTACAGTGTAAGCAGCCAGAGAAGGATCTCAACCAAAAGCCAAACAGTGGCGAGCCTGATATGGAAGCTGCTGATCTAATCAGGCCATGGGAACCTGCGCTGCAACACGGACTCAACACTTTACCAAAAGACAGAAGCCATGGCAAAACATCGACAGCACACACAACGGGGCGTGCTACTTGTAATATTTCATCCTTCTTTGCTCATCGGCTCCTGGAGTTCTCTGGAATTCGTTTTACAGGCTGCCAAGGTGCCGTAACCTTACACCTACAGTGTGACCTCCACATCTTTGGTTCCAGATTTAGGTTTGAAGCTTATTTTACAGTTGCACTCACTTTAGGTCACATTATATGTTAGTGTCAGCAAAACCACTCAACTGTAAACGTGAGCCCTGGAAACCGGCCAGGTTCAGCTGCGAACTCTCAACAAACGTGATTTGTTGGGTGGAAGACTACAGGTTATGTGTATATATATATATACATATGTACATATGTGTGTGTGTCGTATTTATTTATTTGTTATCACATTATGAACATCTCGTCCAGAGAGGATCCTCGTTCTGCAGCAGCCCGGTGCTTCTCACCACAGCTGGGGCCCGTTTTCATTCTTTTATGTGTTCTCCACCTGTTAATTACACGTCTGGCGAACAGCACAAACAGGCTGTAACTGAGCCTGATGGGAACATACCACATTTTACTGTTGTTTAATGGCTGTGTTGTGGTATTTGTGGGACAAAGGTTTTGCATGTTGTGTAAGTAAATTATGGAGGCGGTGGAGGATTAACCTGTGTGTGTGAGACTGTGGAAACTAACTGGGATGCAGACGTTTTGACATACTGCCATAAAAATGAGCGACCAAAGAAATTAGCATTTGATCCATTTGACTAAATAAATGTTTTTTATTGACCAACTTAGTAGCATTTTGTAAATGTAATTAAATCTTTTATTATAGCTACACTACACTACTTTTCCAGAACAGACCATGTTTCCACTGTTATTTGGTCTAATATGAGCTTGGATGTGTTTCTGCACAGAACTAATGTCTGTCTTCCTCCTTGTGTTTTACTATTAAACCAGTGTTAAACATAATTTCCTACATTTCTGGTGCAGTTTAGTTGTGTTCTGGTACAGTTTAGTTGTGTTCGCTCCTCTGTGCTATTCCCATTTCTAGGAGCTTTGTAGACATATTCCCCTTAAACTGGTGTTAATGATGCACTAATACCAAGCAGTTGGGGTTTTTGGCCCAGCTTGTGAGCTGTTATGACTACATAATAATGTCCCAAACCCTCTAACATAACCATTAGTTCTCAGCATCTTTGAATGTATAGCTGTTAGTTAGCACATGGTGTGGCTCTGTGTAGCACTGCAGTTTTATTATACCCAGTATATGAAATGTGAGATATAATGGAAGGCCCTGGGCTGCCCAGCTGCACATTAACATAAAGAATGATTTGGTGTTGGGCCATAACATTAGTCTAAAGAGCTATAAAGGTCTTATATGAAGTAAATAAAAGAATCATTAATGTGACGGCCATACTAAATGAACTTGGCACAGTTTATTCCCCAACAACAACAATTCCTGTTTATTTTTCCCTAGGAAACCCTGAATTAATCACATATACACAGGATGTATTTGTTACAATGCCAAGTGCTATTTAATATGTATTTTTGTTTTCCAGCCGGGAAACAGTTGCTCTGGAAACATCATACTGGGAATGTTTTGGATCCCGTGCTTCCAATCCCGTGATTTTCCACATAGCTTCAGCAGATACCAGACAAGACAAACATTTCCTTGCTTGGTAGGCCTTCAGCGCAGGCAGATGATGCTGGTGTTCGCTCCTCTGTGCTATTCCCTTTCTGTGTGTGTGTGTGTGTGTGTGTGTGTGTTTACAGAGCAATGACACTGACCGTTTAGCTTATTCAGAACCAGACTAACTTGGAGAGTTGGTGAAACATGATATCCTGACATGTTATTAATCTGTCTATCTAAGTCTGTAGCTGTCTTTACTTGGAGTTTTACTCTTTTCCCTCCGGCTACTCTTCTGTTCTTTTGCTGTGCCAGCCGCCGCCACTAGGGGGCTGTGGGGAGTTGTAAATCTCAGCAGATTGATTAAGGCTCCAACTTTTCCTAATATGAGAAACTGAGGCATCATTTGATGTTTTAATCTCACTCACACACACAGTGTATTGCTGCGATATAAGGTCAGTGCCTCAGTTAAGGTAAAAACCCCAGTGGGAACCTTTCGTGTGGAAAAGGTGTTGATGAAGCCACAGGTCACTGAGTGCATGTTGGAAGAGAGAAACAAACATTTACACAAGCGGACGGTCGATGGCCGTTCGTGATTTGTGTCATATTTGGGTTGACCCCTGCGTCTGTCAGTGGGTGTGTGTAAGCCACCAGATCCAGTTTGATTGATTACAGTATATTTACTGTAGAACTGATGGATGATGGGTAGATATCTCATTAAGGAGTGGAATAGCAAAGCAGCTTTGGCAGGGCTGTACATCACATCACTCATGGCTGCATGTGACCACAGCCATAACTCCACCAGAGCGACTGTTGCCAACTTGTCTTTACTTTTTTGAGAGCTGGTACTTTAACTTTGAAAACCATCGGTGTCCTTTTCTTTCAAGAATGAGCCTCGAGAGAAATCCAACTTTTGGCTTTAACTTCTCTGCTTTGAAGTGACTGTGTTGTTGTGTGGCTGTGACTCTGGATAGACTGGGTTCAGTGAGTGTAGGAGAGCAAACAGCAGCAGCCTAAATGAGTTGTCAGGGTGAATAACAGTCGTCACTGCTTGTCCGGGAACCACCTTCTCCTTTGCAATTATTCTAAATGATTTATTTAGTTATAGTTTATATCAAAATACACATTTATTTAGCTACTAAAACTTTAGCTACTTATCATGCAACTGCAAGAAATGATAAGGTAATCTAGATGGTGAACATAGTCAACTTAATACCTGCAGCAGCATCCTCATCTCACCTGTGTTACCATCCTGAATTAGCTCAGAACATAAAGTTGAACTTGATAAATGTGATCATGGATTCAAGCCTTTCTGTTCATTCCACATCCACTTTAGTTTTTCTGTCTTGATCTTTCTGCCGCACCTCTCATCTCCTAATTAATCACCTCTTCTCACTGTGTACACACACATTCATCAATAATTATTTTAGTACCAAGGACGTTTGTCCTGCTAAACAACGTCATGTGTTGTGTTAATGTGTATGAGTTTGGATGTCCACTTATTGTGATTTGCCAAGATTATATAAATATATATTATATACCAAAAAGTCTATAAACTGCAACTGCAGTTACATTTTCTATCACTGTATGTGTGTCACAGCTCTCTCAGACTGAATTCATGCTGCTTCTCTCTACTTGCCTATTAAACATGAGCCTGGCAAGCTGCTGCCAGCTGCTGCTACACTGTGTTTGGTGATGAGGTGATTCAGGGTTCAGAGGATTGAAAAATTATTATTGTGGCTTATTTTATGAAAACAGCACGAACAAACAACATGAACAGATTTTATTTTCTCTAAAAGCCGTGAGAAGCTGCAGTTTGACTAATGTTGGGCTGTGTGTCGTGTTTGCAACACAAACTTTATTTACTTTGGGGTGGGAACTCCTTTGCTGTATTGTCTATAATGAAGAAGAAGAAGAAAAGATCCCAGACGTAAAAGAGAATCCACAGGTACTAGATGTATATTATATTACTGTATATCCAGCCACACTGCAAACTGAAATCAGACCAAACCTGCATCAACGAGACACACACAACGTAAGTCACTGAAATTTGAGAACAAGGTGACATTTGTAAAAAGAAGCCAGATGAGCCAAGAAAAACAAATGCTCATATGATCATACAGGTAGTAAACAAATCCCCAGGTTAGATTTAGCTAGGTTTAGGTTAGAGTTCCCTGTACTGAGTGTCAACAGAAAATAAGATTCAAGCTGGAAACTGGAATAGTCTTTTAGATAGAAGTTGTATTTTTACAAATTGTAAAAATGTAGAATTGAATGTAAAAGGTCTTCATTTAAATTCAACTTAAGTAAATGGAGGATTATTGTGTCAGTAATTGTTCTTTATACATGATAAGTAAATATATGCATTCTGGAGAAATGTGAGGTGAAGTGATGGAGGTGAAGTGATGCACCCATCATGACTAATGCCTACTGTACCAGCCTGTGGGGGCAGTGCTATGATCTGGGGTTGCTGCAGTTGGTCAGGTCTAGCAATGATAGTCAGCTGACTACCTGAATGTACTGAATGACCAGGTTATTCCATCAAAAGCAAAGACAAGGCTAGCGTAAAGAGGTCTTGTGTAAGGACTTCCTAATACTCCGGTTAGATGTTGTTGATTTAATTAAGCTAGGAGATAAATGAGTGAAGAACAAAACAACACAAACGAAGCTCTGACAAAATATTTTAGGTAATTCTGAAATGATGAGGACAAAAAAATAAAAACTGAAAATGCAAACACTCAAAGACATTAAGGCAAATTCAAGATCATTATTCAGGCCCAGGTTAAAAGTGCCAGTTTCAGCACAGTGTCAACAGAGAAGAGTAAAATGTAGATGTGATGCTGGAAAAGTGATGGAACGACAGGGTGGTGGAAAGAAAAGCAGAGGAGAGAAGGTGTGAAAGCTCGTGTCTCGTCGTGTTTCTTGTTGGCATGAGGACTTCAGCGCTGATGATGGGTGACACATTCAGGGTCAAAGGTCGCAGCAACTGACAGCTCAGGCCAGCCGTGTGGACAGCCTCCAGCCTGACAGCCATGACAGACAGGCGATGGCTGGACGTCGGGTGGAAGATGCTGGTCTGCTGTGTGGACCAGTACTGGGGGGTCATGGTGACAAAGAGTTAGTACAACGTCTAGAGTGAGTAACTTACAATACGGCCAGTTAGTGTATTTATACTACACATGTAGTAATTGAAGTAACAGTAGAAGTACGAGTGCAAACAAGCAGGTTAAATACCAGTAGTAAACAACTGTACTGGTACCTAGTTAGTAAAAGTAGTAATAATAGTAAGAACTGCAGCTGTAGTAGTAGTAGAGTTAGAGGTAGAGGTATATATATGTACTAGTAGTAATTATAGTAACAGTAGTAGTATTAAATGGAAGCAAAGTGGACAGTCTGTCAGTTAATCTGCAGCATCCCTGCAGTGGTCAGATGTTGAACCTCCTGCCCTTTTTATCCAGATGATGATGCTGTAATCCTGCATCTGAGCACGCACACAAACACACACACACATACAACACACACACAACACACACAACACACACACACACACACACAACACACACAACACACACACACGCACACACACACACACACACACACACACACACACACACACACACACACAACACACACACACACACACACACACACACAACACACACACACACACACACACAACACACACACAACACACACACACACACACAACACACACACACACGCACAGTGGCCACCACTCGTGATGAGTCCAGATGGTCTCAGACATGTAGTTATTACGTTAAGTTCGACATGTATCGACTGTCTCTTCTGTCTTAGTTTAATAACCAAACAGAAGCAAATTTACAGCCACACAGATTCATGCAAACAAAAAGAACAACACACACACACACACACACACACACACACACTTCTGTATGGTCAATCTGTGCTGATATGATAAAAAAGAGCAGACATTAAAAAACATTGCTGGGACCTGCACCTTCCCAAGCTTAACATAAACAGGAGGATATGACGTTGAATATTTTATTCTGCTCTGTTTTCTTGTATTTAGTGATAAAGCTAAAGTAAAAATATATATATATATATAATTAATCTATTCACTGATATTTTTTCAGTAATAAAGTAGCAAAAAAAGTATGTGAACCTGTGGAATTAATAATATTATATTTGTTAATACTCTTAGACTTAGATGAAGATAAAATCCCATTTTATGACAAATTAATAAAGAAAACCATGTAATTCTAAAGGGTTCATTTACTTTTTCTTGCCACTAAATACATATTGGCTTCAGAAACATGAACTACCCAACATGAACCACTCTGTCGCTGGCTTTAGCCTAAAATAACATCATTTTGAATGAAGCTTCAGCCTTTATTCTCGCTCACATTGCATCGCTATGTTTCGATCATGGAACCAGCTGTGTGTGAGCATGTGGACATGGATAGTGGTGTTGTCTAGTGGCTACCAGCAGAGTTATTGATGCCTGTGACCTTGAGGCCTTGAAATGACAGTATACTCAATAATAGATTGGACTGCACTTATGTGTGTGTTTGCCCACGAGTGAGAGTAAAGGAAAATGACAGATACTGTATATAGTGCTTCATAAGCATATTTGTGTGTGTGTGAGGCTTGTTTGTAAAAATGACTTTGAATCTGTGTGTGTCTACATGTCCTGTATATTTTTTCAGCACCTGCAGTGTGAGTGAGGAGGTGCAGAGGGAGTTCATGGCCACTGTACACGTGCTGCATATTTCTCCTCTCTGCAGGACTTGAAGAGAAGCTGAAGAGGCGGGGAGATGCACGCGGAGGTGATGTAGATGTGAGCAGGTGGATGCAAAGGACGTGGAGAGAAGCTGAGCTCAATGTGAACGAATTGATAAATTGACGGTGACGAAGTCTAAAGATGTAAACAAATAAGCACGTGTGCCTGAATAGAGCTGCAATTGAATTTAGTGTGGATTCAAACAAGAGTATACGAAAAGTTGTTCCGGTTCAGATTTCCTTTCTCAATATGTTTTACAGCAGCCTGGATTTCACTCATTTCTACAACAAGCAAATGCAAAGCTTTAAATGATTTGACTGAGGAAACAACATCAGCTGGAGACTGAAAGAGCTCCGACAAGAACCAGAGGTCTTTCACATTAAAAGGAGCCACCTGAGAGGGTTCGATCATCTGATTGTGGAGCCTCCTACATGTCTCTCTGTGGAGCTGCTCTATTCCAGACACGTCAAACAGAGAGGGAGACCTTGCGGCAGGAAGTAATATATAACTCAGCTGGTATGGGAAAGCTTATGGACACCCAGGAGGGGGTGGAGATAGTAGCTAGGGAAGATGTGGTCAGCCATTTTTTATTTATTTATTTTTTATATATTATCAAGGGCGTCTGAAAGTCACCGCGTCACTTATGCCTTGCAAATAACAACATGTTGAAGTGAGAGTTAATTTTTTCCTGCGTCGTGAAACTTACTTGGAGAAAATCCACTTTTTGGAGGAAAAGCTTTGACAACACAGGAAAAGAACAGAATTTATTTAGGGCCACGGTTTGTCGCTGTTTGTCGCTGTCACCCGACTTGGGGGTAGGAAAGGTAAAAGCAGGTGATGGGGAGCTGAGGTGAGGAAGGAGAGGAGGATGTGAGGAGGAAAAGCAGAGCTGCTCTGTAGACATTAGTCATCCGAGATTAATAGTAAAGTTCAGCTTAACTGTGTGAGTCACTGCTTCACTGGAGAGTAGAGTAGTACCAGCACCGAAATGGTACCGAGAGTCTGAGCTGAGTCAGTGAGAGATAGATGAAATATGTAGAGTAGGAAAGTTCAGCTGTAGAAGAAGAAAACAAACAATGATTAAAAACAATAAAAACCGTCGGTTCTCACATTTTACGTAGAGAAAATATTCAACAACAAAGATAGTGAATGAGAGGACGGGTGGAGTCAGGGTATGTGTGTGTGTGTGTGTGTGTGTGTGTGTGTGTGTGTGTGTCTGTGTGTGTGTGTGAACAGTAGTACTATAAACCTCCACTTTCTCTCATTTGCAATTCAAGAGTTTGACACAAACACACATGGAGAACTTTATTTTGGGAACAGAACTCCAACATCACCGTTAAATATTAAATAGTTTATTTTTGCTGAAGCTCAAACAGTGAAACTGTAAAAAGAAAAGCTTAAAAACCCACTCACTAACTCAGCAAAACGAATGTATTAAAGTTTTCACTTTTAAATTTGCATATTATTTGGATTGTAAACGATGTCAGTAGGTGAAGTGAGTAACAGATATTTACCTCCTCAAACTGCCAGCTTATAGTGGTGGAGGGGTCTGTGTGCCCGAATGACCCTAGGACCTATGTTGTCGGGGGCTGAAAGGCCCTGGTAGGGTCTCCCAAGGCAAACAGGTCCTAGGCGACAGGCCAGACGTAGAGCAGTTCACAGGCCCCTTCAAAAATAGAAAAGCGAGGACGACTACGTCCTCTGGATTGGCGTCACCGTTCTTAAAATCTCTGGACGGGGTACTGGAAGGTTCTGTACTGGCCTCTGTAGTTCTGCTGGGGGATTTCAATGCTAACGTGGGCGATGACACTTGGAGGGGTGTGATTGGGAGGAACGCCCTCTTCAATCTGAACCCGAGTGGGGTTTTGTTGTTCAATGATCGACTTTGTGATCGTGTCATCTGACCTCCGAACATTTGTCTCGGACACTTGGATGAAGCTGAACCTCCGACATGTTGCTGGTCCCAGTGCATGTTGTGTGCTAGTGGAAGTGAGGTAGTGGTCTGCTGGCCGCGTTATTACTGCCTGGACCCTTAAACAGATGAAATATGCTGTAGGTGATGTTTCCGCCACACAAAGTATGAATTAGTCTGTTGGTATATGTATATATATATATATATATATATATATATATATATATATATATATATATATTTTTTTTTTTTTAAATATATATTTATATATATTTATAATATTTATATCTAAAATTGCCACAGTTTTTCTTTCTTTTATTTTTCTTTAGTACCTTTTTAATGCCTCTTTTTTGTTGTCTTACTGTCCCTTCTCCCCAGCACCAGCCTGACTTGCCTGTCTCCTGCCTTCCTCTGGCAGTCGCATTAACATTTCCAGCCAGGGAATAACGTGTGTGTGTGTGTGTGTGTGTGTGTGTGTGTGTGTTGTATTTCTATCATACCACAGGGAGCAGCCGCTGGTGTCTGCTCTCTTTTGTGGCCTGCTGCTATTTGCAGAGTGTATCACATGAGCACAATGAGAGACACACACACACACACACACACACACACACACACACACTGACCTTCACACACATGAACACACACACACACACACAAAACAATGACATTGAAATTTGCGCACACTCACTGTGCAGGCAAATACACTGAACCGGCTCTGCACACAGGCACAAGCCACACCATGCCTAGAGAGGTATTCAGGACACACACACACACACACACACACACTGTTTAAACCATAAACAAATGCCACCTGCCTGTGTAACGGCCTTTTCTCCTGTGGGACCCACTGCTCCTACTCTGCTCCTTTAAGCAGTAGCTACTCCGTGTTTCATTGCAGGTTAAACAGCACAGTTCTTAGAATAAAAAAACAAGTAATTAAAAACAACTATTTTGAATATTTTACGTTCTAAAAGTTCTGTTATTGTGGGGAGGAGTCATCGTTACGCCTCCGCTCTGTAAAGTGGTGCAGAGATATTTGCTTCTAAAGGTTTGTGAGTGACACTCTGCCTTACAACAGCTGTGGTATCTGCTTGATTAGTAAGCTCTGCAGCATTCTTTGTTATTAGAAGTTGATAATGACTAATACCAGGAGGGCTGTGCCGAGTGTAGAGAGGGACAAGGCAGAGCACGGAGTAAAAAGTACTGTATGTCACATGATAATGTGTGTGTAAGCACCAGACATTAAGTTCAGGGGTTTGGGTTGAGTCTGCAGTGAGTGAGTGTGTGTATGCGTGTGTGTGTGTGTATGTGTGTGTGTGTGTGTGTGTGTGTGTGTGTGGCATCACCTCGGAGCTGTCTTCAGGCTGTTCTCTGAAGCGTCTCCTGCTATCCTCGATTTGTACCGTGAGAGACAGAAACATGAAAAGAAAACAAGAAGCACAGAAAATGCTGAATTCTCAAAACAAAAAGGAAAAATATCGACTGAAAGACAAAATAAAAAAGAAAAGACGACCTGTAGATAACTTTATAACTTTATAACTTTATAACTTCATGGATCATCATCATCACTCTCCTTCACTGCCTCATCTTCAAACTCCTAAATCATTACAGAGACACAGGAAAATAGATGTTTGACAACAGCTCTGAACAAACTCGCCCTTCTACCTTCATACCTGGAATTCTCTTCCCTCCCATTGTTTCCCTCTGACCCGTGGGCTCGAGCCTCCTGTGCAGCCTATTGCCCCTTAGACTGGCCAGGGGCTAAAAGAAAGCCTCAGGACTTTTTGTTTTTCTCCACTGCAGCGACGGTGTGTGTGAGTGTGTGTGCATGTTAAACAAGCAGAGCCTGACTTAACCTTTAAACTGTTATGAAAACACGAGGTGGGGGCTGTTGTGTGTTTCGGTTATTTTGCACATCTGTATGACCACCACATGCATGTATGAGTGTGTGTAGGTGTGTGTGTGTGTGTGTGTGTGTGTCATGGAGGTTGGCTGTCCATGGGGGAGGACTGGAGGCGTTCTTGTTTTGAATTCCTTCAAGCCAACTGTCATAATAGAGTCGGGAGTTACAAGAACAGACAAAAACTACTAGTGCCAACGGGACCACGTCCTGGTGCCACGGCCATTAGAAATGATTTATGTTCATGCTGATCAGTCATGTTTAGCAGGTGTCTGTCCAAACAGATATAATATAAATATTAATATGAATAAAACTGTCTAATAAAAGTGAAGCTCATTAGATCATACTCCAATCAAAGTTATGTCTGTAACTATGGTTCAGTGAATTCCACTGTTAACCGACTGTTACGATGACCTTACAGTGCCTCAGTTAGGGTTTATATTTTATTCCGAGACTCTGCGGGTACAAGATTAGATTAGATGATAATCCCTGGCTGGATACTGATGAGATCGCCGCCCTCCATGTGGGAGACCACGTTCAAATCCTGGTTGTGGTCTACCTCCAGTAGACCTCCTCACACCTACCTTTACCCTGTTCCTTGTCTCTCACTTTGGATAAAAGCTTCTGATAAATGAATGTGTCTTTAAGGCTCAGGTCAGCTTTAGTAGTCGGCTACTTAGAGGGTGTAGGAGCCCAAAACGGATGGTCAGTTATGGATTTTCACAACACTTGACATCAGCTGATGCAGCATTTTGAAAAAGTTAATTTGTCAAACTTCACTTCCAGCCCGTTTGCAAACACACGTTCAAGCTTTGGGCCTCCATGTGTTACACGGGTACCTAACTTCAGAAACGTGTTCACTATATGTAATATCAGAACACATAAAGCAAGATACAACCTCTTTAAGCTGAAGAACTTCGTGTGTATTAGTTTCTTTGTGATTAAAAGAAGCAGTCATCTGAAAGGAGAAATCCAAGGAAAGGTTACCTCCACAGTATCATTTTTAATCTATTCTAGCTGTTTAATCTCTGACAGAAAGGACCCTGAAAACACATTATTAATGCGTATGCACTACTAAATTTGTTTTCACACTTTTCTCTCCTCTGCATAATAAAGAGGAGCCCGAGTTGATAATATGAGGTGATCTTCGTGCCCTTTAAAACCACCTCTATGGAGATAAGAGTCTCTGTTTTATTAGATGGTATAGACCACTGCATGCAGCAGAAATTAACACACGCAGGATGAGGAATGGGACCTGCACTCCCTGCTTCGCCCTCCAAAATTGCACATGGAATAGCCTCATCATTATTTTCCTCATCAGTAAATGCCCTCCTGGACGTGGGCATGCATATTAACTCATCAGAGGAAGCCTAGGAGGGCAGCAGCGGCCTCCCACTGACCCTCGTTAGGCACGATCTGGTAAAAACAAGAAACCCGCTCCCGCGTCAGTACAGATGAAACCACATGTGATGGGGCTGCACTGCAAGCGGTGAAAGGTCAGTTAGAAGTCAACAGAGGTGTTGGGACTGTTTGGGTGGAGGTCAGCGGTGACTGCATGAGTTAGGACACTGTGTCGGCGTAGTCACAAAACAAAGACCATCTGTTTACAGCATCAACTCCACGCTGAAGCATCAGGGCCCAGTCCAGCCCGTCAGTCGGGGGGGGCATGCTGGTACAATCACACTTTCATTTTTGTCTTGTTTGCACTTTCATATGTTCACTTTGTTTTTGGAAGTCACACACGTCTTTGTGGTGACGTGTAATTTAGAGGAAGCAGCTGTTTTACCAGTGAACCACAAACTAACGATCTAATATAGAATCATCTGAACGTGTTACAATATAAGATCTGTTGAAGTAAAATACACAAAGTGATAAAAACCACACACCACACAGCCGTGCAGTGGCAGGTTTTCATCTCACTATGTCCTTTAAACATTTGAATGTCCAGTTAACTGCTGCCCCAACTTCACTGTGAGCTCATAGTACGACGTTCTGTCTTTTCCTTTTTATCAGCACTTTGTATTAAGAGTATTCCAGTGACTTAGTATTGAACTTATATGGAGCTGAGGATTTTGTGAGACAGATTAAAAAGAGACTGGTTTCAACTGAAACTGCAGAAGCAGTGACTTTCAGCTCCTAATAAAGGTCAAGCACTAAAAGGTCTAAAGCTCCACAAAGTACTTCTACAGTTCCTCTGCAGCTCGATTGCATCTTTTCATTAGACTCCCCCAGCTTCTTAAAGACCACATCGTTCAATCTCCACATCAACAGTTTGTAATACTGTACTGTAAAACTCTGATGCAAACGGAAACTACCAGGACGATGAAGCCACGGACAGCCGATAGATGCTAGTTTAAAGATTCTTTGCTCTATTTGAAAGAACAAGTCTGTTTTTCCGGGAGACATTATGAACAGTCACTGGCGTTAGGCCCTGTAATAGTTTGGATGTTATTGACAGATTCATTCAGGTTTTGATGGTGTGTGGACATTAATCGTCAGACACTAGTGACAGTTTGCTTACGTGCAGCTGTCTAGATACTGGACTTACACTAAGATGGACTTTTTATATTATTTCATGTTCATTTTTTCAGTCAGCATTCAATCCAAGGTGGTGACACCCTGATCTCCAGATTTGGACGGTTAAGGCTCGAAATGAATAAGTGAAGAAACCACAAGCAATAATTTGGGTTTCAGACTGGTTCAAACAGTCCAAACCTGTGGGTGATCTCACCTTGTCCATATTTATGTACAGTTTATGCTCTGATAACATCACCATCAGGATTCTCCTGACTCATCAGGTCACTTCACTCAGAGTAGTAACAACCCATGAACAGTAAACTGACCTCAATGTGTAAAATCCCTCAAAGAAATAATATTTTATTTTATACATTTTTTTTGCCTTAACCTCAAAGAAGATAAAAGTCAGTAGTTTTTATATTCAAGCTAGTTTAAGCTAAACATCACCAGACTGGTGGGTGTTGGTCAAACTGAGTTAGTGTGAGCGCAGCTGCTGCTCTGTGCAGAAGCAACGGACCAGAAGAACTCCAGAGGAAGGTGATGTGGCCTTGAGATGGCCTTGGTACGGGCAGAATTAAATGGAGGGTTATTATCATCACCTTACACACACACACACACACACACACACACACACACACACACACACACACACACACACACACACACACACACACACACACACACACTGCCTGTCCAACATGCATACCAATGAACAATGAAACTTAAGTAGGCCCTCAATCAGCTACTTCCACACACACACATATACACAGCTACGTATTAGAACACACTGTCAGGTACACACACACACACACACACACACACACACACACACACACAGTCACGTGTAATACCAGCCCCTGATCAATAGCAGCACTAATGGGAACTTGCGACAACCCAGAGAGAGGGAGAGCTCCCTCCAAAGTCATAGTCATGCTCCTGTTGTGATAAAATGCAAATGTTGCCTAGAGGTCAACCAGCCCTGACACACACACACACACACACACACACACACACACACACACACACTGAACTGAGTGTGACATTACTGGAATTCTGGCTGCTCATGTGGAACCAGCTGACCTTCGGCCACTGATACTTGTCCTTGAGTCACATGCAAGAGGGGACACACTGCACTTTGTGTGTGTGTGTGTGTGTGTGTGTGTGTGTGTGTGTGTGTGTGTGTGTGTGTGTGTGCTATAGTAGGGGGTAGGTTTGAGGCGTGGGGGGTTAGGGGGTGGTATGGAACAAGTGTGCCTGTGTCAATGCATAACTGAACTGCATTTTGATACTTCAAATGCTGCATGTGTGCTTGTGTTACAATATCAGGTGCTGTTGTAAAGGCACCTGCTACAGGAAGGACAGTTCTGTGTCAAGTGACAGTCACAGATTTTATGTTGCTCTATATCATATGTCCGTCCGTTTCATTCAGCCAGGCTGAGATAAGTTAAGCTTAGATCGTGCTTTGTGTAGGTCAAATATAGAAGATGAACACCAGTAATGTTAGAAACATTATTTTAAAAATGAAGCTCAAAGCTGAGATTAAACGTCGATGCACAGTGAAAATGTGTTCATGTAAACCTGTTTAAAGTGAGACTGAGTCTTTCGAGCTCTGTGTGTTTACTGGATGTATAGAAATACAATATATACTGTATGTGTTTATACCTGTGCATTATTGATAAATGTGCTTGTGTGTTGGTGTGTGATCCTCTCAGCACACGGAGGCTAAAGCCCGACAGAGATGGACTAGAGAGAAAGAATGAGAGACCTTTGTGTCCCCTCAATATCACCCCCCCCCCCCCCCCCCCCATCATCTTCCTTCTTCCTCTCATTTACCTTCAACATGTCTTCCTGCGTCTGCCCCTCTTCATAATACTCCTCCTCATCTCTGCTGCCCCTCCCTTTCTTTTTTTTATTACCTGCACAGCTGCCGTCCTCTCATCTTCAACAGATGAATAAAATACAAGATATTGGAATAAAATTCCACAGAGTGACTTAGTTTATGATCTGAATGAATCAAATGGGTCCTAATAAAGTGGACTATAACATTTCTTCATGTGTGAGAATGTGTGTGTGGTTGATTTATGAGCTCTAAACTTTGTGTACTTTCAGTTTTGGTGATTTTATAGCTCTTAATTAGCTTCATGTGAATTCTCTCTCTCTCACACACACACACACACACACACAGTAGGGTCACTCACCTTCTATCTGTGTGTTAGCTGCTGTAATATACTTTTAACATTCCGAGGACCTTTGGCCTGCAGCTCTCTATTGATAACAGATGTAGATAAAGAACATGTTTTATAGCTTTATTTCAGCTGCAGACACTTTGTTTCTGTGTATTTGTATCTGTGACTGAATAATCAGTGAAATGCTTATTAACTAATCTGCAACCAAAACCTGCCAGAACACAACTTAAATTTCAGAGGCGGTGAAACTGCAAACATGGAAGTTGACATAACAGCAAAGTGCTGTGATATGAACATGCTCCTGTGTGGTGGATAAACATAGGTTGTATCAACAGTTCAATAAATCTGCAGAATAAAGCATCGCAGGCGTCGGCTTTCTATTCAGTCTAACGCTCTGTACTAAGCTCTTCAGAGAGACGAGGAAGAACAGACTTAGAAGTGGGAATAAACTTTAGTTTAGTTACTTCACTGCACTGAATCTAATGAAGTGAAGTATGAATTAATACGCTCTCACTCACAACACACTGCACTATTTTTCAATTTGCTGGTGGTTCACGGCTAATTAACCAAAAAATAAATGTCCTCCATTAAAAGATTCCTGTGGAAAAACATATTTTATATTTTAACTGGTCTTAAGTCTGATCTGCTGCTGCTTCATCCAATCAGTCACGATGTTTAATCAGAGAGAGAGAGAGAGTGTGTGTGTGTGTGTGTGTGTGTGTGTGTGTGTGTGTGTGTGTGTGTGTGTGTGTGTGTGTGTGTGTGTGCACCCTTTTAGCTGGTCCAGCTCCAAGTCTAGATAAGAAAATGAGAGCCCTAAGA